>NC_080704.1:130332753-130653960 GCF_030445035.2 Dasypus novemcinctus
ATATGCCCTGTGTTCTACCAATTCATCTCCCCCCTTCTGAACCCTGGCAACCACTATTTTTATATCGATGTTACAAACTCTTCCATTAACACAAGAAAACAACTATAATAACAGTAAATCTACTTTGGTCAATAGCTATATTCCCCCCTTATGTCTGTTCATTGCTCAGTCTTCAGGGATTTAAGATGATGTCCCCTCTGACTGCTTCAGGCTGAGAGGGGACTTAGATATTATGTGGCAGATGAAAGGAATTTTTTTTACTTGCAGCTGTAGATACTCCTTGTTTTGGGGGATGAGACTTGTCCATCATCATCATTTTGTCAGTTGTCCAGGGCAAGCCCGAAAAACTGGAAATGTCTTAAACTCGCCCTCATTTTAAAAAAAAAGTCTCACCAGATATAAAATTCTTGGCTGGCAGTTTTTTTCTTTCAGCACTTTCAGTATTTCAACCCACTGCCTTCTTGCTTTCATGGTTTCTGATGAAAAATCAGCCCTCAATCTAATTGGGACTCCCTTGTTCATAACACGTTGATTTTCTTTTGCAGCTTTCAGAGCTCTCTCTTTTTCCTTTGCATTTGATGGTGTGATCAATATATGACAGGGTGTGTTTGTCTTGTGTTCATCCTGTTTGCTGGACTTCTTGGGTGTGCATATTCACTTCTTTGGCTAAGGTTGGGAAGTTCTCTGTCATTATTTCTTTTAATATTCCTTCTGCCCCCTTCTCTCTTTCCCTCCTTTTGGGACTCTCATAATGTGTTTATTGGCGGCCTTAATGGTGTTCCAGAGGTGTCTTAGTCTATTTTTGCTTTTAATAATTCTTTTTTGTTTCTGCTCCTCAGCCTGACTCATTTCAATGGTCTTGTCTTTGAGTTTGCTAATTCTTTCTTTTGCCAGCTCCAATCCACTGTTGAAACCCTCATGAAAATTTTTCATTTCAGTTATTGTGGTCTTCAATTCCAGTAATTCTGTTTGGCTCTTTTTTTTTTTTTTTTTTTTTTAAAGATTTATTTATTTATTTAATTTCACCCCCTCCCCTGGTTGTCTGTTCGCTGTGTCTTGTTTCTTTGTCCGCTTCTGTTGTCGTCAGCGGCACGGGAAGTGTGGGCGGCGCCATTCCTGGGCAGGCTGCTCTCTCTTTTCATGCTGGGCGGCTTTCCTCATGGGCGCACTCCTTGCGCGTGGGGCTCCCCCACGCGGGGGACACCCTTGCGTGGCAGGCACTCCTTGCGCGCATCAGCACTGCGCATGGCCAGCTCCACACGGGTCAAGGAGGCCCGGGATTTGAACCGCGGACCTCCCATGTGGTAGACGGACGCCCTAACCTCTGGGCCAAAGTCCGTTTCCCATCTGTTTGGCTCTTTTTAAAAATTTCTATCTTTTCACTGAGATTCTCACATTGCTCATTCATTTTTCCCTGATATCCTTTAATTATTTCTCCATATTTCCTTCATTCCCTTGAGCATTTTTAAGATCATTTTATTAGAGTCTTAGTGTAGTTCATTATGTCCACATTCTGGGCTTCTTTGTTGGTGTTCTCAGGATTTTTATCCTCTCCTTTTGGATGGACTGTTTCCTGTTTCTTTGTTTGTCTTGTACACTCTTATTGGACATTGTACATTTTAATATGTTAAAATGTTAGCTCTGGGATTTATTCCTGGAGATGTCTGTTTCTTGATTTTGTAACCAGCCTGTGAAGACAGCGATTTTCTTATGCTTCAGCACTCCAATCAGGATGGTCTGTCCAAAGTGAATGCAGAGTATAGGATCCTCCCTGCTTTTATGGGCCTGCGTCTTGTCCTGGGTGTTTGTTAGTTGTTTTGGAGTTCCCATTTTTAACAGGAGTTTGGTTGTCCCCTGTTTCTCAGAAGACAGACCTCCCTCTCCTGAGTGTTTATTGCAGGTAACCCTTTACCCCAGACTGTTTGCTTCTATAGTTTTTTACAGTCCTTTTCTTGTCTCAAGCTGCTTATGCCTGGAGGTCAAATTCTGGGAAGAGGGCATACTGGAGAAGACTTTCCCAAGTCAGTTTTTCACAGCTGTAACAGGTCCAAAGATCCCCAAATGCAGTGCAGACTAGCTCCCAAGTGCCTTTGGGAGGGCATCAGTAAGGGTACCAAGAACTTCTTCCATGGGTTCCCAAAGCTGAGCTTTCTTGACCTGTCCAGCAAAGAAAGCCCTTGAACTAATTGTCCCCCATAGCCCTGAGGAGGTACAGCATCTTTGAGTCTCTTCTGCTGCCACCTTTGTCCAGGGTGGGCTGGAACACTGATGGCCGTCAGAGACAGGCCCCAGTGATCTGAATTCACTAATCAAAAGCAACGATCAGTGTGACAGTTTGAGATTACTTTTGTGAATCCCCCAAAAAGAGAAAGATCATATTTGTAAACTGGTCTGTTCCTCTGGGTATGATACCCTTTGATTGTATTAAATTCAAAGGTTTTAAGTTTTCTTGATTAAATTAATTTAAGGCTTTTGATTCAACCTTCACTAGGGCATGACTCTGGTTGAGGCCCCACCTCCTTGGTGGGCCTATATAAATGGACACGCACAGAAGACACACTGAAGAGGAGGGAACTTGGTCGTTTTGGTCCTGCCATGTGACAGAAAGGAGAAGGCTAAAACAGCTAATGCCCTGGGAAGAGAGATGAGCCATTAGCCTAATAGTTTGCATGTGAAGAGAACAGAGAAGCTGAGCAGCTGAGAAGGCCTGGAAGGAAATGAGCCTGATGCCAGAGACTGATATAGGAAGCCCTGAGAGACCAGGCACAGATCACCCACCATCTTGCTTCAACACATGGCAACTGACTTTGGTGAGAAACTAACCTTGAGTTGAAATCTTTAGGGCCTTATAGCTGTAAGCTTTTACCCCCAGATAAATACCCTTTATAAAAGCCAACAGATTTCTGGTTCTGTGCATCAGCACCCCTTTGGCTGACTAATAGAATCAGCAATTGGCTTTGCCTACCCCTGGTCTTGGGGAAGAGGAATTTTATGTCCCTTTCTGTCACCAGAGAGCTAGCTAGGGTCTGGACCCCATAGCAGCCTGCTGCAAGAGTAGGGGATAGATACTGGTAGCCACTGCACAACGAGAGGAATTTACTGGTCTTTACTGTAATTTACCATCTTCTTCCTCCTGCTCTTCCCTGGATAGTATACAGTGTTCTTCTGGCCTCTGGAGTTTAAAAATAGTGGTTCCAGACAGTTCCTGCCTGTTTAATAGCTGTTCTAGAGGAAAAACTGAATCTTGCAGCTTCCTACTCCACCATCTTCCCACAATCATTGTTCTACAAAATTAGTTTTACTGGTGGTCTTTGTTTTTTGTTATTGTTTTTTTAATGTGGATTCAAATTATTGTTTTAGGTCACTTGCTTTCAGCTTGAAAAACTTCTTTTGCTATTTCATACAAGGCATGTCTGCTAGCATCAAATTGTCTCAGTTTTTCTATCTGGGAATGTTTTTTATGGCTCCTACATTTTGAAAGAGCTTTCCTTGCTAAAGGATTGTTTGTTAACAATTTAATTCTTTTTTGAATATGTTAATCTTCTTTTTGGCCTCCATTGTTTCCGAGGAGAAGGAAGCTATTAATATTACTGGGATTCCCATATAAGTAATAAGTCATTTTTTCTCTTGTTCCTTTCAGGATTTTCTCCTTGCTTTTGGTGTTTCTAATATGCTTTTAGTGTTTCTAATATAGCATGTCTGTTTGTGGATCTCTATGTGTTTATCCCACTTTCCACTTCTTGTTCATTGAGCTTCCTATATGTGTAGAATTAATGTTTTTCAATAAATTTGGGGATTTTTCAGCCATTATTTCTTCAAATAAATTTTTTGCCCCTTTCTCTCGCTCCTCTCCTCTGGTACTCCCATTGTGAATATACTGGTATGCTTGATGGTGTCCCACATTTCTCTAAGATTCTCTATTTTTCATTATTCCTTTATCTCTTCTTTGGATTGCATATTCTCTATTGATCTATCTCAGGATCACTAATTATTTTAGCTGCCTGTCAAAATCTACTGTTGAGCCCCTCTAGTGAAATTCTTATTTCAGTTATTGTACATTTGAGCCTCATTATGTCCATTCGGTACTTTTAAAAAATAATTTCTACCTCTTTATTGATATTCTCTATTTGGTGTGACATTATCATCATACCTTCCTTTTCTTCTTTAATCATGCTTTCCTTTACTCATGGTTCTGTGAACATTTATAATGGCAACTTCAAAGTTTTTGTCTGTTAAATACAACTTCTGGTCACTGTCACAGAAATTTTCTGTTACCTGCTTTTTTCCCCTGCATATGGCCATATTTTATTGTTTCTTTCCATGCCACCTATTTCCTTTCTTGTAAACTGAATTCTTTAGATATATTATAGCAACTGAGTACTGGCTCCCCTCTTAAGGGCTTGCTATTTTTATTTGGTTGTTGTTATGTTTTATAAGTTGCTAGATTAGTTTATTGAAGTCTATTCTGCCAGGATCATCTCATTGTGAAGCCTCTGATGTTGCTCTTCAGGTAGTGCAGCCTCAGGTATACTTACAGTCACCCTGGGATAACAGAGGTCTTCACAGGGCTCTCTTTCTTTCCCTGACCACACCCAGCTATTACACTCCAGTAATTGCCAACTGATTGCACTATTGTTTTCAACAGTACCTTGGGGGCAAAAATCAAATCAAATTTAGGTTTCTTTGAAGGGATAATTCCTAAAGTGAGAGTTTGAGATTTGTTCTGACCTCAGATGGCTCCTCGCAGGTGTCTCTTTCCTCTGTTCTCTCAGCAGACTCACTGGCCAGCAGTTTAGCCTATATCTCCAATGAATCTACTAATCTTCCAGTTACTTTTTTTACAACTTCCACTGTTTTTGAGAAGATGCTTAGATTTGAACTTTTTTTACTTTCTGTTGCAAATGAAGTTAGATCCTTTGGAAAGAGATTCTGAGCTCTGTTTTATGGTCTGCTTCTCACTCTGGTCAAAATCCCTGAGCCACAACTCTGGATCTGAGAAGGGGGTAATGGCATGCTCTTTTCTGAGTGACGCCTCTGCTCTAGAAGCTGAATGTAGTGGAGGGGGATGCAGTAGCCTCAGTCTTTCTTGGCTTCCCTTTCCAATTGTGGAACTACCACCTTACAAGTCAGGACCAGTGTGACCAGGGCCCTAATATTCTCAATGGTGCCCTGCCTAAGGTAGAGCCTCCATCCCATTAGTGGAGGCTGAGTGGGAGAAAGGGGCCCTCATCTCTTGACCTAACCTGTCCAGAACTTAGACTCAGCAACAGGTAGCTGGTAGTAGGAAGAGAAATGCTGACATTCTGCCCCTCCTGGGAAGCTAGTTCTCTGACTGGGAACTGACGGGAGGAGAACTGTGTTCTTGGCTCCACCAGTCTGGAGTGGAGTTTCCATCTCAGTGAACTGAGAAGGGGAAGTGAGAGTGGGTCTTAGTTCAAATATCACACTCTCACTGTTCTTACTGAGTTTTAGTTAATTTTCTTGAATAAATGTTTTTTTTTTCTTAATGAACACTTGCTTTATTTGTGATTCGGAAATATTTCTATTGTATTTCTTTTTCTTCTTCTTTATTTTCTTTTAAATGTTACATTCAAAAAATGTGAGGTCCCCATATACCCCCCAACCCACCCACCCACCCCTCCCACATCAACAACCTCTTCCATCATCGCAGCACATCCACTGCACCTGGCGAACACATTCTGGAGCACCGCTGCACCACATGGACAGTGGTCCACATTTTAGTCCACACTCTCCCCCAGTCCACCTAGTGGGCCACAGCAGGACACACAACATCCAGCATCACCCAAGACAACTCCAAATCCTGAAAATGCCCCACACCATATCTCTTCTTTGCTGTATACCTGTAAATGGTTGGGTTTGTGTTTGTTTGTTTTTTCATAATTTTCACCAGTTTTGTTGGGCAGCTTATCTGTAGAACTCCTCACACTGTTGTGGCAGAAGTGGAAGTTCCGTGCATATATTTCTACTGAGACATAGCAAAATAAGTTGCAGGCATCAGGACACTTCACCCCTAAATACTTCAGCATACAACTCCCCAAAATAAGGATATTTTCTCACATAACCACAATACCATTATCACCCTTCAATAAATTAACATAATTCTATAATACCATCTAATAACCAACTCATATTCAAATTTCTACAAGAATGTCTTTTATGGATCTTTTTTTGAGGGGTGGTGACTAACATCCAATCAAGGATCACACATTTCATTTCTTTCCGTTGTCTAAGATTCCTTAAAGTTAAAACAGACTTCTCACTTTTTTTCAAGTTACTAATATTTTGATGTGTCCAAACTAGTTGTCTTTTAGAGGTCCACACTGGGGACAGTACTTCTTAAGTACTGTCAGTCTTCTATTTCTTAACTAGGGAGTAGTTATCCTAAGGTGTTGCCCTTATAATTTTTTTCATTAGGCTGTACAATATTTTATGCAACAAATTTGTATGTATATTATATTTCACAATTTTTAAAGGAGGAAATTATCAGGAAGGAAGTGATTATAGTTGCCAAATTCTATGCTTTTTGAAATCCTTCCACCATCCTTCCTTGCTAGAATAAAGCTAACAATTATTGACTTCCTAAGGTCTCCTAGGTCCAGGCCTGATAAGTGATCAACCAGATTCAGTGCCTGGGCTAATTTTCGTGGTTGCCACAAGCTTCTCTGTTTTACATATTGGTTAGTGTCTCCTTGCTGCCACTTTTAAAAGTTCCTTCCAATTCTACCCTCTCCAAAGAGTTGATTTCTCCCCCTTGTACCCAACTTACATGAGCTGAGAAGTAGCAACCTTCCTCCTTCATCCCCTTCCCAAAAATTTATCACCCCCTGTCCCTTGTCTGACAAAGGAACAGTGGCAGAAACTTTGGTGTGCAGCTTGGAAAGGTCCCTGACTTCTGATCAAGAGGATTAGACTAAGAAAGAGCACTACCTCATGGTTAAATTTGTAGTTAGGGATAATGTTTCTTTACTTCTATTCCTAGTAATACTGTACTAGCATGGGATTGGTTCAAATTAGCACCTGACTTTCTATCTGTGAAACGAGACCAATCTAGTTGGTATCACAAATTGCTTAGGAAAAAATGTTTTTGTTGATACTATAAGGGTGACTGACCAAAGAAGTCTGAGAATTTTCATAAATAAAATAACTGCAAATCTGCTTGTAAACACCATACCATTCCACAGCATCATTCCTTTTTTTTAGTTAGTTATTTTTTGAGAACAGACTGTGTCCCTGAACAGATGCAAGGTTTGCTGGGAAGGAAAGGAGTGAAGGTGGGTTACAAGAGAAGTGTAAGTTACAGGACTTGCCTTCAAGGTTCTTACAATCCTGTTGAGAAAGAAAATATTCAGCTAGGAGGAAAAATGGTGGTAGCAAAGCAGTGAAATATCCCACAAATTTGGAGGGTGTGATCATTTTTTTATGTGCCAGAGGTGAGGCTGCCCTTTGAGGAAAAGGAGGAAGATTTGTGGAGTTAATTAATGATGAAAAATGAGTGCACAGCCTGGGTTCTTTAAGAGTGGAGACCAATAGATTTGTTTTCAAACACCCCTTTTGCAGCTGGATTTCTTTTCAAAGAATGGCTCTGCTAATTCCAACTGGGATCTGCTCTTTCAAGTCCTCAGCAGATTCTAAGAGTCTTATTTCCCTGATGCCACCCCCCAGCCCTTACACCAGTGTGTAACTGGCTGTCTTGGAAAGTAAGATGGCTCCACTGCTTGAACAGTTTCTTAGTTCTAGTTGGCCCACAACTTTAGATTGACCTTTCACTGAGTGAGGGCCCAAGAGTAAAGTTTGACTCCATCAAGGAAAAGTGGTGAGAGATGTGATTCCATGTGGACAGTGTATGACTCTCAGTGGGGCAGCACAAATGAAGTGAGAGAGATGGGGACAATCTTCTCTTCCATATGTTATGCTTTCCTGTGACCAATAATTTTATTTGTTTAATGTATGGTTCTCCAACTAATGGATATGCTAAAGACATGGTGGCCATGTCTTTTCAATCTCTGCTTTATCCCCAACACCTAGCACAGTATCTGGCATGTAGTAGGTGTTCTATATCTGTATTAGTTAGCCAAAGGAGTGCTGATGCAAAGAAACAGAAGTCTGTTGGGTTTAATAAAGGGTATTTATTTTGGGTAGAAGCTTATAGTAACAAGGTCATAAAGTGTAAGTTACTTCCCTTACCAAAGTCTGTTGCCAAGTGTTGGAACAAGATGGCTGCCGACATCTGCAAGGGTTCAGCCTTCCTCTTCTGCCTAAGGCTTTGTGGTCCCAGCTCCTTCCTTTCTCAACTGTAGGTTAGCATAGGGCTTGTCTCTTTCCGGAATTCGTTTCTCTCCAGGCTCAGCTGCTCTGCTCTCTCCACAAGGCAAGCTGTAAACTATCAGGTGAACAACTTGTCTTTCTTCCCGGGACCTCTGCCGTGGCTAATGGAGCCTTCCTCACATATCTGCTTCTTTGTGTATTTACTTCCCAGGGCTTCAGCATCAAAATTCCAACTCTCTCTTTTGCCATGTCCTACTGAAGTGGCCCAGTCAAAGCCTTAGTCATAATTTAATCAAATAAAAGTGAAACCTCTGAAGTTATTACAATCTAATATTCCCAGAGGACCAGAACAGTTTACAAACATAAGCCAATATCTATTTTTGGAATTTATAAACAATATCAAACTGCTACAATATTTGTTCAATTAATTAATTAATTCATGCTTAAATTCTGACAGGATGAGAATGGAAACTAGCAAATGAGAGAAAAGGTTGTAAAAAATAAACTAAGGACTTTTTGGGAGACATAGAATGACTGCAAAAACAGAACAGGAAGTATGAATAGTAGAACTTTTTAGTAGTGGTGGTGAGAAAGTGAGAATGGGAGGGATGAAGCTAATATTGGTCAAGCATCTTCTAAGTGCCAGGTGCTTTAACATGTATAAACTCATTTAATCATGAGGTGCATACTATTATGATACACATTTTACAAATGAAAAAATTAAGACTAAGAGAGGTTAGATAACTTACTTATGGTCACTGTTGTGAAACAATTCTGCATGGGTCTCTCATGTTTCTGCATGCATGTCTTGTGGGCAATGTCATTGACTGCATTTATTCTAGATGATCTTTTCAAGGATGTTAGTATAGTTAGCAGCTTTGGTAGATAAAGTATCTCCCTCTGGAGCAAAGGACAGGCATAATTATTGTCCATTCATAAAAGATTCAGATTCATTAAGCTCAGTGTATTCTCCTGTAACACAACCCACAGTATGTGCAGGTGTCACTTGGCCCTCTCTGAGTAGTTTCTATGGGACTTGGGCGCAAAAGGAACTGATACAAGGAGATGCTTATACTGTTTCTACTATTATTGCTATGAGTAATAAAGTTCTTTGTCACTGACCCAGGACGTGAAAATGTGGCAGGTTAATTTGTTAGCTTGAAAGTAATGTAAAATCTCAGAACCTTCATAGTTCTTGACAGTCACAGAGGGGAGAAGTATCACAACTGGGCATTTCACCCATGTCTATTTGACTCCAGAACCTACATTCTTTCCCCCAGAATGGTGTTGCTTCCTGAGCTGTACTCACTCTTGTTGGGTATGCATCATATTATGTCATTCCTCTCTGCCCTTCCCCCATACGGATATGTCACTGGGCCTAACCTTACTTTTCAAGTTGGATGGTTTGGGTGTCTCATTAAGCAGAAAAGAGAAGAGGTTTAAAGTATCTGATTAATGATCTTTCCATCTGTCTCCTAGGTTAATGGAAGTCTTTAATCTATCATCCCATTTTCTAAGTCATGATATTTTCTCATGGTTATGGTTCTTGCAATAGTTGGCCTTTTGCCAGGCATACTCATATTATGGACAGGAATTCCCAGAGGATATAGCAAATGGAGCACCTTAGACACTGCTTGGGTTGGAGCCAGAGGTGATGGAAAGAAAAAAGTTCAAAAATGGACTACCCAAGTTAGGGTTTCTACAGCCTTAACCAAGCAAGGAGGACTGGAGACAGGAAAGGGAAGTATTTGGGAAATAGGCACAGGGAAGGTAGGGAGGGTCTGGAGAAAGTGAGCTCAAGGTTTCCTTTCTTGGCTTGTGTGACGGAAGAAACAAGGAAGCAATCAGCTTATTTCTGTCCTTCCAGATCCTCGGGTGGGCAGCAATTTGCCCTCGAGACACATTCCTTTGCAGTGTGGGCATTAGGAGTTCTTTAAGAACTGGGAACCCTATAGAGGCTGCATTATTTTAATCTTTTTCATGAAGAACAGAGGTCCACATAGGATATCTCAAGAAAAAACAAAGATTATGCTGAGGATACACATGGCCTGGAAAACAACCAGATTCCAAGGCTCTAGGTATCAGCTTCTTGTTTTCTTTTTCAAAATCCTGCTTTCCTCTATAAGTTTGCTCTGTTGTCCTCTTGCTATTGAATGAAAAATTATCCCCATAGTCTCTGGGAACAGTTCCAGGGGATGCTGGTGTGATTGTCTCAGCTTGTTATTCTCAATACTGTTGGGCAGAGTGGTCTGAGCCAGACAACCTTATCGGTCATCAAATTGCAGGGCCCATTCCTGGTACAGTCTAAGTCACTCCAACATTGTAACTAGCTGAATTTGCCTTCCTGAGCAGGGACCATTGACCAGAGTATTGGACATGCAGGTACCATATCTGACAGGTCTAGTACAGAGGACTTTATACTGAAGGTTTATGTCAGCCCTAGTGATAACCAACCTATGAGAGATTCAGCTGAACAGGAGAGAGACAGGGCCAGTTCTCTGTGTGTGAAATAAGCAACTTACCATGCCAGTGTTTCCAATATCATGGTCCTCGGACCCGTGCCTCAGATTCATCTTAGTGCTTATTAAACCTGCACATTTCTGGGCCCTCCTTCAGACCGGCAGAACCAGAATTTTGAAGTAGGAATTGGGGAATTTGCATAGTTAACAAGCTCCTCAGGTGACAGTACACACCAAAGTTTAGAACCTCTACTCAATTCTTTTCAAGCTTTCACTCAAATTGTTGCCGCCTTCTGGAAAATTATTTCCCTCCCAGTTCTGCTTGGGGAAATCCTGCCCCATCCCTAGATACCAAGCTCAGATGTAGTTGTCTCCATAAAGCTTTCCCTGATTTCACGTCTCTCTGACTCCAGTTCCTATTGCTATGGGATGGGGTATTGGGGGGGGCATAATATGTTAGGATATGAGAAAGCACATCTGTACCTTTTCCCTCTCCCACCATCTATATACACACACACCCAAATCACATATGTATTTTTCTTTTTAGTATTTGGCTGTACCATTTGAAACTAAATTGCAGGTATCATGCCACTTCACATCTAAATACTTCAGTGTGTATCTTATATGAAGAAGAATATTCTCTCATTCTCTTGTGTAATCATAATACCATTATCACATCCAAGAAATTTGACATTGACAGGATAACATTATCCCATATTGAGTCCATATTAAAATCTCTCAAATTACATCCAAAACATCCCAGCTATTTGTATGGATATGGGACCTAATCAAGAATCATGGATTTCACTTGATTGTCTTTTCTTTCTAATCTCCTTTAATCTAGATTCTAGACCTGTACCTTTGGCAATTTTTCTTCATGATGTTGTTATTTTTGAAGATTGTCCAGGTCAGTTGTCTTGTATACCATCTGGATTTGTCTGATTGTTTCCTCTAAACATTTTAGAAATACTACTACTAAAGTAATGTTGTGTATTTCCCGTTTAATCACATCAGGAGATGCATATGTTATTGCCCTGTTACTGGTAATGATAAAATTGATCATTTAATTAAGGTGGTTTCTGCTAGAATTCTTCATTGTAAAGATACATTTTTTTTCTTTGAAATTAATAAATAATCTGTGGAGGTAATACTTTGAGCCTGCATGAATATCCTGTTCCCCCACAAATTTTCACCAATGGTTTTAGCATCCATCGATGATCTTTGCCTATATTGCTTATTAAACTTGTAGTTGCAAGTGGCAATTTTCTAATACCATTAGAATTTTTCTGGCATTCTTCTGTTAAGAATTTCCCTTCCCTTCATTTTTTATTATCACAGTGGACTCATAGATTCTTTTTTTAATGTGTTAAAATTCATTCTCATCATTATTTTGATGGCCATATCTTAGCCAATAGGATTCTCTTCAAGATAGATTTTGTGCCCTTTTGATATTTCTAGCTCATTTAGGATATTCCCTGCTCCAGCCCTGGAATCAGCCGTTCCTTTAAAGAGCTTTGGTTACTTTAATGGAGAGTGTTATTTAGAAACCAATATCTGGGTGCTAGGTGTGCTCATTACAACAAGAGTTTCAGGAGTTAAATTTTATTGAGTGTTTAGCCCCTGAATTTGTACACTTGCATTGAAGTTTCTACAAGGGTTTTAGAGTTGGAAAACATGGCAGACAACACTGCACCTCTGATCATGTAAAGCAGAGAATTTAAACCACACCATAACCATGTTTAAAGAAACGTGATTATTTCTTGAAAAGGGACTTTGGGAGGGGTGATGTGAGAAGCAGAAATAAAACAACTGCCAACAAGATAAGCACACAGGAAGGCAGTAGGGATGAAACGGGACCAACCAGAGAGGGGAAGTTTTGCTGCCGAGAGAGAAAATAGACAAATACTTACTTCAGTTTATACCGTTATGGGAATGGTGGTGAGAGCAGAAAGAGCAGGGAGTAGGCATGGACAAGCAAAGAGCCCAGGGATCACGAGTAGAGGTATCAAGTGGCAGAGCAAAAAATTTTACTCTCTCTGACTCCAAAGTCTGTGTTTTATATTACTCATGCCTTTCTTTGCTTATCCTGTTGGATACTTGCTCTAATGATAAACTAAGAAAACCTCAGCTAATTAAGGCAGTGTTTTTTTTCAAAGTGTGGTCCAAGTAACCCCCTTCATCAGAGTCACAAATTCCTGGGTTCCACCCCAGACCTACTCAATCAAGACTCTGGAGGTGAGGCCCAGGAAATGTGTGTGTTTAACAAGAAGTTCTCATGGTGATTTTTGGGTGCACTGAAGTTTGAGTCATGGTATTACAGGGTATGATGTGATTGACAGCCCCAGAAAGATTTCATCTACCTCCAAAATATAGCCCCATCCCAGGCTTGTCATGCCTGCCTTGATCATTCCCCTTCTACTCCACCCCCAAATATCCCCTCCCCACCTTATACCTCCCTTCCCCACCTGACCCCAAATTCTTAGCATAAGAGACATTTGTAGGCCAAATGGGGATGTTGCCTCTAGCCAAAGGGGGCTTGTTTTCTTTACTATGCAGGTCATTGACCTTGTGAGAAAGAGCAAGGTATTTTTGGTTGGTTGTCTTCAAGGTGAGGGTAGAAAACCTCCACCTATGTTTCTGGATAGAACTCCTAGTGGGGGTGCTCCCAGACATCATTGTTCCATTCTCCACATTGAATAATTGTCAGAAGAGCAAGTGACTTCCCTCTCCACCCAATCTCCTTCCCCCTCCCCCGCCCATGCTACTGGATTAAGATTTTTTTTTTAAAGATTTATTTATTTATTTAATTTTCCCCCTCCCCTGGTTGTCTGTTCTCTGTGTCTATTTGCTGCGTCTTGTTTCTTTGTCCGCTTCTGTTGTCGTCAGTGGCACGGAAAGCGTGGGCGGCGCCATTCCTGGGCAGGCTGCACTTTCTTTCGCGCTGGGCGGCTCTCCTTACCGGGCGCACTCCTTGCACGTGGGGCTTCCATGCGCGGGGGACACCCCTGCGTGGCGCGGCACTCCTTGCGCACATCAGCACTGCGTATGGGCCAGCTCCAGACGGGTCAAGGAGGCCCGGGGTTTGAACCGCGGACCTCCCGTGTGGTAGACGGACGCCCTAACCACTGGGCCAAGTCCATTTCCCTGGATTACGATTTGATCACTGCCTTGACAAAGAACTGTCATGAGAAGTCAGGTGCATTGGGAGTTACTTGAAAAACAACATTCACATAAGACACATAATAATAACAGTGATTATTATAATAATCATAGTTACTGAGTGAACTAGGCCAAGCACTCTATGTAAGTCAGGGCATTTGATCCTTATATCAATCCAATGATTGTATTACAGATGGGAAAACTGAGATTCAAAGAAGCAAAGTAGCTTCCCCAAGGTCACACAGCTATTAAGAGTTGGAACTGGATTCAAACTCAGTTCTGATTAGAGTCCACGCTTTTGAATACTATGCTATACTCCCTGATGAGCAATAATTTCACCAGACTTCAGAATTCTTTTGCTATTTTCTTCTGAGGAGTTCCAAGCCCACAGTATTGCTGAGAGTGAGGAAGCAGGGACGCTGGACTTAATATCTTTCAAGGTGGGGAGCTGGTGCAACAGAGAAATCAATTGGCATTCCCATGGCTTTACAAGTGAATAAGTGAACAGGGCTGTTGATGGAGGAACCTTAAGCCCTTGCTTATGAATTTGGCTTTAAGAGGCAGCTGGAAGCCACTGCAATTCTGACTGGTGGTTGCTGAATCCAGAGTGGGCTTGGGTTGGATTAATATCACTGTCCTTTGTATGAGGAAACGCTGCTGCTGATAATAAACAGGTTTGCAGGGGTTGGGAGAAAAGGCCAATATTGCCTAACAGTCCCTCCTATGCTTGGTACACTTGATTGACTGTCCTCAGCTTTATAGCTCTCTGGCCAGCATGTCACAGGGCAAAATGCTACCTCTTAGAATTTAGTTAGCTCAATAACAGCTCTCACCCCTGCTCTACATGCTCCATTTCCAACAAACAGAAAAATAAATAATAAAGCCTTGTGAATGTGCTCCATATTTGTGTAACCCACCCTTTCTCTGTTGTCTGCCAATTCTTTCATGAGAATTAGAATTCTTTCATGAGACCCAAAGTAAAATGGAAAAAGAAAAAACAAACAAGCAAACCAAATGAAACAAACAAAAAAACCACACAACCCAACAACTATAAAGACTCTTCATTTGTAATTTTGTGGTTTATTGTTAAAGTTATGTTTTGTTTCAGGTTGCCCATTTCTTAGTGTCAGGAAAAGCTCTCTGCACTTGTTGCAAAGTTTCATCTATGTCTGAAGACAGACACAGACACACACAAATATAGTATCATCCCAATTTTAGCATATGTGCTGTTGAAGCAAACACATGTACATATAAAGTCTCATCCAAGTTTAGTGTGTCTTGAAAAACTAAACAGTATCATATATAGACACACAAGTTTCAAGGTTAGAGGAGTCTTTTTTTTAGAAGAGTCTTAAAAGGTAATCTTGTAAAGCCCTCCATCCTTCCATCCTACTTCTCACCCCCAGCAGTGTGTGCTTAGAACATCTCTATACTGAGACATCAAAGTTTGGGCACCTCCGGTGACAAGTTGCTCACTGATTTTTTTGTTTTTGGTTCTATGATCTCTTTATTTATTCATTTGTTTATTTTAAATGTTACATTAAAAATACATAAGAGGTTCCCATATACACCCCCCACCCCCCCTCACCCCACTCCTCCCACATCAACAACCTCTTTCATCATTGTGGCACATTCATTGTATTTGGTGAATACATTTTGGAGCACTGCTGCCCCACATGGATAATAGTTTACCTGGTAGTCCACACTCTCCCCCAGGACATTCAGTGGGTTATGGCAGGATTTATGAAGTCCAGCATCTGACCCTGCAATATCATTTAGGACAACTCCAAGTCCCAAAAATGCCCCCACATCACATCTCTTCTTCCCTCTCCCTGCCCTCAGCAACTACTGTAGCCATTTTCTCCACCTCGATGCTAAAATTTCTTCTATTACTAGTCACAATAGTTTTATAGTAGAATATCAGTAAGTCCACTCTAATCCATGTTTTATTCCTCCATTTTGTGGACCCTGGGATGGCGATGTCCACTCCACCTGTGGATCAAGAGAGGGCTTAGATTCCACACAGATGATGGAGGCAATTCCTCTGCCTGCAGTTGTTGGCACTCTTGATTCCTTGGTGTGGTTTGACCATCTTCACCTCTCTGTTAGCTGACCTGGGTAAGTCCAACGAACCAAAGGGTAGGAGTTGCAACTAAGGGCAACTGATTTCTGTGACCAGCTCTTTTAACTAAAGTTTTTTATAAAATAAGGTAAAATCCATTTGTAATTTCTAGCCTTTTGGGGCTACTTCCTTCCCCTGGAATCAGTCAGGAGGAAGCTCCTTTTTTTACACAGGCCCAACCTTCTTACCCTGGAGGGACTGTAACTTCTAGCACTTTAGTTCCCAGCCAGGATCCTCTCTGCAATGATTCTTCTCCTCTTCCCACTGCCCCCTTTAGATAGCATGTAGTTCCAACGTCCATTCTCTCAGTTGGTCCTGACCCACCCGTATTGCTATATTGCTCGGTTCCTCCCTGCTCACCACGTGAGCAAAAATCTTCTGGGAGGCTGGGCCTCTGCAAGCCCACTGCAGTACCATCAGTCTACTTGCCGAAAGCCATTGAGTGCAGCAGGTAAGCAAGCAGTCAGTTTTTTGAGAAGTACCAGTCTAGCTATGGCAGAAATAGGCTCTAACTTAATAATCTGCTCATCATGCACAGTAAGAGACACCCTGACTTATTCAAAGACACAGTGGGCGGTGCAGAGAATGAATAAGCATGAGTCACTGCCACTCAGGCACCCGGGGCACTAAGAATAATAAAACCCAAAGAATTGTAGCCACCTGAGTAGTAAATTAAGAGATCTGGGACTCAGCTAGATTCTAGACATCAATGTTACCATGGCAATAAAGGGCCCCAGCGTTCAGCCGCTATTACAGAGCAGGCATCTAATAGGCTAGTCTATGTCACAGCCAAAGCCCAAGGGGTTAGCAAAGAAGACCAATTAGCATATCCCTTCATTAGGGGCCTCTGCACACTTCTTCTCTTAATTCCAATTAGTTGTTTGTTTGAACCAACATCTCTTGCTTGCATTATACTTATTAGGGTCTTTTTAGCCACTGGAAGTGGGCTTGAGTCTCCACAAGGACATCACAATTTCCCAAGCCTTCATTTTTTTCCCTGAGGATCTAGGCTTTTAGAGTCACAAACCTGTGGCTCTCAGCCCCTCAAAGTGAAAGCATCCTTCACTGTTTAACTGTCCTCGACAGATGGAAACTCTGCTCAGGAATGTGATGCGCTCAAGGTTCTTCCTGGAACCCAGTGAATTAGGGATCTGAAACTGTTATCTGGACCATTCAGGTCAAGGAAACCCTCTGGCCTCAGGCAGTGAGCCGACTGGCCATGCCTGCTGGCCACTGCTCAGAGGCTAGCTGTTCAGGAGGGGGAGCTTTGGGCACTGGGAACCAGACTGGCGTCATTAAAGTCAGGCAGTAGCTGTTCCGGCATGAAGGACTGCGCTTCAAAGTCCAGTCCAAGCCCCGCCTACTCCGGGAAGCCTTCCCTGATCATTGCAGCCCAAAGGGAGTTCTTCCTCCTCCACATACTTTAGAGAGGACACTTTATACTGGACAACGTTCATGGGCAGCCTCAGCTGTAGTCTCCTGGAGCTTCCTTACCCATGACTTCAGAGTCCAAAGGGCCACTAGTGTTGGAAGGCACTGAAGTCCTTGAGAGCATTTAACAATGCCTTGGTGACTCCAGTGACAGACAACTCTAAAGCTCCACAGCATATGGCCTCCCAGAGACTCTGTGAAGATTTAGCCAAACCCAGGGCAAGGAAAATACACAACTGCTCTCTGATGGCTATGGGACACACTGACTTCCAATCCTGCCTGTCAGTTGTGGAAATGACCCACAAGAACAGATGCCATAAATTAGCCCATCTCATGGTAAAGTCAAAGATTCTCTGAAGGGTGCTGCCATCTCCTTCTCCTTTTGGAAACAGGAGGACCTAGTCCCTAAGAATATTTCTGTTCCCAGTTACCATTAGCAATAGGTTTTATAGAAGAATCTGCTGAGGCCTGTGCCCAAGGACTGTGCATGTAGTTTTGGAGGTCTGAATCATTTACCTTTGAATCTGCTGTCAAATTAAAAGCCGGCCCTTTCTCCCTCTTCATTTGCCTCTGTAGCCATTGCTTCATTTGTAGCCCCATTGACTATTTCTAGGTGCATTCTGCTGCACTGTTAGGCGGACTGCATTTTCCTCTCAAATTTGGCAGAAATGGTTTCTCCTTTAACTAGAGTCTTTTGCACGTGAACTTTACAGATTTCTGTCTCTGAGATCCTATGGGATTTGGTTATATTACCCCACCCAACAGCTGGCATTCCAGAAGGCAGCCTGGGCTATCATCAAAATATAATGCAAATGCATAAATATATAGAAAATCTCTAATTATCCAGAATGCTAGGGAATGGGAGATTCTGGAGAATGGAATTTTGTTACCTGAGAAGTCACATCATTCCAAATCCTCTTTTGTCATCCCACTCTTGGTTTTTGAAATGTTGCTAAAATGACTGTACTCTCTTTTCTGCCTTTGTAACACAAGGCCAGTTAACCTATGCTCAGATTGGTTTTTGAAGTTTCCAAGGGCCAAAAGTTTCTCATAGTTAACATCAGGAATCAACCCGAACACTGGAGTGAAGAAGGTATAAGATATCTACTGAGACCAGGTTATCCCCTGAAATATATTTTGCTTTTTATTAGAACCAAAGAGAGGAATGAGTTTCTTTTTCTGTAAATGCCCTCTTTCTCTTCAAGGAAAGGTATGGGGAAAGATTTTGTTAAGGAAGAGTCCTGATTAGTAACTTTCCAGTTAATGGAGTCCTTATTTAAAATTAAGCACAACTGATGAAGTTTTCATCAGAATGGATTTGGCATTATGAATAAATCTGTCTAAACTATTGTGATTTTTTTTTTGTTATGACTATGTGTAGAATCTCAGTATCTGCTACATTCCCAGTCACCTCAATATAAGAGGGGGTAATTTGTGAAAGAAGGATTACAAACTCTACCCAGACCCCTTGACCACCCAGTCTCCAGTGGGGTGGACCAAACAGACCAAAACTGCTATGCAATGTTCTTGGCCGTTTCTACTAATTTTTCTCTTGTTAGATTCCACATTGGTTTCAAGAGTTATATATGTCTGGGAAACTGACACTGCAAAGTTCTGGCTTGTTCCCTGCCATGATGCTAAGTGATAAATATAGATCTAAACCGCTACAGAAATTTGGCCAGGATTCCAAGGGGTGTGTGTGTGTGTGTGTGTGGTATGAGAGGGCAGTCACTGATGGGGCCACTCTGACATGTGGGCTAGAAAAGGATTCTTTATGTCCAAGACCCTCTTTGGGGTGGGGTGGGCTAAAAGGGGGGGTGGCCTCTAAAGTCAGAAAGCATAATCCACCTTTGAAGGGGCTTATGGATTGACAAAATAAAGAATATTGCAGGTGGCTTGATATGTGCATGTGGGGGCAGAGCAAAGGGAATTTTTCCTGACACATTGGATCCTTTTGCATGAGATCAGCCTTATGAAAAAAGAAAGTTATTCTTGGCCATCTCCCCTAATCCCCAACTCCCACCCATGCCCCACCTCCCAAACACACTGATATCCAACTCTCAATAGAGTACACGACTTAAGATTTCCATTGGGCCCATTATTTCTCAGGCGCTGGAGAAGGGCAAGGGGTGGGAAGAGACATGAAGGGGGGGCGGGGGGGAGGCGAGTCGCTCATCCTCGTGACCTAGAATATCTCCCCTTCCCTGTAATGATGAGCTTGCTTTTCCATAAGGGCTTTCCCTTGATTCGGGGAAGGGGCCAACCAATGAGAGAAGGGCATGTTAGATTATTTTGGGGAAGGGCTCATGCCAGGAGGGTTCACTTTTACTAGTCACCAAGTGTCCCCAGCAGCCAGTGTCCCCTGTACCAGCAGAAGCTCTGGAACTTTTACCCACTCGCCTGCCTCTGCCGTGTCTTTGCCCACTGAACAGCCATGAGAAGACAACTCCGGTCCAGAAGGGCTCCTGCCTTTCCTCATGGTTATCGCTACGTACTTGTGAGTCCCAGGGAACAGAATATTTTGCTGTCTCTTTCTAGTGGGGTGGTTTGGGGGCTGTGTAGGCCTGGGTTTATGGCTATTTGTCCTAGGGCTGAGCAGGAGCAGTGAAGTTTAAGGAAGCCCAGGGATCCAAGAGGGAGCAGTGACTCCCAGCTCCTAGGGCACCCCAAATTGCTGGAGGGATGGAGGAAGCTCCTTTATCTGTGGAACTAAAATAAGGAAAGCGTAGGGTGCCAGAGAATAAGAGGCCTTCTAAAATTTTTTTCTCAAGAGTCCAGAATTTGAACAGACCTTTTGTTGTTTGGGTGTAGGGGTTTCGTTCTGATAACAAGAAATTTAACCAGGAGAGAAGAGGAGGGGAAGATGAAAGGCACTGCCTAACCAGCTGTCTCAATCCTTTTGGGTAGAGGCTTCTTAGGAACCCAGCTGCTCTTTTTCTAAAGCATAAATTCCAGACTATAGCTAAAATCATAGACTCCTCTATAAAAAAAGCTGAGAGGAATCTTAGAGATCGTCTTTCCAGAACTCCTCATTATGTAAAGGAGGCTGCTGGGGCTCAGAGTCTGGGAGTAACTCACAAGTTAATGGAGAAGCCAAAATGAGAATGCAAGTCTCCTCCCCACTTCTGATCTTGTGCTCTTTCCATTATATTGTGTAATATGCTACCTCTTAACCCCCTGATCCACCATCACCTTTTGCCACCTGCCTGCCACTCCACACCACCCAACACAACAACACAGCAACAACAACACATAAACTCACACATCTGGTATCATAATTTCTAGGGTGCATTACAAATTTCTTTATCCAAAAGTTTCTTTGCATATACTTGGCTATAAATCGTTAATATATGCCAAACATAGTCCTTTGGTGGGGAAGGGTTCTGATATCTTCCCCAAAGATGACTGTGACCTGAGTTCCAGGAGGAAACAAAGCCTAATCCATTTTTCCTTGGAAATAGCTACTTACATAGCCAGGGAGTTAAGTGAAGACTGTGAACAGCCAAGAAATGAAAACATGAATTCTTCTAACTCCATTTCAACTTACAAAGGACTTCTCTTAGTTTTCTAGCCATAATTTGTAGAATATTTCTTTTGACATTCCCCAAAGCCTCTTACAGCTCTCAAAGCATTCACAATTTGTGGGCATATAACTATTCCTTACTTGGTTTCTTTTCTATGGAATGTTGCTGAAGTGTTGTATATAATTCCAATTGTCAATTGGTTTGGATTTTACTTGCAACAAGGGACCTTGCTCTTTATAGGGAATACTTAAGCAAATTAAAAAGAAATTATTTGATGCAGTGAATAATCATGTGCTAATTTATCTTTTAAACTTAACCAACCAATAGAATGTTTACAGGATGATACTCAATGCAGGGCACAAATTTATCCTTTGAGTCATATTATTTGTTTATGTATTTATATATTTATATTGCTCAAAATGGAGTCACCTTCTGTCCTGCTGACTCTTCCCTTTTAGGGCAACAAGATGGCCCCAGCACACACCCACTACATCCATATCCCCTCATACTCACATATACTATCACATGAGGACAGTGCCACTTTAGGAAACTGACAAAAAACAAAACTCTAGGGGTAAACCTTCTTGTTACCATAGAATTCCCTACTGGACAAGGAACTTTTTAGGAAGGTACAACATGAGGCCCCCTGTACCTAGGGAGAGGGTAAAAGGTATTTGAGGTTCCTGAAGTAAGGTTCAGGCAGTGTGAACACTGTGGAGAAATTGCCAGGAGGGCAAGGCTTTAATGACAAGCCGTCTTTAATGGGATTATCATGAGAACCCATTTCTACAAATAAGATCAGACTAGGGCCAAGGCCAGCTTCTTCCTCCATGGAGCAGAGGTGGCAGGAGGGCCTGGGCAGCAGAGAGAAAAAGTTGTTTTTCAGAAAATAAAAAGGAAGTGTAAATTCCTCCACAATGGAATGTTTTCTGAGATTCTCCATTGCAGTAAAGTCTATGGGGGGGCATCAAGATGACTATACCCTACAAGCCACCTGACTGCTGAGGTTAGAGTGAAAAGCTCTGTGAGAGAGAGAGAGCATCCTGATTCAGAAGCTTTAAGTCAAGCAGTTATCCTTTACATTTGGTTAGTACCCACTGGGTACTTAGCTGTGGGCTTCATATTGTGCATGTCCACCAAGGAGGTACAAAACATAGACCCTGTCCCCTGGGCATTCAGAATATAGTTTGGGAGGTCAAAAGTGTACATATGCAGGAAGCAGACTTGGCCCAATGGATAGGGTGTCTGCCTACCACAGGGGAGGTCCACAGTTCAAACCCCAGGCCTCCTTGACCCGTGTGGAACTGGCCTATGTGCAGTGCTGATGTGCGCAAGGAGTGCTGTGCCACGCAGGAGTGTCCCCCGCGTAGTGGTGTCCCCTGCATAGGGGAGCCCCACGCGCAAGGAGTGTGCCCCGTAAGGAGAGCCACCCAGTGTGAAAGAAAGTGCAGCCTATCCAAGAATGGTGCTGCACACACGGAGAACTGACACAACAAGATGACGCAACAAAAAGAAACACAGATTCCCATGCCGCTGATAAGGATAGAAGCGGCCACAGAAGAACACACAGCAAATGGACACAGAGAGCAGACAACTGGGAGGGGGGGGAAGGGGAGAGAAATAAATAAATAAATCTTTTTTAAAAAGTGTACATACGTTCATACACAAGTGAAGGAGATTTAAGAACATTTATCAATCTAGTCAACATTGAGTAATGGGGTTTATTCTCCTAAGCCTTACACTGAGTCCATGGCAGATACAGAACTCCTTAGTTGTAAGCACCTACAATCTCTTGGGAACACAGAGCCTAACACACTTTTGTGCTTCATACTTCTGCTAAACTACCTGTAGGCACTTACACTCAATGCCTCAATGTGATAGAGGAGAAACTGCATTGTCCAGGGTTTCAAGAGACATAGATTCTGAGACTTTCAACTCTGTCGTGAACTTGTTGCATGACTATACCTTCTCTGGGCCTCAGTTGGACAAGCAAATTGTGAAAGACCCTGTCAGTTCTGATATGGTGTGTGATATAAATCTGTACATCTGAACAAAGTTAGGGAACAATTCAATAGTGCTTCTAATCAAGGGCTTGATAATGCTGGGCAGACTGAAGACTAAGAGCAAAGCCTTGTCATTCTGTACCACTTTTACTGATTCTGAACAATCCAGTTTGCTGAATACCCCACCAAAGGCAGTATTTTAGGTTGAGTGCCCTCTAAGTGGCCTTTGAAGAATCAAGCAGGGAGGGGGCAACATGGGGCCACTGGCCCCTATCATTTGATACATCCAACCCCCAACAGGTGCAGAGGCCCTGCCACTCTTCAGACTTGGACAGCAGAGAGGAGGGAGGGTGGCTTCATTTTGTGCTGCTGCAGTGAAACTTGGCAGACCCCCAAAGAGCAAAGATCCAATTCTCCAGCCTGGAGCTGGGAGAAATTTGAAATACCACTTGGTGAAGTTTGAGTCTCTCTTTCTCTCTCTGTAAATATTCTTATAACCTCTCAGAGACAATTTCAGCTTCAATCTCAAGTAATGGCTACAATCAGTTAATCATCAAGTATTTGCTGAGCACCTATTATATGGCCAGCTTTTTACCTAGGTACAACAGGGGGACTAAAGAAGTATCATTTGGGGCCTCAGTCCAACTAGCTGTCCAAGTGGCTTAAGGTAGAAATAGTTTCCAGCTAGGGCAAAAGGCAGTGAAGTAGCAAACAATCCCCCATCTCTTGCTTCTGTTGAGAAGGCAGACTAAGTTTTAAGGAGGGGTACAACAGCTTGTCTCTCCTCCTGATGTCTCACCCAGGCTGCTTTTAGATGCAATGTGGAGTAGTGAGGGTGGGGAGCTGAAAGTGTACTGGGTGTTAGGATTAAGCCAGCTTGGACTGGGAATTTGCCGTCATGGACACAACCAAGACTACTCCATCCTCCAGACTTGAGTACAGCTCTACCTTGACAAGCCATTTGAAGTTAAGCACAAGGTTTAACAGAGTCAAAAGAGAACAGAGAAAGCATATTGGCCCCCCCCCCAAAAGAACAGGGAGAAAGAAAACCTGTCTCTTGTAACAACGGGTATGTTTATGGAGAAGTGGAAATTTGAAATGTCTCCAAATATTGAGTCGGTTTCCATTTACTTTTGGCTGGTGGGGTGTGCCACTGAACATTTGTTTTTCAAAAAGGGGGTTGTGTTTTGCCACTGTTCCAGGATGATCAGGATGAAGTGAACCAGAATTACTTAGCAGATGAAGAGGAAGAAGCAGAGGAAGAAGTTCAGGTGAGGATGGTACCTGACTTGGAGGAGAAGGCGGTAGAAGAGAAGGAGAAGGAGGAAGAGAAGGAGAAAGAAGAGGAGGAAAAGGAAGAGGAAGAGGGTGACAGTCAGCCAACAGGCATTTCAGCTTGGTGGCAGAAATTGCAGATCATGAACGAATACCTGTGGGATCCGGAGAAAAGGATGTCTCTGGCCCGAACAGGTCAGAGTTGGAGTAAGTCCCAGTCATCCCAGTGGCCCAGTCGGGTGTCCTTTGCTTTTGGCTTGGTGTCCTGTGCTCCTTTACCATATGCTGGATGGGTTTGTCTGCAAACTACTCTTGACATTTCATTTAAAAGGACCAATACCTAGGGAAATGGCTAGATGGTGGGCAGATCCCATCAGAACAGACTCCAAGTGTCAAGTCAAATCAAGACTTGATTATGTGGCTGCAATCCACTGGACCCAATATCACTTGCAATACAGGGAGGCAGTGAGAGCAAGTGGGAAAAGTACAGGATTTTTTAAAAGTCCCCAGCCCTGTCACTTTCTATCTTCATGAACTTGGGCTTTGTCATTTACCCTCTCTGAAGTTCCGTTTCCTCACCTACCAAAGGAGAGAAATAGTCCCTGCCTTGCTTCTCTCACAGGATCAGTGTGAGGCTCCAGCAAGACGATAAAATTGTAATGTTGAAAGTATTATATAGAAGATTATTTCTAGGCTATGACAATCAAGGTTTTGCTAACTTGACCAAGGGTTTATAAAACTTCAGTACTTTATCTAGTAATGTCAGAGAAGGAGAGCCAGGAGGCCCACCCTTAGCCCCAGTTTGTGGGGGCTTCACTCTCTGGTGGGGGACACAGAGGAATTAGATTTAAGGGAATAATTACTATAGACTAAGGTTGAGCCTCTGTATTGCTTGATCAATGGTAGAATTGTATTCCTTAGCATTTCCTCTTTGTACCACATGCTGCCACCACTGTTACTTCACAACTTCCCCTGCACGCCCCTCCCAGGGTCCTACACACTTCTTAAACTATTAACACTGAGCCTTCTCCACAGATTTATCCCATGGTAAAATTCACACTTGTCACTCTCTCCATAAAGCCCAGAAAAAAAGAGCAGCTGCTGGTTTGGAACTCAGTTAATCTGCAGGAGAATGAAAAAGATAGAGGATGCCATGGATGAAATAAGAGTTCCCTAGTACCAAGGCTCTAAGCTGCTGAAGTTACTGGCTGAAAATTTTCTCCCTGTGGTTTGTGTTTCTAGTTCAGCTCAGTCAGGGTGAAAGAGCCAGGCCTGCTTCCTGGAATTAGGAATAGCAGGTGTGAGGCTCTGAGCAACACCCACCTCCCTTCACCACTCCTCAGTTCCTAGTCCCACTCCTGCACGTCCCTTGAATTCTCAACTGGAACAAACGTACCATTCAAGGGACATTCCGACATTCTGGAAGCCGCAGAGATATGCTGTACACCCACTGGGGCCCCAGAGAGGGCACAGCTGTTTCTCCCTTGCATACAGACTAGAAAATCCTGCCCTGTGAAAATGCAAGTGTGATTCTGGGAGTGGGAGCCATACATTAACCCTTAAAAAGCCAGCCATTAGAACTTAAGCAGATAAGCTGATCTGAATTGCTCTTGTGAAGGACAAGCCACAGGCCAATAAGTGGGGATGAGGGGGAAGGGTTCAGTACTCAGATAGGATATGATAGTGGGACATGGCCAGGCCACTAGATAGTGGGTTTAAAGAGAGTCCAGGAATTCAGGCTTTTTTTCTGTTGGGCAACCCCCCTGGGCAAAAGGCAAATAATAGTGTTAACACCTAGGTCACCTAGCACATGCCTTGCTCCCTTCTTGCCTGAGGTTTCCAGGTGGGCACTTACTAACCCTGTCCTAGCCTGGACATTGACATGTCCAACATACTTATCCAGTCTGTTATTATACTCTGGCTTTCCCTTTGGTAGCTGGGCAACCCCTATTCTTAGGGTCTATATGTTATTTTATTGGATGCTGACAAGAACTGTGTGAAGTAGTAATATTATTGCCCCCATTTTACAGATGCAGAAACTGAGGCTTAGAGAGGGTAAGTAACTTGTCTAAAGTCTAGTAGTTAATTAGTGGCAGTGCTGGTATTCAAACCCAGTTGGATGGACACTAAAGTTCATTCTCCTGCCAGGACACCATACCAAACCCTAGCAATGAATAGGGCCCTGGTGGGTAGGGCTCCAGGACCTGATGGGGTACTTTGGTGGGAGGAGTGAAGAGTTGGGAGCATATGTACCTAGTGGTTTCTCCAAGTCTGGGTGGGCCATTGTAGGAGGAAACCCTGGATGATGTAAGGAAGGGATACAAATAAATCTTGAACGTCTGGAGCAGAAAGTGTTGGAGGGATCAATGGGTTCAGATGCAGATGGTGCTAGGTTTTGCTTAAGGAGGAGGTGGATGAGGTAGTTAGTCCATCACAGATTCTTGGGCACTCTCTCCTGGGGGAGGCTAGTGCCATTCTCACATCTACAGCTTTCTGGCCAGACATCCTGGGCAAGAAGGAAGGTCTTGCCAAGGAAATGTGCTCATATTCCATTGTTTCCTCATGAAACAGAGTTTCCTAGTCCCCCAGGATGGCTCCAGCTGTTAGTCCATTCCCAGCATGGGGATGGGGGTGGAGGAATGGAGGAGGAGGCACAGGACACATCCTATTAGGATGCTAGTGGGCAGTAGCTAAATATCACAGGCTCATAGGCCCTGTTGCTTCTTCTCCAGGGACTCCAACTGAATCAATATGCTCATGTTCCTGTTCTACTTTAGTTCATCATAAAAAGCATAAAGGGACAGTTCCATTTCCAGTTGGATTACCTAAGGATTTCTACCCTCCCAGTCACTCCATTTTTTATTTGTTTAACTGTATTTGGTCTATGGTTCAATTTTTAAAATTAACATTTGGATTCAATTTTAGATACAGTAAAGTTATATAGTTTGTTCCAGTTTCTGGATCACCATTCAGTTTAAATCCATAGTTCTGACACCATGTCACTGTGGTGAGCAGGAGTCAGGTATTATCACCTGATGGGGCCCCAAGGAGAACTTGAAAAGAGCTTCTCAGCAGCAATCTCATGGTCACTCACCTCACTCTGTGCTGTCTAATCACAGGGCAAATCTACAGCCCACAGAGGGGGACTTCACACAACCTTGCCTCTAGACCTGTAGGGATAATAATATTAATAATAATGGTGATGACGACTGCCACTTATAGGGCACTCATTATCTGCCAGGCTCTGTGATGCTGTTTATATGCATTATTCAAATCTAAAAAATAAGTACTATTATTGTCATCATTTTACAGATGAGGAAATTGAGGCCAAGAGAGCATGTTCGAGATTACACAGCTAGGAAGTGGTATAGTCAGGGGATGTAATAAAAAGGCTGAATTTCAGATACTGTTAGGGATACAGATAAGGATATGAGGTAAGTGCTAAACTTATTCCCATTTTACCTATGAGATATGAGGAACTGGAGGTGTAGAGAGGCTCTATAACTTACCCAAGCTCACAAGTAGCGAGTAGCCACAAATAAATACAGTTTCCTCCTCCTCCCTTCCCTGCCTTGCGTCAGTGTTCCTTTTGAAAAGCAGAGCCACTTAAACTTTTGCCAAAGATGAATGGGATCTGAAATAAGTAGGGTCAAACCTCACTCTGCCTTGATTAGAGGCAAGTCCAGTGGAAATTAATCAAAAGTTTGAATTATAGACTATGTGGAAAGAAATGCTGTTTTCATCACTTGCAAATACTTGTAATCACCAGAACCAAGCTGCTAGGGCTCTTCAGGGCACCTGCTTTAATGAATAGCGAAGAATGATTTGTACTTAGGACATCAACCGTTGCCCAGAGGACTCGCAAGCAATTCACCCTCTGCAGTACTTTAAACTTCACTCCCCTGTAATCTTGTTCATGGTCATCATTTGCTCAGCAAGCCCTTCCATCGAAGATGCTGTAAAGGTAAACTGCAACAAGACCCCTGACACAATTCTCATGGATTTCAAATTGGAGAAATCTGAATGAGCAAGGACATACTGAATCTGGGGAATAAAAAAAGCCATCTCACGTGTTTGGGTTGGTTTGGGTTCAAGAGTTCAAGTGCTAGGGTGGGGGAGGCAGGGCGATTTGGCAAGCACTGACCACTCTGATCTTTGATTCCTCTGCAGGCCTGATCTTGGTCATTTACTTCTTCTTCTATGCATCCCTGGCTGCTGTGATCACCCTCTGCGTGTACATGCTATTTCTGACCATCAGTCCTTACATGCCAACTTTCACTGAGAGGGTGAAGCCTCCTGGTGAGTGCCCAAATGTCCTGCATTGTCAGAGCTTGCTGGACAGAAATCTGCCTGCACGGCATGTTCAGCCTCAATTAACTTTGGCTCTTCTGGGTAATGACTTAGGGATTCAATTATTAAGAGTAAAAGTAAAATGGTACTTGGCAAATTATGGTTCTTTTCATTTGGATTGCCTAGAGGGAAATGGTTTCATGGGAATCAATACAAAAAAATTATCCCAAGAATGGGTTAATATATCCGAAACCTGTTTTCATTGCCAGGAGTTATGATCAGACCCTTCGCCCATAGCCTTAACTTCAACTTCAACGTTTCTGAACCTGACACTTGGCAGCATTATGTGATTAGCCTAAATGGTTTTCTCCAGGGTAAGTAAGTTCCTCTGAATGGCGGAAAGTTCTTTCAAAAGGTGATGGGTGGGAATTCAAAATTAACCTGGCCCAGTAATCGCACTCTCCCTAACCCAAGCCCATCATGGTCTTCCCTTACCTTGCATCCCCTCAACACCTGTAGATACAATTGAATACAATTGAAGTTGCTATAGTTTGTGGTTGTATGTTGCCTTGAAACCATACAAGCCAATTCCCCAGGAAGACTATAAGCTTTTGTGCCCAGAGAACATCTTTTCTCTTTCTGAACACCCAGTAGCATCGAGCTAAGGCCCGGCCTCATTCAGGTCGATCAATAAAGGTTTGTTAAATATATGCAACAACTAATTATAAAAGATAATTCTGGGGGAGATGGTAGTGAGAAAAGGAAAAAGTTCTTCAGAGCTGGAAGATTCCTGCCTCCTATATTTTCTCAAGGTAAGATAATTCATTTCTTGGAGATGGGCCATCTTGAAGGGTGAAATCAAGTATTTTTATTTAAAAGCATTCTAGAAAGGAATTAAAATATGTATCTCTGGGTGGCAGTCACTCTAACATTTCCATCCCATGTGTTTCAAAATGCCTCTCTCTACAACATCATCATATACATTTTCAAGGGCAAATGGATGGCTTTGTGGGAGGGCCTTCCATGTGGTAGAAACTGAGGTTGTAGCTTGGTTAAGGTTGAACAGAGAATATAGGTTCTATATTTATCCATCTATCAAAGAGAAGCCCCAGTGAAGTTTGACTTGTCACACCTACTATTTGTGGGGAAAAAGCCAGACTTGTTTAATTGTCCTGGCCACCTCCTGAACAGGAGGTGGGAAGTGGTGGCTAATAGATAGTGCACTGAATTAGAACAATCTCTTACCATATCCCAGGATGTGTTATTTAAATGCAAGTATTTTGTCACTCAACTTTAACTCTGCATGGTAGATTCTATTGCCTCATTTTATGAATAAAGGAGCTGAGGTTCAGAAAGAGGAATTAACTTGACCTAAGTCTTCCAGCAGCAGCAGAACTAGTGTTTGAACCCAAGTCCATGTTCTTGACACCCTTGCACTCAAATTGTGAGCCACAGACCAGTAGCATGGGCATCACCTGGGAGCTTGTTAGAAATGCAGAATCTAAGGTCTCCACCCCAGACCTGCTGAATCAGTATCTGCATTTTAACTAGATTGGCAGGTGATTTGTATTAACTTGGAAGTTTGAGAAGCACAGCTTTACATCACTGTATGTTGCAGCCATATAACCAAAGAGGTAGAAACTCAGCTTTATGAATAATGCCCTGTGTTATTTTTTTCAATATTTGTTTACAGTTCTTTCATTTTCTTCGTTTAAATATTATTGAAGTAAGTCATTCACACATGAACATACATAAACAATAAGTGTATAGTGAAAGCTGTGAACTTACAAAGCAAATATGCATAACATCATAGAGGGGTCCCATACATCAATCCACCACCACCATCTTACATTGTTGTGAAACATTTGTTACAAATTATGAAAGAATGTCAAAATCTTACTACTAACTATAGTCTATATCTTACATTTTGTGTATTTTCCCCCAACCCACCCTATTACTATTTTAAAATATATTTTTATTACAGAAGTTGTGAAATTACAAAACCATCATGCACATGTGTAGAATTCCCATACAACACCCCTTCACCAACACACTACACCGTGGTGGAACAGTTGTTACAAATTACGAGATAATATCATCAGACTATTACCACCAAACATGGTCCATACCATATATTTGGCACACTTTTTCCACACTGCCTCCATTATAAAAATATGGAACACTTCACGAATTTGTGTGTCATCCTTGCACAGGGGCCATGCTAATCTTCTCTGTGTCATTCCAATTTTAGTATATGTGTTGCTGAAGCGAGCACACCCTGTGTTATTTTGATAAATCTGAGTTTCAGACTCCTCACGGGAAATGAGGGGGGCTGAATTCTTTCAAAGTCCATGTAGTTCCTAGTTCCATTTTTGGCAAAAAAAAATAAGTAGTATTTTGGACATCATAGCCAACACAATATTTTCTTTTTTTTTCAAAATGCTTTTGAGCTTTTGCAAATATATTGCCAGGGTCTCTGCCGAGGAAAACCCCCTGAGAAGCTGGAAGATGGAGAAATACCAATTCTGACCTGATTGGGGGGTAGGGGAGTGGGGGGTGGACAGGGTAGGAAACAGGAAAAGCATTGTGATTTTAGCTCCCAGTTGTAGATAGTAGACATCCCAGAGTATCAGTTTCCTTCCTATGAAGACTGGAATTTTGCAAGCAGGGTCATGTCCATGTCACATTATTTTTAATGGAACTACCTCAAGAGAAACAACGAACATGTTGTTGCAGCTTCTATTCAGAAAGTTACTATATGAGTATAGTTCTTATTCTTAAAAGAAAAAGATTAAAACAAAAGCTTGAACTGAACATAACTTTATGAGAGACAACATAAAATCACAGCCATAATCAGAATACATTTAAAATTCCCAGTTGCCTCTTAATAATATCAAACCCAAGTCACACTCTATCTAGATGAGAATCCAGGAAATCTGCCTCTGGTAGATCATAGGTATACAATCTCACCTGAAAGACAGAACTAGCTGGACTGTGAATACATAAGGTTGGGTCCAACAGGGCTAACTGGGCTCCATCATTTAGAACCAAATTACCAATAATTTGGCATGCAGTAATTTCCAAAGCCCAGTTTTATGGCATCTGGTAGCCCAGACAGTCGACTTGCAGACAGCCACTTTCAGCTCCTTCCCCTTGGACACTTGGATGTTACATTCCATGTAACATGTAAACACACACTGATGCTGTGTGCCTCAGGCCTCAGTGGCCAAGACTCCATCCCCTTCCCCTCTCCGTGAAGACCTTGGGATTGTCATTGGTTTCTATTGTCCAATCTGAGCTTCCATTTTGCAGTGCACATCCCTCTGTAAAGAATGTGGAACTGGTTTCTTCCCTCCTCCCCCTTCTCTTCTACCCCTTCCTCCATCCCATGAAACACACTTTCCCACTCTCTTGCATCAAGTGCCTCTCAATGATCTCCCAGGGAGATGATTCCTATGCTGAAGTTGAGATTTAACCCAGGAGCTTAGCCTCCTTATATACCCATATCTTGACATGATTCAGTCCCTCTTCAAAATCTGCCTACTATGTGCCTATTCCCAGGAGTAGAAAAGGCAGCCTCCCAAGTTTTCAGTGAACTGTATCTAAAAAGAAATAACGGAAAATAGAGAAAAGTTATAAAGTGACCAATAAATGACCCAGAGATGGATATCCAGAAGTTCTGAGGTAATGAGAAGCAAGGGGGCAGGCAATCAAAGTAAGCTGAGGCTGCTAGCCAGGAAGGCTGGAGAGATATTGTTGATGAAGGGTCTTTGGCACCTGATCCCAGATCACAAGGTCCAGAATCAACTGAGTGAACTTTCAGAGGAGTACAAGCAAGTTGGAGAAAAGAAACTAAGGCGGGAGGAATACTGGAAACATGATCTTCCTCTGTAGCACCTGGCTAATATGACACTTTGCCACTCATGCATACTTTAGGTTATAATGACAGTCTTCAAGAGGAAATGAATGTAGATTGTCCCCCGGGGCAGTACTTCATCCAAGATGGCGATGAGGATGAGGACAAGAAGGCCTGCCAATTTAAGCGCTCCTTCCTGAAGAACTGCTCTGGTCTGGAGGACCCTACTTTTGGCTACTCTACCGGACAGCCCTGCATCCTCCTAAAGATGAACCGGGTATATTGGCCTTTGATACTCTGATAAGTGGGTGAGCTGTGTAGAAGGGCTCTGGCCACTCCATTTCTCTTGGGCTCTGTCTTTACACATCACAGGTTTGGCCATTTTACTGATAACATCAGTAATACAACCAAAAGAACCCGCCAGGCAATAACTTTTTCTCCCTATTTTTCCTATTTCTCTTCTTTTCCTCCCACCCACAAATCTGCCTCTTGATGCCCTTGTGTTGGGGATGGGATCCTGAGCTGTTTAGAACACAGGACTGACCTGGGGGTTATGTGTATGTGTGTGTGGGGGTCTACTCTTATATCATAAGGGATGCATTTTCCCTCTCTCCTGCCATGCCTTGGGTCTGACAGAGCCTTACCAGGCAAGGTCCTCTTGAAACAAGAAAGTTGTTTGTATTTTGGGGTTATCTTGCTGCAATTTCTACTGTTTATGAACATCGGGCACAAACACAAGGAGTAAGCTAGGCTGCACATCTCTGAAGATGTTTTGCAGTTTCTGCTTTTTGCAACATTGCCAAGGGGGCAAAATAGACTAAACTAACCTCAAGGGTATAAAGAAGCCCAATTTTTACTGTCAAATCTGCTTTACTAAAAAAAAAAACCACAATTTTATTTTGGTAGATTGTAGGCTTTCGTCCTGAGCTCGGAGATCCTGTGAAGGTTTCCTGCAAAGTTCAGGTAAAGTACCTTTCTGAGTAAGCATTGCTAGCACATCTGTTTCACGTGAAAAGGGGATCCATCACTTTCAAAGGCTTTACACATGGATGGTTGGATATGGGTTAAGGAAAGGGTTAATTCTTTTACAAGTAGAACTCCGTTTAGCACCTTCAGGCCTTGCAATTCTAGAAACCATCCATTGTGTGTATGTGTGTGTCTGTTAGTACATACCTGTGAAGGCCAAAGAATGAACCTCAGCTAAAGGCTATAACAGGGAACAAGAGTGTGCCAAGTCATTAATTGGAATTCTGTTTACACTTTTGCTTTTAGCCCTAATTACTTATTTCTTTGAACTAAACAAACAGCTTTCTTTAGAGTCATTAGTCCCTGCTCTTAAAACTGAATTTCACATTTTGCATCACTGACCAGTGGTACTGGGTATTGCAATAACAAATGACTACAACTGAAGTATAAACAGAACTCTATTAATATGCTAATTACCTGTCCTTCGAAGGACCATTAACTTCTATCTCATCTGTACCAATTAGTTCCTTTGTAGGAATAAGCCCTAGATTTTGGGTTTACTTCTTAAACCTGCAGTAGCTTCCTCCTGTTTGATGACAACTGCATTCCCTGCCCAGGCCAGTTGTTCTTGGCAAATGTGTGAGACCCATTCCCAGTACTAGAAATTCAGCTCCAAAACTCCATTCCTCACCACAGCAGATCAGAAAGTAGCAAAGGCTGCATTTATTCAGCCAATATTCCATATTCAGCAAACATTTATTGATCATTTATTATACACCAGGTACTTTGCTATGTGTTGGGAGTACAGTGATAAATATAACTCAGACACTGATATCAGGGAGATCAAGGATTATGGGTGCTATGAAAGGTGCAGTGGGGAAATTAAAGAAGGAAAGGTCAGTTCCACTTGGGAGGTACACTGAAGCTGAGTTTTGAAAGGTCAGGCAGTGTTTGTCAGGCGAACAAGGTAAAAAGGACATTCACTCTGTTCAAATGTACATGTCTGTGTAAATACACACAAATATGAGGTGTGACTACAAACAGGTATATTCATTCCACAGTCTATTCAGGAAAAATAGATTTTATTACTTTTTAGAAGAATATATAATTAGTCATAAAGACCAACTCAGTCTTAAACTATTTAATAGCATATTAATTAGATAGATTCTTGTTTTTAGTTCCTTAGTGGAAGTCACTCATTTTTCAGCTTACATGGAACCTTGCTGAGAACTGTCCTTTCTAAAAAAGGAAAGAAATATTAAGAGTTCTATACTTTCTCTAATAACCAATACCGGTCAAATTCATGGCCACTTGTGGAAATTTAGCATATACTCTTTTTCTTGCAGGGGGAGGTAATGACTAGAATAAATTAAAGAGAGCTCAGCTTAAACTAAGTGCAATTATAGTATATTGACAAAAGTACTTAATAAGTAATTTACTAGTAGTGATGTGCTATTTGTCTTAATTGGCTCCCAGACCTCTGCTTTTTAGGGCAAGCCTAATGCATAGGCAGAATGGGCAGCCCCCTATCTGACATGCTGTGATGAAGGAAGACTCATTTACTTTCTCATTCCCAGTACCTGAGCCCATCTTGCTTATCCCCTTGACTCCACATACCGTAATTGAGCACCACAGAGAATGTGGTCAGAGACATGAGTATAGGTGAACCCATTGTAGGCTTTGCCCCTAGGCATCAGGTTACTGTGCACCTGGTCTGACTTCCAGTAGAACTGAGCCTGCCATGTGCAAATTACTGTGGAGTTGGATTTATTAAACCTGTTCCAACTTACCCCTGCCTCAGCTCCAAAGCCTAAGACTGGGTGCTAGGCCCAGTCTGATTCCTTGCAGAGGTGCTAGAATAATGGGCCCTCTTCCCAGAGCAATACTAAGTGCTGCAAGCCTTTTAGAGTTCTCTTGTCTGGGTCTCCCCTGAGAAGCCAGCAGAGTCATCCTGACCAAGTTGGTCCTCCTCAGCCCTGGTCTTTTATTCAGTATTCTTTGAACTGAAAAGTCAAGACACAATCTCTCTCTCTCTCTCTCTGGAAATACCCCTCTGGAAGAGATAGGTCTGTCCTGAGCTATGTCCCATCCTGCTTTCATGTTTTTCTGGAGCAGCTGACTGTGTGTCATACAGTGATTTCACCTGGGATACAAGCCCCTATAGCCCAGGCTCAAATCTACTGAGTGACTCAGAACCCCACCTATACCTGTTTTTACTTACAGAGAGGTGATGAAAACGACATCCGATCCATCCATTACTACCCAGAGTCGGCTTCTTTTGACCTCCGCTACTACCCTTATTATGGCAAACTGACTCACGTAAGCCTGTATTCCCTTCAGTCCTTGCTGTCCAAAATGGCTCAGAGAGCTAGGAAGGGCTGGCTGGGATCAATCGGAATTAGAGAACACCAGAATAATGGTGTGTGTGTGCACATGCGTGTGTGTAAATAGACTCTGGCCATGACCAGGGACTTCCTCTATCACTTCCTATGACAACCACTCCTTTTCAGATCTGGAAGTGACCTCAGATATGCTCTGGTCTAATTCCTTCAGTTTACATGTGGAGAAATTGACTTTCAGAGAGAGGAAGTGACTTGCCCAAGGTCACACAGCTAATTAGTGACAGAGCCAGGAGTAGACAGAGTACTGCCATTGCACTCAATTATTCCTAAGGAATTACACTTTCTCTGTTCCCCCTGTTTGAAGCCCTGGAGTAGTGAAGTCTGAGTTACAGCATAGGGACTTGATAGATAATAGTTCTGGTTTGACTCATGGTCTGATATCCAGAAAATCATATTACACCGAGTCAGAATTTGTTTCTCCCAGAGGACAATCAGACATCTGACAATTACCTACGAGAGAAACGTGTAATTCCCACTTTCCCAGGGCAGGGAGATTATGTCCGTTGTTTAGCCATTTGTGACTTGGCATCATGGCTTGAACTCCGTTCCCTTTGTGGAGGATATCCCATCCTGCACTGAATATCTGATTGCTTCCATAGTACCACATTTTCCCACACCCTTCCCTCCCTTCCTTTAGCATTTATTGTTCTCCTGCCTACAGGTTAACTACACCTCTCCACTGGTGGCAATGCACTTTACAGACGTGGTGAAGAACCAAGCGGTGCCTGTGCAGTGCCAACTGAAGGGCAAAGGCATCATAAATGATGTCATCAATGATCACTTTGTGGGTAGGGTCATCTTTACCCTGAACATAGAAACCTAAGGACTTTGGGGGCCACTCCCACCAGTTCTGTTTCTATTTTATTTCATGTTACCCCTGGCAGCACTTGAATTCTTTTTCTTCAATCAGGACATAGCCAGATGTACATCGAAGGCAGCAGATCATCTTTCCTTGACTTTTGACGTGTATAAAATGACATTGTGGGAACTGTTTGATTTTTTAAAGGTAGTCTCTCCTGATGACAAATAGATCGTATTAATTTCCTTTTCCTCCACTTAAAACTAAAACCCATTTTGCTGCTAGAAGACTCACTGTAGTGTAAATATAGGCATTGATATAAATCACAATAGCCTTGAAGGAGGATTTCTATAGTGATTATAAATCTATCATGTATTCTAAAAGGTTGTTATTTTCATAGGTGAGTTTCCTCCCAACCAGAATGATAATTAACTCTTTTTTCTAGCTGCATGGCAAGGTCCTTCCTTGGGAATCACCAGTCAGACCAACCCAGAATACATATAAGGCCACCATACCTAGGGAACTATATTACCCAGTAGTGCTTGATAAACTGGCTGCCTACTCCATGGACCTAAGTCTTCCCACAGGTGACCTTGTACTGATTCAAAGACTGGGTTATCTTCGACTGGGATAGAAGGCAGCGCTAACTGGATACTGTGCTGGGATAGAGATGAAGACCTTCCCTGTGACTTTTTTTTTGGTGGGGAGTTGTGGCCCACTGTTATTGGAGAGGACACCCATCATATGCGTATGATTGGTGTTTGATTCCAAAGGCAAACATTCCTGCAAATAGGTTTGTCTCAGCTTCAAGCAGAGGAGAAAACAAGGAAGAAGATCTCCACCAGATAATTCTTCTTGGGCTATTTGTTAGTGGTAGTTTGACTGTTTGTTGATGGTCTTCTTTGAGACCATCAGGAATGGGTGTGCTGACCCCCAGCTACATCTCTGGGCATTGAAACCAGAGGCTGCCAATGAAACTCTTGCCAGGCCACCCTAAATCCAAGGTTTATTAACCAGTTTTGCGTTGGCTTAAATGATTAGAGGCAGATGTTTATCCAGGTTGTAGATCAGCCAGGCTGTTGTGTCTTATCTTTGGCCATGTGACCATGTCTCTGTTTCTTAACACCTTTACCAGAGGGTGGGCTGGGACAGGGAGAGAAGGTGAACATCACAGAATAATAGTGTCACAGGATCTGAAGCAAGATTAAATGCCACAGAGCCTCATCCAGACTCTGAACTCCCTCTATAATGTTTACCTTCTCCTGAAACAAGGGACTGGCAGTCTAGTGGTGGAGACAAATAAGTAAGAAGTAACTACTAAATAATGTGATAAGAATTATAAAACAAGAGTGTAGAAATGCTATGGGAAAATGAGGAGAAGTAGCTAACTTGAGCTAAGAATATGTAGCAGAGGAAATTTCATATGCAAAATTACAATCATGAAAGAGCATGGTGTGTTTCAGTAACTGTAAACAGTTCATGTAACTGGGTTGTAAAGGGCTCTGTGGGATGGCAGAGAGTGGCAGAAGATGGGGCTAGAGAGATAGGCAGGGACCAAAAGAGGAGATTGCATTTTATCCGGTAGCTAAAAAGGAATCATTAAAGCATTTCAAGCATGGAAGTGCTATGATCATATTTGCATTTTAAAAAGAGAGCTTTGGCAGCCACAATGTGAAGGGTAGGTTGGAGGGGGGCAAAACAGAAATGGGAAATGAGGGGGAAGGAGGTTCAAGAATGACTCCAAGGTTTTGAGCTTGACCAGAACCAGGTGATATTGTTGATCGAGACTGGGAATACAAGAGTGAAGCAGGTTTGGAGAGGAAGATATTGAGTTCAGTTTTGGACAGTTTGGCTTGTGATTCCAATTGGACAGACATTGATGTGGAGATGTAAGCACATATGAGGTTGGGAAGACAGAAAACTGAAAACAAAAGCAACATTTACGTCAGTGAACTCTTTTAAGAAATTCTAAGTTACATAATCTCGGAATTTAAGGCAGTTGTGGAAAACACACCACATCCATCTAGTCCCTCAGATAGTGTTTTCCCTCGGCTTTGTGGCAGAAAGACTGCTGTTACTCTTTGGAATCTCCTGCCCAGACACCTTCCAACTCTTATCAACAGAGTAGAGGGAGGGCTGACCGCTATTAACGAGTGATTGAAGATATAGTACTGCAGGTCTGTGGAAAACACAAAACACAATGAAACTGTCTCCTCTTGATTCCTTTTCTTACCAAATTCGATGTTCAAAACTAACCTAAAAAATTCTTAAAGGCAACAAAAATTTTAAAACCATTTTCAAATTACCTAAAATCATCAAACTCTCAAGATTCAGTAGTAAAAGATAATAGATCATTATGTATGGAAAGTATTTTAGAGAGCATTTAGTGAAAACAGCCTGTATTGCATCTGACTCCAGGTCCAGTGCTCTTTCTACTCTGAGCTGCTGCTTGCCAGGAAGTACTATCTTTTTAAAAAAATCAATGAATAATATCCCCAAACATTTTTAAACATATGACAATTTGAGCTAGATAGTTAACATTTCACAGGAAGTCAACTACTGGTGCTATATTTTATACATAATATATTATCCTGTTAAGTACGTTGACTATTATACAGACAAGGAATTATGAATCTTTTGTCATACAGTATTTCTCATTCACTGGAATCCATCATGTCCACAGTTTCAAAGCAGATGTCAGCTAGGATAGTTTGGGTTGTCAGCTAGGACATGGAAAAATAGCTTTATTATACAGAACTGGATATTATAATATAGTCATTAAAATAGGATTAGTTAGAATCCAATGTTCAATAAATTTCTAGTAGATCAATTTAAATAGTCCTCCATAATGTACTGTACCAGGATTTGGTATGTATTCCATCTGTTGCAATGCACTTGATTTTATTTGATTGTTAATGAGAAATACAACTTCCAAATGCCTTCACGGTTTTGTACGTGCTAGCCTTGATGATGATTTTTCACCCCTTCACATACCCTTCTGAAATCATCATTATTCTAAAGTAACCTTTCTGACGCATCTATTTTCTGGGGATCTTTATGTGGAAAACATTAACATTGTCTTGGGAGTTGTTGACAACAATAAAATTGAAATAAAAAAGAAATGAATGATTTCCTTTTTGTAGACTATGTCACTGATTTTTCCCACAGGAATATTGGTCAGCCATATGGGTGGAAAGCTTGACAACTGACAGTCTATTAAGTCAAAGACTTTTTTCCTTTTTATTTTTCTGCCTTTTTTGGTTCATGGAGTTTAGTTACAGGGGGGTGAAACTAAAAGTTGTTTAATTTCTGAGCATTTTTCGTTTTGCTACCTCCATGCTCTGGTTTCTTGGGAGGCTTCAGATGCTTGATGAAAGCCTAGCCAGGTGTCTCCAGGGCACATCTGGCCACGAACCATCTCCCAGAGCAAATCCCATGTGGCGACTGCAACTCAGAGGCTAGGCTGCAGCAAGAGGCCCTTCTTTCCTTGGAAATTAGAAGCTTCCCTGGTCTGCTAGACTGATGTAGTTTGATTTAAGGAGTTTCCATGATCCCAATATATTTTCCACTATTCAGGCTCTTCACTAGGGTCATTTTCCTTACAGTTTTCCTCTTAAAATAGTCAAACATGATAACATAATTTAACCAAATCATACAGAAGTGTGAGTTACATTGTGAGTTTATCCAGGAAGAAGATGGAGGTTTGAGCGTTTATATGTGCATGGAACCCAGAAGGAATAAGTCATGTATACTTGGCTGCTGTGAAAGGAATGAATTACTTTATTGAAGGCCTAACATTGCCCAAGGTGACCTTGTAGAAAGGGAAACAGAAGAATAAATACCCCAACTTAATTTTCTTTCCTCCCTCCAATTGCTTCCTGGTAATTTCCATTGGCCAAACCCAACTAAAAGTCCAAGGGTAAGGAAGCCCATTGATGTGGTCCATACAGGTCAGCCTCCCAAGGAAGAAAGCAAGGTTGAGAAGGGTGGAAAGTGCATCTAGAAGTACAAACAAAAGATATATAGGCAGAGGTTTCTGGGAGCCAAGAGTCATAATGGCATCTGTATGCTCTCCGGGGGCTCCTGAATTGGACCTCAGCCAAACATAAAAGATGACTGCAGCAGCCAGGCCAACTTTTGAGCATGCAAGAGGTGGAAGAGGAAAGGGAGAAGGTGATTTGAGTCAGCTCTCAGAACAGTATTCGAGCAGACTTACCCTCTCATAGGGAGATAAAATACAAACTACTCAGGATGCCCCTGAAGAGGTTTGTAACCATGACGTCATGAGAGAATTGGAAAAAAGAGACTGCTGCAAGAGAAAATAGAGGGATCGCCCAACCCGAGAACATAGAACCTCTTCCTCAGTATCATAAAAGCCTCGGTTTGACCACATTCCTCCTGATACCCTCGATGCATATGATCCTTTCACAGAGGAGGAAGATGAAGGTTTTGAAGAGGAGAGTGATGATGATGATATTACAGCTCTTCTTGTAAAACTGGGAAAATTTTTTTTAAAAAAAGCTGAAGAACAGGCCAGAAAGGACCAAGAACAAAAGTTTGAAGAAGAAAGGACTCATTCTGAGGGCAAACTCCCTCCTTAATCTCACTGGCCCATTCCAGCCTCAGGCCAACTTCAAAATTAAACGGAAGTTGGATAATGATGTTGTCTTCAATAACTGTGCAAAATGTCTAGATGATGAGAAGAAAGACAAAAGATTTGTAAATGATATGCTATGTCTGAATTCCACAAAAAATTCAAGGAGAAATACATTAAGTAGTATAGTTTTATGTGCTAAATTATCAAAAGACTGTAAAGTGTAAAAAAAAAAAAGATATATAGCACAGTCACCATGTGGAGGTTCTATAGGAAAGCTCCTTAGAACCTTGTACAGAATTATCTACTGAACCAATTCCAGTGATTGGGGCAATTTTATCTCCATGCATACTCTTCCCTGTAGCTGCGGTGTCAGTGGCATTAAGCTTTTTCCCATTATAGAAATTTTTTCCTCTATTGTTTAGTATTTACTCCCTTTTCAAATTTCCTTCTTCATAATCTCCTAATCTGGTATGCTTTGGTGCGCTAGTTAGGACTCTTTTGCTTGTAAGTCACAAAACAAACAAATGAACAAAAACTCAAATTGAGTTGAGGGAAAAAGGAGCTTTACTGGTTCCCATAACTGAAAACTCCAGGGGTAATTTGCATTCAGGCATAGCCACGTCAAAGAACGCAAAGATGTCATTTAAAGTCAATCTCTCCTCTCTCTGCTTTCTCCATCATGTTGGCTTCATTCTCAGGATCCATAAATCAGGATAGGCAAAATGGCTGCCAGCATTGCCAGATCTTCATCCTTAAAGGCTAATGTCCATTTGAAAAGAGAGCTTCTCTTCCCTGACTGTTCAAACAAAAATGCTGAGTCTCTCATTGGTTTAAATTGGACCCTGAGCCATTCCTGAACTGTGCAAATTCTGATTGACCGGGCATGAGTCACATAGCTACCACAAGCATTTAGGGTGATATAAACACCATTCAAACTACCTGGATTGAGAGTTAGGAAGAGGCAGTCCTCCTTAGAAAAATTGGGTGATATTACCAAAGAAGGGTGAATGGATATGAATTAGCAGATGGAATAGATGTCCACTACATTTCATCAAACAGTACTGCTAAATCCTAAAGCTATGTATGGTGTTATCTGAACCTTTAGACTAAAATCTTTTCAAAATTTTAACATTAAGTTTTCCTCCAAAGAATAGTTCTTTCATCCTACCCTATATTTTTTCAACAGCTATTGCTCCAAATGGAGGGGTGTGAGGAGAGGGGAAGGAAGGAAGGAAGGGAGGGAGGGAGGGAGGGAGGGAGGAAAAAAGGGAGGGAGGGAGAGAGGAAAAAAGGGAGGGAAGGAGGGAGGGTCAGTCAGTCTCCACGATTTATTCTACTTTGTCTTTACCAAAAAAAAATTTCTATAATTCAACTCTGCATTAGAAGTCTGGTTTGCTGTTTTAGTTTGCTGAAAGGTTGCTGGGAGGGAAGCAGATGTGGCTCAAGCAGTTGGGCACCTGCCTACCACATGGGAGGTCCCAGGCTCGGTTCTTGGTGCCTCCTAAAGAAGACGAGCAAGACAGCAGGCTGGCATGACAGGCTGGCACTGTGAGCTGATGCAACAAGATGTCACAGCGAGATGATACAGTGAAGAGATACAGTGAGGAAAACAAAATGAGACACAATAAGCAGGGAGTGGACGTGGCTTAAGTGATTGAGTGCCTCCCCCCATATGGGAGGTCCCTGGGTCAGTTTCCAGTGCCTCCTAAAAAGAAGACAAACAGAGATGGTGAGTGCAAACATTGGGGGGGAGGGGAGAGAGAAATAAATAAATCTTTTTTAAAATTGCTGGGAGCAATATACCAGAAATGAGTTGGCTTTTATAGTGGAAATTTATTAAGTTAAAAGCTTACAGTTCTGAGGCCATGAAAGTGTCCAAATCAAGGCACCATCAAGAGATGCTGTCTCACCAAGTTGCTGTGGGCAATTACACATATGGCTCATCGCTCCCCTCTCCTTCAGGCCTCATCTCTTTCAGCCTCTTGGGGGCCTCTGTGTTCCACTGATTCCAGCCTCTGGCTTCCAGGACCTCTCTCAGCCTCTCAGGGTTTCTCTGCCTCTGCAGTTTATTTTTTGTGTGTCTGCAGCTTTTTGGTCCTCTATTTATAAAGGACTCCAGTAAGAGGATTAAGACCTATCCTGGGTCCCACAATCTAATCAAAGGACTTTAATTGAAGCAATCCAACCAAAAGTGATCTAATCAAAAGATCCCATCTACAATGGGTTTTCAGGCACAGGAATGGGTTCACTTTAAAAACAAGATTATCTGGGTTCCACAAAAGACTCAAACCAGCACACTTGCATAGAGATATCTTATTTCCAGAAGTGAATGTTACAATCTTCATAAAACATTTCATTAGAATCAGAAAAGTATTTTGACTTCTATCAGGGACAAACATGTTCATAAAAAGGGAGCCAGTATGAGGGCACCATCCTTTCCCACATCTTAGATCCTCCCGCTGTTTATCAAAGCTCTCCTGGACAACTAAAAGCATCTCCTATCTAGTCTACCTGGATTCCAGGAAGCTTGCCCTTGAATCCATCCTCCACACTTCACCCAGAGTAACCACCTTTTAAAAAAACAAATCTAATCACATTACTCTGCTTAAATTTATTCCAAGGCTACCTGTTGCCTTGAAGAAATAAACCCAAACTTTTAGCAGGATTTGAGCCCCCAAATCATCTTATTATTTTTCTATACCACTTTGCTTCCAGTCCCTCCATTCTTATATGCCACACTTAACTGCTACAGTTCCCTTAAATATATCATGCTGTTTTGAGCCTTGGGTACCTTCAAATATACTGTTCCACTTGTTAGGAATACCCTTTACTCTTTTGTATTAGGGCAATGAAAGAAAGATACCACTTTCAGGAAGAAATCTTTTGTGATGCCAAACAAATAGGTTAAGAATCAAGGTTCTTTGCTCCTATAACTTCTTTTTTTCAAAAATTGTCTTTTATGTTAAAGATAAACAGATAACACAAAACGTTACGTTAAAAAACATAAGAGTTTCCCATATACCCCACTCCTCACCCCACCCCCGCTCCTCCCACATCTACATCTCCTTTCATCAGGGAGGCACATTCATTGCATTTGGTGAATACTCCCTGGAGCACTGCCACACCGCATGGACCATAATTTACATTGTAGTTCACATTCTTCTCCAGTCCATCCAGTGGGTTATGGTGGGATAAATAATGGCCTGTATCTGTCCCTGCAATATTGTTCAGGACAACTCAAAGTCCCAAAAATGCCCCATATTACACCTCTTCTTCCCTCTCCCTGCCCTCAGCAACTCCTGTGGCCACCATCTCCACATCAATGTGGAGATCCTATAACTTCTTTTAGCTCTATATAATAATTATCTAAATCAGGAGTCAGCAATCTCTTTAAGGGCCAGATAGTAAAAGTTTTTATGTTTGCTGGCCATATGCTCTCTATTTCAATTTCTTACCTCTGCTGTTATAGTGTGAAAGCAGCCATAGACAAAATGTAAACAAGTAGACATGACTATGTTCCAATAAAATGTTATCTACATAAACAGGTAGCAAGCCAGATTGGGCCCATGGGCCACAGTTTGCTGACTCTTGACTTAATACTTGTTTAACTCCTTCACTAGACAGTGAACTCTTTGAAAAGCTACAGTTGTGTCTTAGGTGTTTCTATATTCTCAAAAATATCACATGGTGTGATGTCTGAACCATTTCTGTTGCTGAATGAATGAATGAGCTAAGGAGGGAGGTTTCTATCATAGGCTTTTCTTCAGTTCACATAAATCTTTAATTTCTGTACAAACTTTATTGAAATGAGCTCAAACACCCAAAAGGGTAACTGTTCATTAATGGTGGATAGAGGATAGGACTTTGTTGAATATTTAGAACACAGAAAAGTACCCACAATCTAGCGAAAGCACAAACTATATGAAAAATCTTACAGAAAGCATTGGTATATATTTTTAAAGTTTAATCTTAAGGAACTTGAAAAATTTACTTAAAGAAGTTGTAGGTTTACAGAAAAATCATGTAAAAAAGTGCTTCCATATACCCCATCCCCATTATTAACACTTTGCATTAACAATGGCACCTTTGTTACAAGTGATGAAAGAATATTATAATTGTACTATTAGCTATAGCCCATACTTTATATTAGGGTGCATTTTTCCTAATATACCACCCTATTATTAATACCTTGCATTATTGTGGTACATTTGTTAAAATTCATGAAATAACATTTTCCCCTTTATTAGAGAAGTTGTGGGTTTAAAGAACAATCATGCATAAAATATAGGATTCCCACATAGCACCCCACCACCATTTGTCACACTTGATGATGGCACACTTTAATAATTGTACTAGTAAGTGAAGTACATGGTTTAAATTAGGGTTCACTGTTTGTGTAGTATAGTTCCATGAATTTTAAAAAATTTTTTATTGTTACCATATATACAATCTAACTTTTTAAAATGATGGGGTGGGGGGTGGGGAGTGGGGTATAGGGGAACCTCTTACGTTTTTTAATGTAACATTTTGTGTGATCTATTAGCTTTTTAAAAAGATAATTAAAAATATTTTTAAAAGATGAAGGAAAAGATATACACAGACAAAATTGGTAAACAAATAATAGTGAAATATTGTGAAGGGTAGCACAAGAAAGAAGAAACAGGAGAACAGGAAAAACAATTAGCACAAGACAGGGGAAAGATACAGGAAAGACCAGGGAATAAGAGGGATTGAAGTCCCTGAGAAAATAAAGTAGGAGTCCGTCAGCAGGATATAGAGCAAGAATAGAGGTTTTACCAAGGAAAACTGAAGAACTTCATATCTTAGTCATTTGATTTTGTTGATGAAAGGGAGTGCAAGATCATCTGCTTAAAAGGGTTAAGGAAATGTGCAGAAGCTTGGGACGGTAAAGATGGTTCGAAATAGCAACTGAGAGTTATGGGAGAGGGAGCTGAGTGAATTGCAGACCACTTGCACTACCTACCATACCCCCACCCCAGATTAGAAATTCTTCCCATGTAGCTGGGTGTTACTCCTTTAGAAATTCTAGGAAATATATAGACCTTTGTGACTCACTGCATTGTTGAACCCCCTGCCCGGTAGGGAATGATTTCCAAAGAAGGTAGCACCCAGGTGGAGCCCAGCATAGACACCTGTCGTGCCCGCCCTGAAGGGGGCGCTCTGCCAAGAGAGGTGGGTCCCAGCATGTCTTGCGCACCACCCAGAGCCCGCCTCTGTGACGCTCCGGGCAGTCGCCATGCTTACGTTGGTGTGGTGAGGGGCTCAGTTTCAGCCTTTGTGAGAACGAGAGGACTTAGTAGGAGGCCAGGACTGGGCGAGAACTGAGCTAGGACTGAGTGAAGAGCCAAGGGGCCTACTGGTTGGAGGCCACCACCTACAACTGCAGCGGAGGCAGCGTCTCTTGAGACGGTCGGGCGGCTAAGCCTCCGCAGCCATGGCCGTGAACTTCGGAGACCCCAGAAGCGGATTCCGTCACAGGGAGGTGGTGGTGTTCATCAATGAAGAGGTCCACAGTAACGGCGGCGGCCCGGACTTCTACTTGGCCTTCCGCTCTCGGCCCTGGCCCGAAGTGGAGGACCGGCTGCGGGCCATCGTGGCCGACCCGCAGGTGCCGCGCGCCATCAAGAGGGCCTGTGCCTGGAGCGCGCTGGCCCTCAGCGTGCGCGTGGCTGTGCGGCAGAGGGAGCAGCAGGGGCACCGGGTTCGGCGGCTGCAGGAGCAGTTGGAGGAGCGCGAGGCGGCCGCCTGGGCCTTGGCCTCGGAGCTGCAGCGACTGCGCAAGGAGCGCGAGGAGGTGGTCTCGCAGTTGCGCTGCGCACAAGACGACCTGCGGCAGGTGCTGAATGAGCGCGATGTGCTGCGTGGGCAACTGCTCCAGGTCGAGAGATCGTCCCAGGCAGACCCGCCGTCCCAGAAGGTCGATCCCGTGTCTCCAGCCGAGCAGCGTGGGTCTGCAGCCCGGTCCCTGGACGGGGGCGAGTATGGCAAGGCGGTGGCCGCGGGGACACAGGGCAACCCGAATGTGGAGTACCAGAGGGAGGAACCCCAGGTAGCAGTCCCGGCGGGCGTGCTTTACATGCCTAGACCCCCAATTTCCTGGGCCCAGGTCTTTCCAGCCCCTCTGCCGGGGCCTCACTCACATCCATTTGCATTCCCTGTGCCACACCCAGTGCCATTCCCATACTCGGCACCTTTCCCCCCCACAGTAGTTACTGAAGCAGCAGCAGCAGTCCCACCCCAGATGCCCGCTGGGGTGTTCTACCCACCTGATCCGTGGGCTGTGGTGGGGTGCCCTGAGGTGGAGACTCCGCAGGGACCAGATGAAGAGGAAGGTCCTGTGACACCCCAGGGGACAGTTGCCCTGGTTGACAGCAGCAGCCAAAGCCAGGAGGAAGGTCCAGTGAGGGGAGAACCAAGGATGCAAGAGCCTGAAGAGGAACTGGCCAAGCACCCAAAAGGTGAGAAACCTACATCCAATATCTAGATACTCCCTTGGATTGACGGTTTCAATCCAAAATAAACTCCTCATTGAACTCAGGAAGCTAGGGAAAGAACTGAAACACATCCCAAAGAGAAAAATCAATTCCACAAGGACCCAATCTGATGAAAAATCTACCTCATATACTTATATCATCAAAAATTTGAAAATCTATCAAGGAAAAATGTATCATCCGTTATTCCAAAATCAAGCAATAACAATTCTTTTAAAAATTTATTTTAGTAAAATATATACAACCTAAAATTTCCCTTTAATTAACCACATTTACATAGATAATTCAGTAGTGTTAATGACAGTCATATTGTGGTGCTACCACCACCGCCATCCATGACCAAAACATTTCCATCACCCCAAACAAGTCCTGTACCAATGGAGCATTAACTCCCCGTTCCCTACAACCTCCCCAGCCACTGATAACCAGTATTCTAGCTTCTGAGTTTGCTTCTAATTGTTTCATTCAGTGAGATCATACACTATTTGTTGTTTTGTGTCAGGCTTATTTCACTCAACGTGATGTGTTCGAGGCCCAGAACTTCATTCCTTTTCATGACTGAATAATATTCCACGGTGTTACGTACACATTTTGCTTATACATTCGTCTGTTGATGGACACTTGGGTTGTTTCCTTCTTTGGCACTTGTGAATAATGCTGCTGTAGACATGGGTGTATGCAAATAATCTGTCTGAGTATCTGCTTTTCAATATACCAGAAGTGGAATTGCAGGGACATGTAGAAATTCCGTACTTAAATTTTTGAGGAACAGTGAAACTGTTTTCCACGGTGGCTGCATCATTTTACATTTCCAATAACAATGAGTGAGTATTCCTATTTCTCCACATTCTCTCCAACATGTTATTTTTCATTTTAAAAGTAACAGTAGGCATTCCAGTGAGTGGGTATTTCATTGTGGTTTAAGCAATAATTTTTACACACCTATATATATATATTTCCACATATAGATCAGTTTCCCCAGTTTCATACTGTACATGTATATGCGTGTATATAATCTTAATGTTTTAAAGAAAGCTGGTATTCTACTGAACATCCTAATTTTTTGATGGAAAATTCTCCAGTTGCATTTAAGCTCGCAAATGGCATGCTCTGGACAGATGCCATGCCAGGTTGAAAGCCCGGAGAGGCTGAAGTTCTGAAGCTTTGCTTTGTTCTTCAGTCTTCTCCTTAACCGTCTCTCTCTGTGTTTCCAGGTCTTTGGCTGGCATCAGCCACACTTTTAAAGGGCAGAAGATACATTATATTCTAGGAACACTGCTTTTCCTTCAGAATGCTATTATTAAACTGTAAACTGCGGCAGTGCTCACATTTTGATTCTTGATTTGTTTTTAAAACATAGGTGAAGGCTTGTTGTTTTTTTTCTCTAAGGTGCAGAAACTTTGTTTGATGCTGAAGAAGCTCTGGCTGCCAGTGTGTAAATCCTCACGAAAGACAGGCACACTACAATTCAGTGAGAGAGACCTCGACGGGCTGAAGCTGTGTGCTGGCACACATTTTGGAACTAGAGAACAGATTTTGTTAGAACTTTAATCCCTCCGCTGGGGAAAAGGGACTGACATAGCAGAGTTCCAAGGTGGGTGGGAAGGGTAGTGTTAAATTGTAGAGGTTATAGCGAGTTTGTTGGATTCATTCATTAATTCATTGAACAAGTAGTTGATGATTGCCTAGGGTGCGTTAGGAGCTGCAATTAAATGTTATGATCTGGTGCACATGTTATTACCTGATTTGGCAAGTTTGGTTAGATGGGAGGAAAGAACCTAATTTCCGGCAGAAAATAGATCAGGGGTGTCATCTTTTCCTTGCATGCAGCATGATTTTCAGATAAACCCAATTGAAATAACATGCAGATCCAGTTCTGTAGTTCTGGGGACAATGCCAAAGAGATTTTTGTGAAAGGACTGAATTGCTCCTCTCATTGGTCCCAGGTGAGACTAATGACCAGTGGCTAAGATCAGGAACGTGGCCTCACAGAAGTGCAGGCAGGACTTTTCTGATTCTCTTCTGAGTTCCTCCTTTGAGAAGGACAGCTTTTCACCTCAGTTGCCCACTGGCCTGGCTGTAAGACCACTGGGTTGCCTTGAGGGAGGAGAGTGGTTGGGGGGTGCTGGCTATGCACTCCAGCCCTCAGCCTTGGGCTGCCCAACCCCCCCTTTCCAGTCACCAGTGGATGAAGAATAAAATGGACCTTCCAATTCCAGCCACAGAATAGCTCCTGGGGCGGCTTGTGCCACCAGAGTTATGAGAGTCCTGTATGATGTTTCATGTTTGTTTTGTAAGTTCACAACTCTTACTATACACTTATTGTTTAGGTATGTTTATGTATACTTCAATATACTTCAATAAATTCATTTTTTAAAAAAAGAATAAAATGGATTCCAAGGGCAAAAAGCAAGGCCCCCTTGCTATGAGATGGTGCTAATAATCAATGATCAGATTACAAACAGAACAGGGTCGGGGTGAGCACTCGAGAATGCACCTGGACCCCTTCTCTTCCACTTGGTGCTTTCTCTGCTGGCTCTCTGATCCCCTCCCCCCCAGGCAGCTGCTGCAAGACAAAGAGGGAACTGGGGTCTGTCTCAGTCAGGACAAAAGGAGTCCTTGAGTTCCCCCATGAGATCCCCTTAGCTCACCAGGATGAACTTTTGTCAGGGGTTTGGGCCAAAGCCCTAATAATACAGAGTGTGCACTTACCTGCTGTGTCTTCTGTGTAGTGTGTATCTCAGGGCAGGTTTGCTCAGAGGTGACAGCTTATACCTATAGCTCCCGTTCGCCCCACTGATGTGAAAGTTCAATCTCATTCACTATTGGGGGCCCCTCCTCTACCCACTAGTTAGCCAAGAATCGGGGGGCGGGAGTCTTCTGTGGGGACTTGAGGCCATCATGTTTGCCACTCCTACCCTCACTGTCCAAGTGCGCATGGTCCCTGGAACGTGGGCATCTCTGCTGCTCTAGCGCCAGTGGAGCATGGGATTGGAGGTGGGTCTCTGTCCAGGCTGGGAGCCCTAATGCTTGTCTTCCAGCATCCCTACATACACTGAGAAGCCATTTGCCTGAGGCCCTCTCTCCGTGAGGTCTCCTGAGTTCCCATGATTAGAACTTTCCCTCCTTTCCTGCCCTCCAAGGCACTCACCCCTCTCTCCTATGCATAATCCCACGAAGGCACTCCGGATTCCGGAAATAGCCAGGCTGTAGACCTGTCAGCTGACAAAACCAATGTGTTGTGAGGCAAAGGGGGATGGAGGCTGGCTACCTGCTTGTTATAGCAATAGGGATGGGACAGAGAACAAAAGTGATCCTTTCCCACCAGCATTCTTTAGTGTATCAGTTATCGCGAGGACCTTGGTTACATGGTAGGAGAACTCCGGAGGGGAAGAGGACCGCCAGGGACATGAAATCCAAAGCTCAGTTTTCTGTCTTGGGAGAAAGTTCTGTGATACTCGTGGGTGCTGATAGACCCCTGGCATTTTGGAAAGATGGGGCACAGGTGAGACTTGGGACTGTTATATTGCATTTTAATCTGGTGGTTCTCAGTGTGCTTCCTGGGCCTGCAGCATCAGGATTGCCCGGGGAGCAACTTGTTAGCATGCAAATTCCCACATCCCATCTCAGACCTCCTCAATCACAAGTTCTGGGGCTGGGAGCCAGCAGGTGTTTCTGATGCTTGCTGAGGCTTGAGATCCTGTGGTAATGCATAACGTGACGTGAACAAAGCAACCCAGGTCCCACCACGGTTGGTTCAGTTAGTACTTCACATACACCCTCCTGTCCGTTGGAATGTCTGTATAGCTGCACAAATGTAGGCACACACCTGTGCGTAGCTTCTTTCTCACTGAGTGGGATTTCCCACCATTTCAGGGCTGACTTTTCACAGCAGTCTGCACGAATTCCTGAGGCCTGAATTACTGAGGTGGGCGGTCAATTCTCCCTTCGTTGTGGGCTGGGTACATGCAAGTAAAGACAGTGAGCTGTTTGTGGGAAGAGCTTGGGCTTTGGAGACTGAGGGCCCTGGGTTCGAATGCCTGCTCTTCCATTCACAGGCTGTGTGACTTCCAACAAGTTATTGACTTTCTCTGGTTCCCAGCAAGTATTGGTTCCTTTCCCCCACTGTCAGGGTTAGCTCAGTGATGATGGGTGTAAGGGATTTTAATGATAAGAGCTGCTATTGAGTGCCTACTATGTGCTTTACACTTTAGGTCATTATGCCCTTTGATGTCTTTGGCAGTCTGATATTATTTATGAATTCCAAAAATACATATGGATTATGTTTGCAAACTGGTCTGTTCCTCTGGGCGTGAGACCCTTTGATTTCATTAGATTCAGCTGAGATGCCTTAGATCAAATTACGTCAAGATTAGGGTTTTCAGGAAGCGGACTTGGCCCAGGGGATACGGCGTCCGTCTACCACATGGGAGGTCCATCGTTCAAACCCCAGGCCTCCTTAATCTGTGTGGAGCTGGCCCATGTGCAGTGCTGATGCACGCAAGGAGTGCCTTGCCACGCAGAGGTGTCCCCCTTGTAGTGGAGCCCGGAGTAGTGCGCAAGGAGTGCGTCCCGTAAGGAGAGCCACCCAGCGCGAAAGAAAGTGCAGCCTGCCCAGGAATGGCGCCACTCACACAGAGAGCTTACACAAGATGATGCACCAAAAAGAAACACAGATTCCCGTGCCGCTGACAACAGAAGCGGACAAAGAAGAACAAGCAGCAAATAAAAGAGAACAGACAACTGGGGCGGGGAGGGGGCGGGGACGGAAATAAATCTTAAAAAAAAAAGATTCGGGTTTTCACTTGACCACATCATTAGGGCGACTCAGTTCGAGTTCCCACCCCCTTTGTGGGCTATATAAACCGACAATCAAGAAGACACATAAGCAGATATGCAAGAAAAGGGAGAGAGCTCCGTGTGTATATATACATATATATATATATATATGGAAGAAGACTTTTATCCTGCGGCCCAGGGAGGGAGGAGCCAGTCTCCTGATAGTTTACAGCTGAAGAGACCAGGGTCCTGAGCAGCTGAGCAGGCTGGGGAAGAAACAAGCCCCCCCAGCCTACAGCTGAGATCTGAAGAAGCTGGGCCCATGGAGCCTTTTCTTTTTTTTTTTAATTTTTTACATTTATTTTTAATTGCTTATAACAAAGGTAGTTAATACAAATACATAGTTTTCAGAATCGAAGACTTGTAAAAGCCTTCTGAGGAAAAACAAATGATATTCATTTTTTTCCTTAGAATACAGTTTATTTTTTGAGTGGATGTTTGAGACAAGAACTATACCAAGTACTTCATATCCTTAACAGGAAACTGGCTCAGAATTACCGAAGTGATCTTTTTTAAAAAATTATATTGTCTTTTTAATAAGGTACATAGATCACAAAAAACGTTACATTAAAAAATATAAGAGGTTCCCACATAGCCCACACCCCACCCCTCCCAATCCTCCCACATCAAGGAGCCTGAAGAGGAAAGCGGAAGGCTGGATCCTTGCAGATGTCACCTGCCATCTTGCCTCAACACGTGACAAAAGACTTGGGTAAGGAACTAACCTTGAGTTGATCTCTTTGGGGCCTTGTCACTGTAAGCTTTTACCCCAACAAATACCCTTTATAAAAGCCAACAGATTTGTGGTACTTTGCATCAGCACCTCCTTGACTGACTCAGTGTCCATGCCAGCTCTGTAAGGTGTAGGTGTAACAGATGCCCCTCTTAATCGTTATTCAAGGAGGGTCTTTTTACCCTCCCATTTTACAGATGCAGCAAATCAACAGCTTATCCAAAGTCATTCATTTAGAAGTTGGGGAAGTCTGGCCTCACTCCCCAGTCTGCCTAGTGCCAGACTTCAAGCCCTTTCTGCTGTATCACACTGCCTTTCCCTTTACCCTTGCCAAGTAGTAGCAGTTCGCATGGACTGTCACGGAACTGGGTATAATGGAAGGACTATGAGTCATAGAGACAGTCTGGTGGAGAGGGAAGAGGGTGGCGGTGGCAAAGAGGCAGGAGTGGTCGCTGTGGATAGTCCTTAGGCTGGAAAGGAAGGTGGTGGAAGGAGAGCAATGTGGACATGGCTCCTAGGTGGAACCTGCGGCGACAGAGACGCTGGGTGCGGCGCAGCATGTGCTGGAGGCCATACCCCCACCTCATTCCCACAGATCACCTCGCCACCTGAACTCCCGCTCCTGCTTATCTTACTCCACTGCAGTAATAGTGGCTCTACTCTAATTTTCTCAGGTGGCAGCCTCTGCAGGCAACAGGTAGAAAGTTATTGGGTATAGGAAAATCACCTCTAGTGTGTCAGATAGGCAACAGTACAGATTAGCATGCCTCTGATGCTCTTGTAGGGTGAGAAAGCTGTGCATGTAAAAAGTACAGATGATAGAACTAGTGAACAATATTAAAGAAATGAATGTGTATTGGCTAAAGATGTTTCAGTTGAGGGAAGAGCCCTGATATCTGTAGGAGTGGTGACTGTCTTCTCACAGGGTCAGCCTTCACTGGTATGCGAAATGCAAAAGAGAACCAAGGAGATGTGAAACCAATTCTACTGGGAAGTCAGTTTCCTGAGGACCTTTCTGATTATCAAATTAAACTGGGTGCACCAAAACAGATATATCAAAAAGAATTAAAACTACTCATAATTCCACATATAGAGGTGACTGACTATTGTTTATGCTTGATGGATTTACTTTCATCACATTAGATATTATATTCACACCTGCATATATAGTATAGATATTTACATTTATAAATATATATATATACCAACCAAGACAGAATATAATATGCATTGTTTTGTAATCTCAATTTTCAATATCCTTAGATACCCTTTGAAAACTCTATTAAATATCTCCATAGTATTCTACCATATGAGCAACAAGCAGTCCTCTTTGACTTTGAAAACCTTATGCACATGGCTTTAGGAAGAAGGTGTTTTAGTTTGCTGAATGCTGCCAATGCAATATACCAGAAAATGATTGGCCTTTATAATGGGAGTTTAGTAGGGTAAAAGCTTATATTAATAGTTCCAAGACTGTGAAACTGTCCAAACCAAGGCACCATCAAGAGATGCTGTTCCAATGGCAAAGAAGGTACTAAATCAATGCTAAGGGTCAGTAGTAGGGAGGTAGAAAGAGGTAAAGGATTTTTCTTTTTGGAGTAATGGAAACATTCTGAAATGGGCTGAGCTGATGATAGCACAACTCTGTGATGAAACTGAGAGCCACTGAGTGAACACTTCGGATGTATTGTACAAGGTGGGGGACTGTATAACTCGGTGAACCCCATGGTGGATGATGGACTGTGGTTAACAGTACAAATATGAGAATGCTCTCTCATGAACTATAACAAATATATAATACTAATACATGGTGTTAATGATAGAATGGCTTGTGGGGAAAATACACCAAATATAAGCTATAGGCTATGGATAGCAGTAATATTATGATGATATTCTTTCATCATTTGTAAAAAATAGTCACGACAATGTAAGATGTTGTTGGGGGCAATGTATGGGAATCCTGTATGTTATTCATGATTGTTTTGTTAACTCACAACTTCTTAAATTAAAAAATATATATGAAAGCAAAAGAGTAAGGTAAGCAGTGATTGAGATTAAAAAAATAATGAGAGAAAGAGATGCTGTCTCACCAAGTTGCAGCTGTGGGCAATCAAGCACATGGCAAGGCATAATGGCAGGCCACTCATCTCTCCCCTCTCCTCTGGGCCTAAGGCTAGTTCTGCTTTGGGCTGATCCATCTGTGGCTTCTCTGTCACTGCAGCTTTTTCTGTGTGTCTCTGTTTTTAGTCCTCCATTTATAAAAGATTCCAGTGAGAGGATTAGGACTCACCCTAGGTTCCACATTCTAATCAAAGGTCTTTAACCAAGGCAATCTAATCAAAAGTGATCTAATCAAGAGGTCCCTCAAACAATAGGTTAATAGCACAGGAATGGGTTTGCTTAAGAACATAATTTTCTGGGGTCCACAAAAGACTCAAACCAGCACAGAAGGGGTTGAAGGGAAGGAAGAGGAGAAAAAGAAGTTTGAGAGGGTGATCCATTGATAAAACCAGCCAATATCCCCTGCAGGCTCCCAGCAGGGGCTTGGCTGTCTTAGGGAACGGTGACAGCAGGGCCAGGCCTGACCACTTTGCAGTGTGGTGAGAGGAGGGAAGGAAAGGGGAGCACCATTGCTTCCCATGGTGGAGGAGAGGCAGCGAGATGTGGTTGCTACAGTAAACTTGTACGGAGGCCTGGCATTACTCCAGGAATTGTGGGGCAGAGGTCTGATTGTGAAGGGCAAGAAGAGGAGGGACAGACGGCAGCCATGACAGTCATGTTTGATATCCCTGTAAACTTGCTCATGTTCTATAGGAGGTATAGCACAAGAAAGAATCAAATCAGGTCTAGGATTAACCCTATGCTTGATTTATCAGTTAAGGGAATACCTCAGGGCTGTGTAGAGAGGATGCCAACTGTAAGTACTAACTGGAAATGAGAACTGTTATGGCTGTACAGATACTTGAGATGGGGGGAGTGATGGAGGGGTCATTTCCAATGTCCTGCTCAGTAGGTTCCATGCAGAACAATCATTGGAAGGGGAAAAACTCCCCACGAGGAAAAACCTGAGGCATTCTCATCTGAATAGAGAATTCAGGCCTCTGCCAAGGACTTAAGTCAGGGACTAATGATTCCTAGAGAGGTTTCCAGCCTAGACCAGTGACCAATAAATGTATAGGGCAATCCGAGAGGTTTCTTTTCTTTCCTCCCACAGTGAATGGTAGCTGTGATTACAGAAGTCTGCTTCTCCTCATTTGATGACTATTGATTGTGTTGAGGGTGGTTAAATGTGCCATTTGGTTCACAGGTGGAAGTATGGTGAGGCGTAACACCTGGACCAGACTGAGACCAGGACACCTCTCACAAACTGTTCATGTAACTTTGACTACTTTGAAAGTAATCCCCCTTTTCCGTTTTCTCTGGCTGAATTTACATTTTTGTCTTTGCTTTTGGTTCTTTGCCATTTCAATATAATGGCATGTATTGTGGATTTAATTTCATTTATCATGTTTAGAATTTGTTGGGCTTCTTGAATCTATCCATTGTTCTCATTCAGAAGTTTTGGAAAATTCTCAGCCACTACCTCTTCAAATATTGTCTAAGCTCCATTGTCTATTTCCCTTCCTTCAACTCCTACTCTCTGGTTTGTTGGATTTACCCAGGTCAGCTAACAGGGAGGTGAAGATAGTCAACCACCACACCAGGGAACTGAGAGTGCCTATAACTGCAAGCAGGAGAATCGCATCCATCAACCATGTGGGATCTAAGCCCCCTCTCGATTTAGAGGTGGAGTGAACATCACTATTCCAGTGTCCAAGGACGGAGGAATTAAATATGGATTATAGAGTGGACTTACTGGTATTCTACTATAGAAATATTGTGACTCTAGCAATTGAAGAAACTGTATCATTGGTGTGGAGACAGTAGCCATGGGAGTTGCTGAGGGCAGGGAGAGGGAAGAAGAGATATGATGTGGGGGCATTTCTGGAACTCAAATTAAAGATATTTTGGACTTCATGACTATATTGAAAATACCTTTAATCTCCCTTTTGCTTTTATCAATTATTTCTCTCCCTATTTTTCATTCTGAATAGTTTCTTCAAGTTCAATAATTCTCTCTTCAATTGTATCTAATCTACTGTTAGACCTCTTTGTTGTGTTGTATTTTCAAATTGTTATTTTCTTTGATAGTTTTCATATTGCATACACCATTTTCTATAGATGTCATTTATATGCTTAGAATTTCAAATTTGGCTTTTATCTTCTTATATATAGTAAACATTGCAAGTTTACAGATATTACAGATACTTTCAAATATTAGGAAATTTGTTGCCAGCAGACCACCATAAAAAAATGGCTAAAGGGAATTCTTGAAACAGAAAGGATATGATAAAAGAAGGATATCAGGAATGTAGAAAGAACAACACAAAGAGTGAAATAAGGGTAAATACAATATTTTCTTCCTGAATTTTCTAACTTAGAGTTGATGGTAAGCAAAATTATAAGACTGAGTGGTTCTTAGTGTATGTACAGGAAATATTTAAGACAATTATATTAGAAACTCACTAATAAGTGAATTGAGCAATGTAACAGGACACAAGATAAACATACAAAAACAATTGTAATTCTGTATACTAGCAATGAACACTGAAAGTAAAATGAAAAATACACCTTTTATAATCTCTCAAAAGAGAAATACAATAGGTGCAAATGTAACAAAACATGTATTGGACTTGTATGCTAAAAACGGCTATATTAGTTTCATATGGCTGATGACTTAAAACAATACACATTTATTTTCTTACTTTTCTGGAAGCCAGAAATCTGAAATCAGTTTCACTGGGTTAAAGTCAAGGTGTTGGCAGGTCTGGTTCCTTCTGGCGGATCCAGGGGAGGATCTGTTTCCTTGCTTTTCCAGCTTCTAGAGTCTGCATGTATTCTTTGCCTGTGGCTCCTTCCTCTGTCTTCAAAATGCATGACTTCAATCTTTGCTTCCATCATCACATGGCCTTCTCTCTGACTATTCCTGTGTCCATCTTTAGGGACCATTGTGATTACATAGGGCTCATGTGGATAAGTCAGAATCATCTCTCCATCTCAAGATCCTTAATTCAGTCACATCTGCAGAGTCCCTCTAGCCATAAAAAGGTGGCATTCACAGGTACCAGGGATTAGGACATGGAAAGATTTGGGGGACCTTTACTCAGCCTACCAAAATACGAAACAGTGATGAAATAAATCCAAGATCTAAATAAATAGAGATACATGTTGAGCTCATGAATTGGATGAATCAACATAGTAAAGATGTCAAATCTCCCAAAATGTGTATATAAGTGTAACAAAATTCATGTCAAAGACCCAGCAAGATTCCATTTAGATCTAGATAGGCTTATTCTAAAATTATGTAGAGGACCAGGAATTAAAATAACTGAAACAATTTTTGAAAGATGAATAAAGCAGAAGGAATCACTCTAGAGTAATTAATATTGTGTAGTTTGGGCAGAGAATAGATCAATGGAACAGAATAGGGAACCCAGATGGGAAGCGCATGTGGCTCAAACAATTGAGCTCCCGCCTATCACATGGGAGGTCCCTTGTTCGGTTCTCAATGCTTCCTAAAGAAGACAACAAGCTGATGTGATAGGCAGGTGTGGCAAGCTGAGGCAACAAGAGACACAAGAAGAAATAATGAGAAACTCAAAGCAGGGAGCAGAGGTTCCCGGTGCCCCCTAAAGAAGACAAGCAAGACAACAAGCTAACACGACAGGCAGGGGCAGCAAGTTGATGGCACAAGGTGATGCAAGAAGAGACACGAGAAGAATAACATAATGAAAGGCACAGCAAAAGCAGGGAACGGAGGTGGCTTAAGCAATTAGGCACCTCCCTCCCACATTGGAGGTCCCAGATTTGGTTTCTGGTGCCTCCTAAAGAAACAAAGAAGACGAACAGACACAGCAAGGGCAAACAATGAGGGCGTGAGGAGAAATAAATAAATAAAATAAAAAATAAATCTTAGTAAAAAGGGAACCCAGAAATAGACCCACACAAATATGGCTATGCGATACACTTTTTTTTAATTCATTTTTTAAAAAAGTATTACATTAAAAAAATATGAGGTCCCATTCAACCCCGCCACCCCCACCCCCCACTCCCCCCACAGCAACACTCTCTCCCATCATCATGACACATCCATTGCACCTGGTAAGTACATCTCTGGGCATCGCTGCACCCCATAGTCAATGGTCCATATCATAGCCCACACTCTCCCACGTTCCATCCAGTGGGCCCTGGGGGGATCTACAATGTCCCGTCGTTGTCCGTGAAGCACCACCCAGGACAACTCCAAGTCCCGAAAACACCTCCCCATCTCATCTCTTCCTCCCATTCCCCGCACCCAGCAGCCACCATGGCCACCCTTCCCACACCAATGCCACATTTTCTCTGTGGACATTGGATTGGTTGTGTCCATTGCACATCTATGTCAAGTGGGGGCTTAGATTCCACATGGATACTGGATGCAATCCTCCTGCTTTCAGTTGTAGGCACTCTAGGCTCCATGGTATGGTGGTTGACCTTCTTCAACTCCATGTTAGCTGAGTGGGGTAAGTCCAATAAATCAGAGTGTAGGAGCTGAAGTCTGTTGAGGCTCAGGGCCTGGCTATCATATTGTCAGTCCAGAGATTCAAATCCCCTAAATATATCTTAAACCCCAACACCAACTACAATTCCAGTAAAGTAGCATGAAAGTCTTGTGAAAAGAGATCCCCTCTGAGTCCAGTTCCATCATGCAGAAACACCAGCTCCAAAGAAGGGCCATCTGACATGGCAGCGAACCCCATCTGCCATGACCATAGAACCTGATACACTTTTAAACAAATGGTGCTGGAGCAAGTGGATATACATAGGCAAAAAGAAAAAAAGATGAGCCTCGTACCTTATACAAAAATTAACTCAAAATGTATCATAGAGGGACTTCCACCGAGAGCCTGCCTCTCCAGAGTGGTTACTGTGTGTTCTGCGCTCTGCCATCCTTACCTCGCGAGGCTGCCGTCCCGCATCTTCCCCGCCCCGCCGCACAGGTGGGGCTGGAGAGAGTAACGGAGACCGGCAGTGACGCAGACAATTTTATAAACATGTTTATTAAATATTTAGAAAAAAAATGTATCATAGATTTAAATGTATAATATAAAACCTTCAGAAGATAACATAGAAAAAATTCTTCAGGCACTAGGTTTGGTGAATCATTCTTAGGCATGACACCAAAAAACACAATACCCATTTTAAAATTGATAAATTGGACTTCATCAAAATTAAATCTTTTTTTCCCGGCAAAATACCTAATTAAGAGGATGAAATGACAAGCTACAGGCTAGATGAAAACACAAGTCACATATCTGACAAAGAACTTGTATCTAGAATATAAAGAACTTTCAAAAAGCATTAAAAATATCCAATTAAAAAGTGGCCAAAACATATAAAGGGACATTTTATTGAAGAAAATATGCAGATGGCAGATCAACATGTAAAAAGTTGTTCAGCATCTGTTTTAGTTTCCTTGGCTGCTCAAGCAAATACCATGCAATGAGTTGGTTTAAACAGTGGGAATTTTTTAGATCATGGTTTTGAGGATAAGAGAAAGTACAAATCAAGCTCAAATCAAGGTGATGTTTTCTTCCTGAAGACTGGGGTGTTCTGGAGCTGACTGCCAAATATCCTTGGTCCTTGACTCCTCTGTAACATGGCAATGCACATGGACGCCTCTCCTGGCCTCTCCATTCTCTTCTGGTTTCCACTGAATTTCGGCTTCTTGCTTCTCATGGCTTTCTTTCTCTCTGTCTGAATTTCATTCCATTTATAAGAGACTACAGTAATAGGATTAAGACCCAACCTGACTGAGGTGAGCTACACCTTAAACTGAAGTAACTTCATCAAAAGGTCCTACTTACAATGGGTTCACACCAACAGGAATGGATTCACTTTACGAAATGTTTTTCTGGGGTATGTACGTCTCCAAACCACCATAGCATCAACAGCCATTAGAGAAATGCAAATTAAGGCCATGATGAAACATCACTACAAACCTATTAGAAAAGTTAAAATTAAAAATAGTAAAAATTAAAAATCTATGGCCAATTGATCTTTGACAATAGTCCAACAAATGTAGTAAGAATAGCCTATACAAATAGTGCTGGGAGAACTGGATAGCCATATGCAAAAGAATGAAAGTGGACCCCAATCTCACATGATATATAAAAATTAACTCAAGATGGATCAAAGACCTAAATATAAGAACCACTATAAAACTCCTAGAATAAAATATAGGGAAGCATCTTCAGGAACCTGGGTTAGGCAATGTTTCTTAGAGTTTGCACCAAAACTGTGAGCAACAACAATAAAAATAGATAAATGTGACTTCATAAAAATTTAAAACTTCTGTGCATCCTAGTACTTAGGAAGAAAAAAGACAACCTATAGGATGAGAGAAGACATTTGGAAACCTTATATCTGATAAGGTTTAATATTCAGACTATTTAAAGAAATCCTACAACTCAACAACAAAAAAACTACTCAATTTTAAAATGGGTAAAAGATTTGAATAGACATTTCTCTAAAGAAGATATATATGTCCAACCTATAAACACATGAAAAGATGCTCAACATCATCAGCTATTAGGGAAATGCAAATCAAAACCACATTGGGATACCATTCCACACACACCAGAATGGCTACTGTTAAAAAAATGGAAAATAATAGATGTTGGAGAGAATATAGAGAAATAAGAACACTCATGCGTTGTTGGTGGGAATGTGAAGTGGTGCAGCTGTTATGGAAGCCATTTTTGCAGTTCCTCACAAAGTTAAGTGTAGAATTACTACCAGGTCGTATAGTAATTGGGTATATATAGTATTCGGTATATGCACAAAAGAATGGAAAGCAAGGATTCAAACAGACACTTGCACACCGATATTCATAGCAGCATTATTCACAGTTGCCAAAAGGTGGAAGCAACCCAAGTGTCCATCAATAGATGAGTGAATAAACAAAATGTGGTATATACATACAATGGAATGTTATTCAGACATAAAAAGAAATGAAGTTCTATACAGTTAGTAGCAATGCTTCAATATGTGTTCATCAATTATAACAAACCACACTAATGAAGGATATTAGTGTGGGAAAGTGTGTTGTGGGGGGTGGGGCATATGGGAATCCCCTATATTTTCCATGTAACATTTATGTAATCTAAAGCTTCTTTAAATATAAAAAATTAATAAAAAAAGAAATGAAGTTCTGATACATGCTACAACATGGATGAACCTCAAAGACATCATGTTGAGTGAAATAAGCCAAACACAAAGGAACAAATACTGTATGATTGCACTAATATAAAATAATTAGAACATGCAAATTCATAGTCAGAAACTAGAATACAGGTTACCAGGAACTGGGGTGGGGGTAGGGAATGGAAATTAATTCTTAATTGGTACACAGTTTCTCTTTGGGGTGATGGAAAAGTTTGGTAGTATATGGTGGTGATGGTGGCACAACATTGTGAATATAATTAATATCCCTGAATTGTATATTTGAAATTGGTTAAAATGGGAAAGTTAAGGTTGTATATGTAACCAGAATAAAATTTTTTTAAAAAACCAATGAACGTACAACACAAAGATGAACCCTAATGTAAATGATGGACAATAGTTAATAGTATAAATATCACAGTACTGCTTCAACAATTGTAAGAAAGGTACCACACTAATGCAATATGTTAAGGAAAACTGAGTTTGTGGGAGGGGCCATATATGGGAGCTTTCAGCATGATTTTTCTGTAAACCTATAATTGCTCCAATAAAAAAAGAAAAAAATAAAATCCATATGAAAAAACATAATTTCACTATTTATGTCTTAATATTTGTACCCAAGAGAGTCATTTATACTCCATGTATATTGATTTTTATCTCTTATAATTGAAGACACTATGTTTGTAAGCTATTAAAAGAATAGTGGCAATACAAAATTCTAGCAAGTATGTGCAGAAACTGTATATTTTATACACTGCTGATGGAAATGCAATATGGTACAGCCACTCTGGATATTAGTTTGTAATTTCTTTTTAAAACATTAATCATACCTTTGCCATACAAACTAGCAATCACATTCCTGGACATTTATCCAAGAGAAATGAAATTTATACCCATGCAAAACACAGTACATGAATGCTTTGTTTTAAACAACCAAATACTGGAAACAACAAAAATGTCCTTTAATGGGTAAATGGTTAAATGTGCTGTGGTACATCCATACCATGGTATACTACTCTGCAATCAAAAGGAACAAACTACTGACACACACAACAACTTGGATGGATTTCAAGGGCATTATGTGAATGAAAAAAGCCAATTTCAAAAGATCACATACCGTACAATACAATATGTATCATTCTCAAAATTACAAAATTAAAGACAGAGAAAAGATTAAGGGTTAGAGGTAGTGGGGGAGAGGGTGGTGACTGTGACTATAAATGTCATGAGGGAGCTCTTTGTGGTGATAAAATAGTCCTGTATATTGATTATAATGGTGATATGAATCTATATTTATGATCAAATGGCATAGAATTTTGTATACACATTATATGAATGTCAATTGTATGGTCTGATATTGCACTATAGTTATGTAAGATATAACCATTGGGGAATACAGGGTGAAAAGTACATTGAATCTCACTGTACTAATTTTTCAACTTCATGTAAATCTATAATCATTTAAAATTAAAAATTAAAAATAAGGCTTCTCATACATGAATATGGCATGGATGTTTAGAACCTCCATTTGTTTAGACTGCATTTAATCTCCTGTATAATATATTATTGTTTTCTTCACACAGCCCTGTAAATTTCGCGTTCGACTTTTTAAGGCATAATTGATATACAGTAAAGTGTACATATTAAAAGTGAACAATATGAAAGATTTTGACTTATGCATAAACTTATGAAACCATCATCATGAAAGAAATAATGAACATATTCATCTTCCCAAAAGTTTCCCATCACCACTTTGTATTTGCTCCCTTCTGCCCCTTCTCCCATCGCCAGGTAACTACATATCTGCTTTATGTTCTGTAGCAGTTTGATATGGTATGAATTCCAAAAATAAATATTGGATTGTGTTTGTAATCTGGTCTGTACCTAGGTGTGATTGAGTTATGATTGGGGCTTTGATTGGGTTACATCATTAGGGCATTGAGTCTCCACTCCTTGGTGGGTGGGGACTCACAGATAAAAGGCATGGCGAAGGACAGGGTTAAAGGGCTTTTAATGTTGGGAGTTTTGATGTTGGAATTTGATGCTGAAGTATTAAACTGGAGACCTGGGGAGAGAGACAGAGCCGTTTGCCTGATAGTTTACAGCTGACCTTGTGGAGAAAACAGAGGAGCTGAGCCCAGAGGAACCCAGAAAGCCTTAACTCATAGCAGACGTCAGCAGCCATCTTGCTCCAACACCTGAAAATAGACTTTGGTGAGGGAAGTAACTTATGCTTTATGGCCTGGTATCTGTAAGCTCCTACCTCAAATAAATACCTTTTATGAAAACCAACCAATTTCTGGTATTTTGCATCATCACACCTTTGGCTGACTAATATCTGTTCCTAGAGATTAGTTTGCATTTTCTAAAACATTATATAAATTGCATCATATTGTATGTACTTTCCTTCTGTTTGAAAACTTTAGCACAGCATAATTATTTTGAGATCCATTCATGTTTTGGGCATGTTCATTTCTTTTTTTCTGCAGAGTAGCATTCCATTGTATGAATACACTACAGTTTATTTATTCAGGTGTCGATGGCCATTTGTATTGTTTCCAGTTTTTTATTTTATTTTTTAAAGATTTATTTTTTTATTTCTCTCCCCTTCCCCCCACCCCAGTTTTCTGTTCTCTGCGTCTATTTGCTGCGTCTTCTTTGTCCGCTTCTGTTGTGGTCAGCGGCACGGGAATCTGTTTCTTTTTGCTGCCTCATCTTGTTGTGTCATTTTTCCGTGTGGGCGGCACCACTCTTAGGCAGGCTGCACTTCCTTTTGTGCTGGGCGGCTCTCCTTACGGGGCGCACTCCTTGCACACCCCTGCATGGCACGGCACTCCTTGCGTGCATCAGCACGGTGCATGGGCCAACTCCACATGGGTCAAGGAGGCCCGGGGTTTGAACCGCGGACCTCCTATGTGGTAGACGGACACCCGAACCACTGGGCCAAGTCCGTTTCCCTCCAGTTTTTTAGATGTTAAAATAAAGCTGCTATGCACAGTGGAATACTATTCAGGTATAAGAAGAATGAAATTGGGATGCATATGACAATGTGAGTGAACCTTAAGACATAAAAGGACAAATATTGTATGGTCTCATTAATATGAGCTAAACATGATGAGTAAACTCACAGAGGTAAACATTAGAGTATAGGTTACTAGGAAATAGAATATGGGTTGAGAATGGGAACGGATGCTCAATGTATGTAGAATTTTTAATAAGGCTTATTATAAAAGTGTGGAAATGAATAAAGTTGATGATATCACATTATAATGGGTATAATATAACACTGTTCATTTATAAATGAGTTTGTGGCTGAAAGGGGGTAGTCTGTGGATGTAAATGTCAATTGAAAGGAAAGTAGAGAATAATCTAGGGTATGTATAACATAGTGGTTTCAGTGGTGGATGAAGATTGTGGTTAATAGTATAAATACAAGAATGTTCTTTTATAAATATTAAGAGTATGGTGACATATGGGAAAATTAAAACTAATGTAACTTATGGATGAAAGTTAACAGTAATATTGTAATATTTTTGCAGCAATGGCAAAGAAGATATTATACTAATTCTAAGAGACAACAATAGGGGAGTATAAGGGAGGATGGGATTTTTCTGTTTGGATTAATGAAAATGTTCTAAAATTGACTGAAGTGATAACAGCACAATTCTGTGATGAAAAGGAGAGCCGCTGAGTGTTCACGTTGAATGGATTGTATAAAGCATGAGATTGTGTAACACAATGAATCCTGGGGTGGAAGATGAACTGTGGTTAACAGAATATATATGAGAACATTCTCTCATGAACTATAATAAGTATATAATACTAATACAGGGTGTTAATAACTGGGTGGGTTGGGGAGAAAATACACCAAATGTAAGATATTGGATACAGTCAGTAGTAATATTTTGATGATGCTCTTTCGTAATCTGTAACAAATGTTTTACAACAATGCAAGCTGTTGGTGGGGGGGGTGTATGGGAGTGCTGTACGATGATATGCACGTATGTTTTGTTAAGTTCACGACTTTTACTATATGCTTATTGTTTATGTATTTCCATGTATGAATGACATACTTCAATAAACTATTTTTAAAATGAAAAAAAAATAGTCTCACAAAATTGTGGGGATGCATGAGTCCAAAATCCACAGGGCAGGCTATAAACTGGGAGCTCCAATGAAGGTACTCAGTTAATTCTCTAAGAGAAGCTAGCTGGCTGAATTGCAGATGGAAATTCTCTTTTCTGACTGCTGGAATCATCACTTCGCCTTTTAAGGCCTTCATCTGATTGGACAGATGAGACAGCATCTCATTGTTGAAGGTAATCTCCTCAGTAGACTGTAGATGTAATCAGCCATTGATGCAATCATCTTACTGATGATTTAAGTCCATGAAATGTCCTCACAGTAACAATCAGGACAGTGCATGCTTTAGCCAAAAAACTGGACACATCACCTGACCAAGTTGACACATGAATCTAACCATCAGAGTGGTTGTCCATGTTTACCTTTTTAATTAATTGCCAAACTGATTTCCAAAGTAGTTGTACCATTTTACATTCCAATCAGCAGCCTACGAGAGGTCCAATTCCTCCATGTCCTCGCCAATATTTGGTCTGATCAGTTGTTTTAATTTTAGCCATTCTAACAGGTGTATAGTAGTATCTCATTGTGGATTTAATTTGCATTTTCCTAATGACTAATGATATTGAGCATCTTTTAGTACTTGTATTTGCCATCTGTATATCTTCTTTGGTGAAGTGTTTGTTCAAATATTTTGCCCATTTTAAAATTTGGGTTTTGTTTTCTTGGCACTGAGTTTCGAATGTTCTATATATATTCTGCATGAGTATTTTATCAGATATGTGATTTTCAAATATTTTCTCCTAATCAGTAGTGGTTTTTTTTCATTCTCTTAACATTGCCTTCAAAGAGCAAAAGTTGTTGCTTTTAATTTTATGAAGTACAGCGTATCAATTTTTAAAATTTCATGGATCATATTTTTGGTGTCATATCTATGAAAGCTTTCATTTACCCAAGGTTACAAAAATTTTCTCCAAGGCTTTCTTCAAATAGTTTTAGGTTTTATATTTGAATTTATGGTCAATTTTGAGTTATTTTTTATACAGTGTGAGGTATAGGTCAAAGTTCAATTTTCTACATAAAGATAGTCAATTGTTTTAGCACCATTTAATGAAAAGACTGTCACCTTTCCATTGAATTTCTTTTGTATGTTTGTCAAAAATCAGTTGTCCATACATGTAAGAGTCTATTTCTGGATTCTCCATTTGTCCCATTCATTTATTTCTCTGTCTGGATGCCAAACCTGCATTTTTTTCCCCAAATTCTACTCAATTTATTCATTTTTTAAAAAATATTACATTGAAAAAATATGAGGTCCCCATTCACCCCCACCGCCCCCACCCCACCACTCCCCCCACAGTAACACTCTCCCCCATCATCATGACACATCCATTGCATCTGGTGAGTACATCTCTGGGCATCGCTGCACCCCATGTCCTGTGGTCCACACCATAGTCCACACTCTCCCACGTTCCATCCAGTGGGCCATGGCAGGACATACAACATCTGGCAATTGTCCCTGGGGCACCACCCAGGACAACTCCAAGTCCCGAAAATGCCTCCACATCTCATCTCTTCCTCCCATTCCCCGCACCCAGCAGCCACCATGGCCACTTCTTCCACACCAATGCCACATTTTCTTGGTTATTAACTTGATTATTGTATCTTCAATGTAAACCTTCAAAGCAGATAGTGTTTACCCTACAACTGAATTCTTGTTTCATAAAGTTGGTTTGGATTTTCTATGTCCTTTTTATTTCAAAATGAATTTTACAATCAGCTTGCCAATTTCTATGAAAATGCTAGAATTTTGATTAGGCTTGTGTTGAATCTATACAAAAATTTGGGAAGAATTGACATCTTAACAATTTTGCGTCTTTTGATCCAAAGAAAGAGTGTGTCTTTCCATTTATTTAGTTTTCTTTAATTTCTCTGAGCAATATTTTGTAGTTTTCATTGTACAGGTCTTTCACATCTTTTGTCAGATTTATTCCTAAGTATTTCATATTTTTGAAGCTATTGTAAATTATATTATTTTATTTCAATTTCTAATTTTTTTGCTAGTATACATAAATACATTTTTTGGTATATTGATCTTATATCCTGCAATCTTGCTAAACTCATTTATTGGTTCTAGTAGACTTATAGTACATTCCATTGGGTTTTCTATCTAGACAATGATTTTGCCTGCAAATATAGATTTACTTCTTAATTTTGAATCTAGATTCCTTTTATTTCTTTTTCTTGAGTAATTGTCCTGGCTAGAACCTCCAACACAATGCTAAATAGAAGTGGTGAAAGGAGACATCCGTGTCTTGTTCCTTACCTTAGGAGGAAAATGTTGTCTTTCACTATTGAGTATGATGCTAGCTGTAGGTTCTTCCTAGACACCTTTTATCAGACTGAGGAAATTTCCTTCAAATTTGGTGATTGTTTTTTTTTTTTACCAGAAATGGATGTTGAATTTTATCACATGCTTTTTCTGCATATATTCAAATTTTCTTTTACAGTTTGGTAAAATTTGTTGGTGAATTTTTAGTATGATGGATTAAATGGATTGAATTTCAAATGTTGAACCAATTCTGCTTTCCTAGGATAAGCCCTACTTATACATGATGCATTAAGCTTTTTATATATTGTTCAATTCAACTTGCTAAGAATTGTGTAGAATAACTTCATAAATGTTAATGAAGTATATTGGTATCTAGTCTCCTTACTTGTAATGTTTCTGTCAAGTTTGGTACCAGGGTAGTGCTTGCTTCATAGAAATAGTTGAGAAGTATTACTTCCACTTCAATTTTCTGTACAAGATTGGGTAGTATTGGGGTTTTTTTTGGTTTTATTTCTCTCTTAAATGTTTGATAGAACTCACCAGGGAAGACACCTGGGCCTGGAGTTCTCTTTGTGGGAAGATTTTTCATAAGAATGTCAGCTAACAGGGAGGCAGGGATGGCCAACCACCACACGAGGGAACCAAGAGAGTCTATAAGCACAAGCAGAATAATTCCATCCACCAATCATGTGGGATCTAAGCCCCCTCTTGAGTTAGAGGCGGAGTGTGCATCACCATTCCAGGGTCCTCAGGATAGAGGAATAAAATATGGATTAGAGTGAATTTACTGGTATTCTACTACAGAATTATTGTGGCTCTAGCAATGGAAGAAACTGTATCATTGATGTGGAGACAGTGGCCATGGGAGTTGCTGAGGGCAGGGAGAGGGAAGAAGAGGTGTGATATGGGGACATTTTCAGGACTTGGAGTTGTCCTGAATGATATTGCAGGGACAGATGCAGGACATCATATATCCTGCCATAATCCACTGAATGGACTGGGAGAGAGTGTCAACTACAATGTAAACTATAACCCATGCTGTGTAGCAGTACTCCAAAATGTTATTCATCAAATGCAATGCATGTGCCCCACTGATGAAAAAATTTGGTGATGTGGGGGGGGGGAGTGGGAGTATATGGGATCCTCTTATATTTTCTAATGTAACATTTTGTATGATCTATGTATCTTTATAAAAAAATGTTTAAATCTATTATAAAAAAATTAAAAGCCTGAAAAAAAAGAAATTCAGTTTCTTTAGTAGATATAGGGTTATTCAAATTATCTATTTCTTCCTGACAGAACTTTTTTAGTTTGTATCTTTCAAGGAATGTTTTCATTTATCTAGGCTGTCACATTATTAGCGTAAAATTGTTCATAGTGTTTATTATCTTTTTAATATCTCAAAAATCTGTATTGATGTTACCTCTCTCATTCTTAACGTTGGTCATGTGTATCTTCCCCCTCTTCATCCTAATGAGTTTGGTTGGTGTTTTATCATTTTCATCGATTTTTGCAAAGAACCACATTTTGGTTTCACCAACTAGAAACATGTTATTGTTTTTCTATTTCCTATACCATTAATTTCCTCTCTAACCTTTATTACCTCCACTCTTCTGCTTACTTTGGGTTTAATTTTCTCCTTCTCTAATTTCTTTTTTTTTTTAAAGATTTATTTTTATTTATTTAATTCCCTCCCCGGGTTGTCTGTTTTCTGTGTCTTTTTGCTGCGTCTTGTTTCTTTGTCCGCTTCTGTTGTCATCAGCGGCACAGGAAGTGTGGGCGGCGCCATTCCTCGGCAGGCTGCTCCCTCCTTCGCGCTGGGCGGCTCTCCTTATGGGTGCACTCCTTGTGCGTGGGGCTCCCCTACGCGGGGGACACCCCTGTGTAGCAGGGCACTCCTTGCGCTTATCAGCACTGCGCATGGGCCAGCTCCACACGGGTCAAGGAGGCCCGGGGCTTGAACCACAGGCCTCCCATGTGGTAGACAGATGCCCTAACCACTGGGCCAAAGTCCGTTTCCCTTTCTCTAATTTCTTAAACTAGAAGCTGAGATCTTCTAGTGAAACCTTTCTTCTTTTCTAATATAGGCATTTAGTGCTATAAATTTCCTCAAAAGTACTGATTTATTGGCCTCACATAAACTTTGGTACATTGTGTTTTCTTTTTCATCCAGCTCAAAATGTTTTCTAATTTCCCTTTTGATTTCTCTGATGCATGGGTTATTGAGATGTGCGTTGTTTGGTTTCCAAATATTTGGGATGTCTCTAGACTGTTACTGGTTTCTAACTTAATTCCATTGAGATCAGAGTACATTCTTTGTATGACTTGAATTCTTTTATATTTATTGAGGTTTATTTTATGGCCCAGAACATGGTCTGTAAAACGCTATGCTTAACCTTTTGAGGGAGTACCAAAATGTTTTCCAAAGTGGTGCACAATTTTACATTCCACCAACAATGTATGAGGGCTTGAGTTTCTCCATATCCTCACCAACACTTGTTACTGTCTGTCTTTTTTTTATTATAGCCATCTTTTCATGTGCTTATTGGTCATTTGTATATCTTCTTTGGAGAATTGTCTATTTCTATCCTTTCCCTATTTTCAAATTGGGTTGTCTTTTTTAAAGTAAATTTTATTTCAACTTTAAAAAGTAAAATAACAGACAAAAGGCAGCTTAATAAATTATGGAAGCATTACTCTAAAAATTCTGTCCAGGCACAGTTTCTCATTAATCATAAAAATAAACTCAATTGTTTCTCCAGTGTTCAGAAAATTACATAAATGAGCATAGACTGGTTAAATGACATGACCAAAGTCTCCTCCTTAATGAAGAAAAAATGCTTAATCATATTCATATCTCATAAAACTAAACTCCATATTCTTTTTTTGACCTTTAGCATTATATAATACTTTCTTGGCCTTTGCTACAAAAATATTACAATATTATCATTAACTATAGTCTATAAGTTAAGTTAGTTGTATTTTCCCCATGTATCACCATATTCTACTTTTTAACCTTGTAGTAGAAGAACATGCTTGTATTTATTTTATTAACCACGATCCTCATCCACCAACAAAATCACTGTTATATAGTCCCTAGATTATCCTCTACCTGACTTTCAATTAATATTGACCTCTTGAGACTATCCCTTTCAGTGGCAATCACATTTGTAAATCAGCAGTGTTTGTTATACTCATTATCATGTGCTACCATCAACTTCATTCATTACCACCTTATTTACTATTGACCTACATCTTACATACCTGTTAATTTTTAATTGGATAGCCAACATTGTGAATTTTAAGTTGTTGGGTGCTGTTTTGTATTCCTATAAATATTCTTTTTTGCACTTTAAAAAAAATAAACTTTCATTGAAGTATATTGTTCACACATGAACATCCATAAATAATAAGTGTATAGTGAAAGTTGTGAAGTTACAAAACAAACATGCATATCTTCATACAGGGCTCCCATTCATCATACCACCAACACCTTGCATTGTTGTGAAACAATTGTTACAAACTATGAAACAGCATCATCAAAATACTACTAAAAACTATAGTCTACATCTTACATTTGGTGTATTTCCCCCCAAACAACCCAATTATTAACCCCATATATTAGAATTGTACATTTGTTATAGTTCATGAGATAATGTTCTCATATTTCTCCTGTTAACCGCAGTCAATCTACTACCACTGGATTCCTTATGTTAAACAGCCCATCCTTTGTACAATCCACTCAAAGTGTATACCCAGTGGCTCTCCTTTTCATCACAGAATTGTGCTGTCATCACCTCAGTCAATTTTAGACTGTTTTCATTACTCCAAAAGGAAAAATCCCATACTCCCTTACACTACCTGATAGTTGTCTCTTAGAATTGATGAAATACTTTCTTTGCCATTGCTGCAAAATTATTACTGTTAACTATCATTCATAAATTACATTAGTTATAATTATCCTGTATTGCCAAATTCTTAACACTTTGTATAAGAATATTCTTACATTTATACTACTGTAGCAGTTTGGCATTATTTATGAATTCCAAAAATAGATATTGGATTATGTTTGTAAACTGGCCTGCTCCTCTGAGCATATTAGATTATATTGGCTTCAGAGGATTCACTTTTAGTTGATTAAATAATGATTAAGGCTTTGATTGGGCCATGTCAGTAGGAGGTTGATTCCAGCCCCCTTGGTGGGTGGGGACTCAGAGAAACCACACCGCAGAGAAGGGAGGTTAGAGTTTTGAGCTGGAGCCCAAGAAGTAAACATACGGGAGATCTCAAGCGGAGCAGCTGAGCTTGGAGAGAATCGAGCCCTGGGGAGAGAGACAAAGCCTAGAGAGTGTGATAGTCTACAGCTGACCTTGTGGAGAGAGAAATGAACCCTGGGAGAGAAACAAGATTTATCCCAGCCTACAGCTGATATTGGAAGAAGTTGGGACCATGGAGTCTTAAGAGGAAGAGGAAGGCTGAATGTTGGCAGCCATCTTGTTCCAACACATGGAAATAGACTTTGGTGAGGGAAGTGACTTATGCTTTATGGCCTGGTAAATGTAAGCTTGTACCCCAAATAAACACCATTTATAAAAGCCAACAGATTTCTGGTATTTTGCATCAGCACCCCTTTGGCTGACTAATAAAACTACTAACCATAATCTTCATCGACCACCAAAATCTCTGTTATACATTTCCTAGATTACCCTCTAGTTTCCTTTCAACTGACATTTACTTTCACAGACTACCCCTTTCAGGCACAATCACACTTATAAATCAGGAGTGTTAGCCATACTCATTATAATGTGTTACTCTCAACTCTATAAATTTCCAATTTTTACAGTTAACCTTATTAATAACATGACATACATTAAGCATCATCTCCCATTCTCAAACCACTTTTTATTTCCTAGTAACCTATATGCTAGAGTTTAGCTCCAGAGTTTACTCATCATATTTAGTTCATATAAGTGAGACCATACAATATTTGTCCTTTTGTGGCTTATTTCAACCAACATAATATCCTCAAGGTTCATCCATGTTGGCATATGCATCCTGATTTCATTCTTCTTACAGCTGAATAGTATTCCATTGCATGTATGTACCACATTTTGTTAGGCCATTCATCAGTTGATGGACACTTGGGCTGGTTCGATATTTTAGCAATTGTGGATAATGTTGTTATGAGCATTGGTGTGCAAATATCTGTTCATGTCCTTGCTTTCATTACTTCTGAATATATTCCTAGTAGAATAATTGCTAGATCATACAGCAGTTCTATATACAGCTTCTTGTGGTACTGCCAAACTGTTTTCCACAGAGGAATGGTTTCTACATTCCCACAAACAGTAAAGGTGTGTTCCTATTTCTCCATATCCTCTCCAGCACTTCTAATTTTCTGTTTTTTTTTTTAAATAATGGTCATTGTATAAGATATGAAATGGGTATCTCATTGGACTTTTGATCTGCATTTCCCTAATAGCTAGTGATGTTGAACATTTTTTCATGTGCTTTTTGGTCATTTGTAGTTCCTCTTTGGAGAAATGTCTATTCAAGTCTTTTGCCCATTTTTTAAACAGATTTATCTTATTTTTAATTTATTCCCACCCCCCCCTCATTTTTTGTGCTTACCGTCTGCTCTCCATGTGCTTTGTGTCTACTTGTCTTCTTTTATTAGGAGGCATCAGGAACCAAACCTGGGACCTCCTATGTGGGACAAAGGCTCTCAATCACTTGAGCCACCTCAGCTCCCTGCCATTTTGTCTCTCATTGTCTTTCCTCTTTTTGGCTTTCCTTGTTGCATCATCTTGTTGCATCAGTCACCACGCCTGCCCATCGTGCCAGCTTGCTGTCTTGCTCGTCTTCTCCAGAAGGCACCGGGAATTGAACCAGGGACCTCCCGTGTGTGGTAGGTAAGAGCTCAATTGCTTGAGCCACATCTGCTCCCCTTTTGCCCATTTTTTAATTGGGTTGCTTTCCTTTTCATCACCGAGTTATATGATTTCTTCATATAATGTGGATATTAAACCCTTACCGTATATGTAGTTTCCAAATATTTTCTCCCATTGAGTAGGCTGCCTTTTTACTTTCTTGACAAAGTCTTTTGAAGAGCAAACATGTTTAATTTTTTAAGATATTTTTATTAGAGAAGTTGTGAACTTACAAAACAATCTTGCATGTTTGTAAAATTCCTATACAACACACCTCCACCAACATACTACATTGTTGTGGAATATTTGTTACAAATTATGAGATACTATCATCAGACTATTACCACTAACTATGGTTTATAGGGTACATTTGGTATATTTTTCCATACCCCACTATCATTAGCACAATACATCTTTGGCATTGATGCAAGAATATTACAGTACTGTTATTGACTATAGTCCATAGGTTACATTAATTATATTTTTCCCATGTTTCTCCACATTCTTACCACCTTGCAATAGTGATGTACATTTATTCTAGCACATAGAAGGACATTCTTGTATCTGCACTATTAACCACAATTCTTATCCCTGTCTGGGTTCACTATGTTATTCAGTCCCTATATTATTCTCTAGTTTTCTTTCAATTGACATTTACATCCCTAGACTACTCTTTTCAGCCACAATCCCATTTATAAACAAACTGCATTAGTTCTACTCACTATAATGTATTACCATCAACTCTATCCATTCCCACAGTTTTACAGTCGAGTTCATTAAGACTTCTACATACATTAACCATCAGTACCCCTCCTCAGCCCTCCTATCTCCTAATAACCTATACTCTAGGTTGTAATTCCATGCATTTATTCTTTGTATTTAGTTCACCTTAGTGAGACCATGCAATATTTGTCCTTTTGGGTCTGGCTTATTTCACTTAGCATAATGACTTGAAGGTTCACTCATATTATCATATGTGTCCCAATTTCATTTCTTCTTGCAGCAGCATAATATTCCATCGTATGTATATACCACGTTTTGTTTATCCATTTATCAGTTGATGGAAATTTGAATTATTTCTATTGTTGGCAGTTGTGAATAATGTCACTATGAACATGAGTGTGCCAATGTCTATTTGCATTAAAGTTTTCAGTCCTTCTGGATATATTCCTAGTAGAGGAATTGCTGGATTATATAGACGTTTTATATTTAGCTTCCTGAGGAATGGCCAAACTGTCTTCCACAGAAGCTGCACCATTTTACATTCCCACCAATAGTGAAGGAGTGTTCCTATTTCTCCACATTCTCTCCAACATTTATTTATTTTCTGGACTTTTTAGCAATGGCCTTACTATGTGGTGTGAGATGACATCTGATTTCGTTTTGATTTGCATTTCCCTAATAAATACTGATATGGAACATCTTTTTCATGTGCTTTTTGCCCATTTGTATTTTCTCTTTGGAGAAATGTCTATTTAAGTCTTATGTTTAAATTAGCTTGCTTGCTCTTTTATTGTTCAATCTCTTTGTATAGAATGGCAACCAATCCCTTATCAGATATGTGATTTCAAAATATTTTCTCCCATTGAGTGCTCTGCCCTTGCACCTTCTTTTTTTTTGCAAACTTTTTTTATTATCTTTTTTTAAAAGATACATAAATCACACAAATTGTTACAATAAAAAGTATAAGAGGGTCCCATATACCCCACTCTCCACAACCCCCACTCCTCCCACATTGACAACTTCTTTCATTAGTGTGGTACATTCATTGCATTTGTTGAATACATTTTGGAGCATTGCTACACAGCAAGGATTATAGTTTATGTTGTAGTTTACACTCTCTCCCAGTTCATTCAGTGGGTAATGGCAGGATATTTAATGTCCTGCATCTGTCCCTTCTTCTTGATGAAGTCCTTTGAACCACAAAAGTGTTTAAATTTGAGGAGGTCCTGTTTATCCATGCTTTCTTTGTTGTTCATGCTTTCAGAGTAACATTTAAGAATGTACCACCTACCACCAGGTCTTGAGGATGTTTTCCTACATTTTCTTCTAAGAACTTTATGATTCTAGCTTTTATATTTAGGTCTCTGATCCATTTTGAGTTAATTTTTGTGTAAGGTGTGAGATAGGGCTATTCTTTCTTTGGTGTATGGATATCCAGTTCTCCCAGCCCATTTGTTGAATAGACTGTTTGGCCCAGTTGGGAGGGCTTGGCAGACTTGTCAAAAATCACTTGCCCATAGATATGAGGGCCTATTTCTGAGTTTTTTATTCATTTCCATTGGTCAATCTGTCTATCTTATGTCAGTACCATGCTGTTTTTACCAATGTAGTGAAGTAATATGCTTTAAATTCAAGAAGTGAGAGTCCTCCAACCTCATTTTTCATTATTAAGACATTTTTGGCTATTCGGGGCCCCTTGCCTTTCCAAATAAATTTGTTAATTGGCTTTTCTGTTTCTACAACAAAAAAAAAAAGCTGTTGGGTTACACAAAAGGACAAATACAGTATGATTGCACTATTTTGAACTAAATATATTGTATAAACTCATGGAGTTAATAATTAGAATATAGGTCACCAGAAAATAGCAGAAGGGTTGAGAATAGAATCTGTGCAGAATCTGTGCAGAATTGGTTAAAAGGTTGTTTATCTGTGCAGAATTGGTTAAAAGGTTGTTTATCAATCTTTGGAAATGAATAGAAATGGGAAAGCATATCATGGTTTGTGTAACTAGCAGAGCATTTAGGTATAACTAGCATATGGGTATGACAGTGGTTGAAAGGGAAAGTCATATATATTATTAGAAAGAAAGCTAAAAACTGTAACATGGCATTGTATAAGATAGGAAAACCTCATGTAAAACACAAATATGGGTGATACTGCATATATTAAGAATGTTTTTACAAAATATAAATACAAATATACTAGAGAGTAGAAAAAGGACTGCAGCTATGTACAGTTGGGGAAGCATAGAGAGATTGAGAGGTGATAAGTTTTGTTTTTGTGTGTGTATTATTATTACTGGAATAATGAAAGTGTTCTAAGAATGACTGAAGTGATGAATGCACAAATACATGATTACCCCGAATACCACTGATAGTACACTTTGGATAGATTTATACTTTAGTTATATGTATGAATACAATTGATTTGTTTTTTAAAAATGCTGTTGAGATGTTTTTATTGGGATAGCATTGAATCTGTAAATCGGTTTGGGAAGAATTGACACAATTACAATATGTAGTCTTCCAGTCCATGAACACGGAAGGTCCTTCCATTTATTTGTCTTCTTCAGTTTCTTTTAGCAATGCTTTGTAGTTTTCTGAATACAGGTCCTTATGTCCTTAGTTAAGTTTATGCCTAAATATTTTATTCTTTTCATCGCTGTTATAAAAGGATTTTTTTCTGACTTCCTCCTTAGATTGCTCATCAGGAGTGTGTAGAAACGTTATTGATTTTTGCATATTATTCTTGTATCCTGCCACTTTGCTGAACATGTTGATTAGTTCTAGTAGTTTTGCTGGTGGATTTTTCGGGATTTCCTAAGTATAGGTTGAATCATATCTTTGTGAAAAGTGACAGTTTTACTTCTTCCTTTCTTATTTGGGTGTCTTTTATTTCTTTATCTAGCCTAATTGCTCTAGCTAGAACTTCCAGCACAATATTGAAAAACTGTGGTGACAGTGGGCATCCTAGTCTTGTTTCTGATTTCAGCAGGAAATTTTTCAGTCTTTTACCATTAAGTACAATGTTTGCTGTGGGTTTTGCATATATGCACTTTACCATGTGGAGAGGGGAGTCGATGTGGTTCAGTGGTTGAGCTCCGGCTTCTGACATACTAGGTCCTGGGTTCAATCCCCAACCCTGGTTTGAAAAAAAAAAGTGAGCATACCATGTTGAGAAAGCTCCCTTTTATTCTTCTATTTTGGATTTTTTATCACAAAAGGATGCTGTAATTTTACAAATTCCTTTTCTGTGTCAATCGATAGAATCGTGATTTTTCTTCTTCAATTTATTAATGTGGTTTATTACACTAACTGATTTTCTTGTGTTGAAAAACCCTTGCACACCTGGAATAAAACCCACTTGATTGTGGTGTATAATTATTTTAATGTGCTTTTGCATTCTGTTTGCAAGCATTTTGTTGAGGATTTTTGCATCTTTATTCATTAGAAAATTTGGTTTGTAAGTATCTTTTTTCATAGTAGCTTTATCTGGTTTTGGTATTAGGATGATGCTGGCTTTATAGAATGCATTTGATAACATTCCTTCCTGTTCAATTTTTGGAAAGAACTTCAGCAAGATTTGTATTAAATTATCTTTGAATGACTGGTAGAATTCACCTGTGATGCCATGTGGTCCTGGGTTTTTCATCATAGGGAGATTTTGTTTTTTGGGTTTTTTTCTTTTTTTTTTTCTTTTAATTAGAGAAGTTATGAGCTTACAAAACAATCATGTATAATGTGCAGAATTCCACCAAAACCTTACATTGTTGTAGAACATTTGTTATAGATTATGAAAGAACATGATCAGATTATTACCACTATCTATGGTCCATAGCTTACACTTGGTATATTTTTTCCATACACTCCCTATTATTAACATGTATTAGTATTGAACATTTGTTATAGTTTACGAGAGAACACTCTCATATTTGTACTGTTAACCACAGTCCATCTTCTACCACATGGTTCACTGTGTTATACAGTCCCACGCTTTGTACATTCTATCCAAAGTGTACACTGAGTGGTGCTCACTTTCATCACAGAGATGTGCAGCCATTGCCCCAGGAAAGCTTTGAACATTTTCCCTAGTTCCCATACCTTTGGGAGGTTTTTGTTGTCTGTTTCGATCTCTTGTGACTGGTTTGTTGAGGTCTTCTATTTCTTCTAGGGTCTGTGCAGGTTGTTCGTGTGTTTCTAGGAATTTGCCCATTTCATCTGCGTTGTCTAGTTTGTTGGCATATATTTGTTCATGGTATTGCCTTATGACCTCTTTTATTTCTGCAGGGTTGATGATTGGGAGTTCCTCTGGCTTTGCCCAGGCTGCTTGAGGTGAGGGGTCAGGTGGACGCACAGCGGGCGTGAAGAATGCTGCGGAGACGGCGAATGGTGGTAACACGCAGTCTGCTTTATTGAGGAAGTGCTGGACAATATATATTGTGGGGTGAGGGGACGGGGCAGGCAGGAGGCGGCGTGTGGGGCGTTGGTTGGTTGGGGCTGGTGGGAGTTAGGCAATGTGGGAGTTGGCCGGTGGGGATTGGCTAGTGGTCGTTGGATGACGTGGCCCCGGCGAGGGGGAAGAGGGGGAGGCAGTAGGTCGGGCTTAGCAGTTAGGCGGGAACGGTCGAGAGGGCGTGGCTCGCCCGTACCTCGGCGAAGAGCCGGGGCCGGTTCGCCAGACAGGGAGGGCGGGACTCGCCCATGCCCCTGCGGAGAGCAGGAAGCCCGTCCGTTCTACCAGTTCCCTTGGCCTACCGCAGCTCGCCTGGATAGCCTTCCCTCACAGGGTCAGTGTTAATGTCCTCCCTCTTTTTTCTGATTTTATTGATTTGCATCTTCTCACTTTTTTTCTTTGTCAGTCTAATTATGTCTGGCAGTATGAGATTGTTTTGTGAATCCCAAAAAAGAGAACGTTTGTGTTTTCAAATTAATCTGTTCTTGTGGGTGTGATACACTTTGATTGCATTAAATTCAGTTGGGGGCCTTTGAGTAGATTATTTATTAAGATCTCTTTAGGGGTTTGGGTTGGGCTATGCCAATAAAGCATGAGCAAGCTGGGTCTTCACCCACTGGCTAGGTCTGATATAAATGGAGACACAGAGAGAAACAGGAAATGGAAGCCACCATTTTTAATCCTGCCATGTGAGAGGTGACTAGAGAATCACTTAAGCACAAAGTCCCCAAGAGGCTGGGCCCAAAGAGCAGCTCAATTGGAGACAGCGAACCCAGAGGGGAAGGCTGAGACCTTGGCAGAGATCAGTGGCCATCTTGCTTTGCCACGTGCCTGGAGAACAGACTCAACAGTAGCTTGCTTTGGTGAGAAAGCACCTCTTACAGTGCCTCAGTTTGGACTTTTCATGGCCTTGGAAATTTTACCCCAAATAAATCCCCCTTGTAAAACCCAACCCATTTCTTGTACTTTGCATTAGCAGCCCTTTGGTAAACTAAAACACTAAGGTTTTGTTGACTTTGTTGATCTTCTCGAAGAACTAACTTTTGGTTTTGTTGATTCTCTCTATTGCTTTTTGTTCTCAGTTTCATTTATTTCTGGTCTGATCTTTATTATTTCTTTCCTTTGGCTTGATTTGGGATAAGTTTACTGTTCTTTTTCTGGATCCTTTTGGGTCCTGTTTTTATGATCTATTAGGTGAATCCAGAGCAGTATTCAGTCTTGGTTTGTTTTAGTTTCCTAAGCAGCTCAAGCAAATACCATGACATGGACTGTTAGACCAATGGGAATTTACTCACTCATAGTTGTGAGGCTAAAAGAAAGTCCAAATCAAGGTATCATCAAGGTGATGCTTTGGGAACTATTGCATGAAGAGCATTATAATTTATGGCATTTTGGTGAATGAACTATTTCCCTATTTCTATTTGTTGGTACTACTATATAGAAAGTCTATTTTCTATGTTTACCTCTATTCAGAAGCCTTGAATAATTCTTTCCTTAATTTAATTAGTGTTTATTAGTGTCTCTTGGATTTTCTGGGTATACACTCACACCAGAAATAGTTTTAACTTTTCCCCCAATATTTAATATGCTATATCATTTTCTTCCTTTACTGCATTCATTGGAATCTCTAAAAATATATTGAATATTAATTGTAATAGCATTCCTGTGTAATTCCTAATATCTTGGAAATGCTTTTAGTGTTTCACTCTTTAGAATGATATTTGCTGTTAGCTTTTGGTGAGTAGTCTTTAAGTAGGTGTTTTCTACTCCTCTTCTACCTTGTGCTTTTATTAGGAATAGTTGCTGGATATCATGAAAATCTTTTAACAGTATTATTAATATGAGCCCATCATATTCTCCTTTAATTCATTTTGTTATGAATTATGTTGATACATTTATTTACATTGAGCCTTCCTTGTATTCCCTGAATATGTCAGACATTGTAGTAGTTGATTATACTTTTGACATGGTATCAGTTCAAAATATTTTTGGCTGCAAGTAACAGGCAGTGTAGCTAAAAATATCCTCAACCATGAAGACATTGAATTATTCAGCATCACTAAAAGTCTGGATCAGGTGGTTCCAAGGTCATTTTAGGGTTGAAAAACATCATCAAGGACCAACGCTCTCTCTATTTCCCACACTGCCTTCAGAGGCATATTGAAATTAAGAGTCTGACTCCATTTTTCAGTGTTTGCTGACAACTTTTAAGCCTTACCTCTTCATTTTTCCCCTTGTGCCCCCACATCTGGGAAAGCTGGTAAGAAAGCCTGCATGCTCCTTCCTTTGGCGGTGGCCAGAGATTCAAAGCACACAGGCCATATCCCACGCACAGTAACCCTCAACCCAGCCCACTCATAACCACCAGAAAAACCCTAAGCCAGCCTCATTTCCTTGCTCCTTCAAGCCATATTCTGAGCAGGTTGGGAGGCCTGCCCTGCTCTCTCCAGAAAGTCTAATTATGTAATAATAAACCTTTTCACATGCTCTTGGTGTGAGTGTGGCATCCAAGCTAAATTTTGTGTTAGGGTCAATTCTGTTTCTGGAGGGTGTCAACATCAATTGGCACTGTGAGCAGAATGTTTAGGCATTGACCAACACTACCAGGGTCTTTCTTCTCTAACTTTTTTGTCTGTTGCTTGATGGCAAGCATGGACTTTGAGGTGCTGCCTGCTGGTTAGCTTGCACTTTCTGTGCTGCTTTGTGCTACATTTGCTGATTTCTACTGTTTCTCTCTTATAGATTTAACTGACCTAAGCTAGAACTTTTGAGAGTTAACTGGTATTTTTTTAAGGAGGTACTGGGGATTAACCCAGAACCTCGTACATGGGAAGCAGGAGCTCAGCCACTGAGCTACATCTGCTCCCCAATGAAAGTTGGTTTTTTCGTTTGTTTGGTTGGTTGTTTTGTTTGTTTTTAGGAGGTACCTGGGACCTCGTACACAGGAAGCAGGTGTTCAACCACTTGAACTGGCAGTTAACCGACATTTATGATCAAGAGTATGGGTTTTCAGATCCTCCTTAAAGTGGTCCTGGTTCATGTGTCTTGACCCAGACCTACTTGTATCTTAAAATGAATTATTGGTCTTGATTTCAGCATAAGCTGTGACCGGCCATAGGCTTGGGGGAAGACTCTTATCCTGAGACTGTTTGGTTGTGTCTCAAATAGGCATTGGCCTCTGTTCTATAGAGAGCTCATGGGAAACACTATTCCCTGTGCCATATACAGGCCCATTGAGTGGTCACTTGTGTGGAGGAAGAGCACTTGCTATTTGATGAGCAGTTACTATTTAAAGATTTTAATTATTGAATACACACTTCTAAAGGCAGATGGCTCACTAGGACCCTACAAAATACTTTTTTTAAATTATATTTTTTATTTATTTTTTAAAGATACATAGATCACACAAAATGTTACCTTAAAAATATGAGGTTCCCAAATACCCACCTCCCCACACCCCACTCCTCCCACATCAACAACTTCTTTCATTGGTGTGGCAAATTCATTGCATTTGATGAGTACATTTTGGCGTACTGGCACACGCATGGATTATAGTTTACATCCTACAATACTTTTGTTGCTGTTACTGATGCTATTGCTGCCTATGCCTCTGCCATAACAAATATCCTGAGCTTCAGGTTTATAGGGGATATTACCCATGGAATCCCTGAGGCACAGCAAAGGGGTAAATTCAAACCCAATTTAAGCCCTGGGTGCTTAAACCTTAAAAAAGCAACCATTGCCATGGTGGAGACCCTAATCTTGATGATACTGATTTGAGGCTTTATGTGTTACCGAAGATGGTGTCTAGGTTCTTGGCTTTGTTGCATAAAGGAATTTAAGGAGGACATGCCATAGATAGGCAAGGGATTAAAGAGTTTATTAAGAAACAAGATGGGGGGTATATGGGGACCTCATATTTTTTGAATGTAACATTAAAAAAATAAAGACAAAAAAAAAAAAAAGAAACAAGAAGAGAGATAGTACATGACCCGAGACATAGGTGCAGGCATGGTACAGGGTGAGATGCACAACTCCTCTCTAAGGGCTTCTGATGTTATTGGCTATCATTGAGGATTAGGGTTTATGCTGACTGGAGTATTTAGAACAAAGTGGGGGAACTTTATTGGGTAGTTTGATTTTTTAGGGGTTGGTGTCCAGTAGTGATTGGCTCCTGGCTATTGCTCTTGAGCCCTTCTGGAACTTGCTGCATGCGGGGCTTATGAAAATAAGTGGGTAGTGTGGGAACATGCTGTTTTTCTCCTTCTTTCTGCTAGGTGGTCATTGCAAGCTGCATTCCCATGACTTCTATGTGCAGTCAGCGGGCACACGCTGCCGGTATTGTTTCCACAGCTGATGGGTGAATGGTAAAAACTGCACTCCCATCATGTCAGCAGGCACAAGGTGCCTTCTCATAACTTATTTATGCACATTAGTAGGCACCAGCTACCTTCTGATAACCTGCCTACATGTGTCCAGCAGGATGCTGTTCCAGGTTTTTCTACTGCATGGTTTGTCTGGAAATTTATTAGGCTTTCTACCTCTCCTCCTTAGTTCCCTATTCTATCCTGCCCCATATGGAGGAAGAAATGTATAAATATGAGCAGAATAGAGAGGGCCTCCCCACAATATATCCAGTAACTACCACAAAAGAGAAAGGAAAGACAGATGAAGAAGGGAGGGAGGGAAGAAAGAGAAGCCTAAATACTGGGAAAGAAACAAAAATTTGAAATAGAGATCTACAATTTGACAAAATTAGAAATCTAAAGTTTATTGGAAGAATTTATACAACAAAAAGATAAAAGTGTGCTGATTAACTTTTGCGCCTCTACAACATAGGTTCTGAATTAACTTTAAAGTCAGCTGAAATGCACCAATTGGCGAATCTTCATGACCTTAATCAATACTGGAGCAAATTACAGTAATACCTGGGAATCCTATGGAATTTGAACAAGACACCTTTTATAATCTTAGGGGACCTACTGAACATAAAAATAGAGAACAAACATTTTTGTCTCACCTTAACCATGAAAACAATTGTCTTGCTTAAATTCCTCATGATGGTAACGCCTATTGCCCTAAAATATCCCACAGTGGACATGGAGACTCTGACCCATAATTTTAATAAATTAAAATTAAATTAAGTCTTGGCATTTACAAATTGGCTTAAAATTGGGACGGCATGGACCTTTTCCCCCAGATAAAATAGTTAATACGGCTCAATATAAATTAAAACAGGGCTCACAAGGGTTGAAACCCGCTATACAAGACCTTTTTGGAGAATAAGTGATTATTACCACGGCTTCTCCATTTAAAAGCCCAATGTGGTCTGTTCTTTGAATTGGAAAAAAAATATCACATCTCACAATGGATTACCGCAGCCTCAGAACTGTGGTTTTAACCATTAAGGCTCCCATACCCAATATTATTTGGAATTACTGGCCCCATCCAATCAGTAACTGTTAAAACATTTTGTTACTATAGATTTGGCTAACATAGTCTGTTTAGTGCCTATCTGAACAGCCTCTCAAACATTTTACCTTTACATCCTAAGGGAGATGACACAGTCTTTACAGGAAACATCATAACTATATCCAACTTTCTTCAGGAGCACAGATATGACATGACATTGATGATATCCCCCTCTAAACGTATTCATTTGACACATTCTTTGGGACATGAAAGCACAAAAGAGCTCACAAAAACAGGATGGGCCATATCCTCATACAAAGTGCAAGGCCCTGCCACCTCTGTTCAATTCCTGAAAATTATGTGATAAACGGAGGACCAATTCCTCACAATGTTGATAAACAACTTTTGACCCTCTAGGCACCTACGGGGTTAAAATAAGCCCAAAATCTTTTAGGTCTTTATTGGTCCTGGAGGCAGTATAGTCCTCATTTACAAATTTTACTTAAGCCTATTTATGCTGTTACCTGAAAATTGGTTCAGGAGCAACAAAAGGTGCTCGATTCTGTCCAAATTACAATACAACAGGCATCTGCCCTCCCCCAGAGACTCAACTGCTGGCAGAGGCTTCTGTAACCTCTTCTCATGCTTCCTGGAGTCTCTAGACTACCCATAATGGCCAAAAGTTGCCTATGGGCATTTGATACAAAAAATCTGCCATCCTCAGCCCCAGACTCTATGCCATTAGAGCAGCAATTGCTGGCTACATGTGGGGCTCTCCTGGAAATAGAGGCCCCCACAGGCCTTGAGCCCGAGGCCCTCTATACCCAGCAACTCATTATGCCTTGGGTCATGGAAGCAGTACCCCTACATGCTTGACACAGCTACTGAGGCTTCCTTGCTACAGGATAGAGCCAAACCTGGGTCCTCTGGTGTATCCCATCTATAGGAGGGGCTGGCTTCCCCTGTCCTCCATCTCTTTCTAGAGGCCATAGTTTTGAAGGAGGTCATCCCTCTCTCAGACCCCTTGACTATGTGGGGAGCCCCGTGGGATCAAATGAGTTGACATCTGTGAGTGTTCATATACTTTACAGATGAATCACCATCATCACATGTTATGGAGCTCACTGGAGAGCTACTACTTTTCATCCTTTAACCAGGATATATCCCTGATAAAGGACGGGACCCAATGGTAATGTCTGAAGTATGGCAAGGAGCTGTGTAAAATGACAGCTTCCTGCCAAACCGAGGGAGATACATCAGACCAAATAAAGACTCAGACAAGTCCAGCTCAGCGAGTAATGAGCATGTATTTAGGGGTCTTACAGGGGATCCTCATCCTCAGCAGCGGGAGGAGAGACAGCATTTTCCTAGCTCCATTGTCCATGCTAGCTGCAAAATGAGAGGGGTCTTTTACAATGCAGCAAGACTTCTAAGGAATGCATTGTTACCAGAGTTGCTGATCAGTTATCAGTTCACAACCAGTTTCCAAGGCTTGTCTTTTAACTATTTAAACGTTGCTGCAACTGGAAGGGGAATGAACTGGAAGGGCTGGGGGAGAAAGTGAAAAGTCATATATGCCACAGGTAAGCATAATTGGTCAAACTTCAGTTCGGCATCTTAGCACTCTTCTCCCTGGCCAACAGTTAGCCCCATCTGGACATTTTACAGAACCCTAGGCTCTTGCCAATGGCCTGGTTATCTGGTTGACCAATGGCAGCAACAATAATTCTTTGTCCAAAGTTGCCCCCTTAGAAATAAAGAACTCTGGTAATCTCTTACTTCATAAATATCCAGAATATTAATCAAGGTCACACATGCCTTTACATATATTAAAACCATAATATAGGGTCTCTGCAGGATACTCCTCACCCCCTTCAAAGTTTCAGACATTACTGATTGTGACCAAGGCACTCACTTTACTTCTCAGAATACACAATGCTGGTATCTTGAACAAGGTGTTCAATTGAACTGTCACCTTCCTTACAGGCTTCAGACTGCAGGCTTCATGGAGTGCATAATAGCTTATTTAAACTTGTTCAAATTTAATTAAATAAAACATGGTACAACTTTGTCATCAGTCAAACATCAAGGGTGAATTATAATGAAAAGTCTGACTCTGTTTTTTTGATATTTGACATTCGAGAGCTTTTCAGTCTCACTGCTCCCTGTCCCCTAGTGACCCATGTGGAGAAAAATGGCACTCACTGGGACATGGAGACTGATATGACTACAGGCAGAAAATTTATTGAGAAGCTCTCCCAATGGAGGGGATCTGAAGAATAGACTTAGGTCCACTTCTGGAAAGGGAGGATTTGCATTTATACAGTACATTCCTAGGCAGGGAAATGATAGAGTGGGAGGGGGTTGAGGGTCCGAGTGAGGTGCAGGGGCCAATAGGAAGCCCTAGAGGTGAAAATTTTCCCTTGTATGGCTACAGGGTAGTAGGTTATGGAGTTATGTTTTCTTGGAATGCTGGAGGAGCTGGAGTTCCTTTGACCTGCTGTGAGTGAAGGTCTCTATCTCCCTTTACTCCCGTTTCCACATGGTTTCTTTGTTCAACTTTTGGGGACACGTAGGCTTATGTGGGGGCTTGTCTTTCCTCAATGCATGTCAGGGGAAACTGAGTCACACCTTGTTAATTATTGCAAACCTAGAGAGAGGGAAGCTCTAACACCCCACATCTGGGCAAGCTGATAAGAAAGCCTAGGTGCTCTTCTTTTGGCAGCAGCAGGAGTTTCAAACCATACAAGCTCCTGCCCATGCACAGGAAACTTCACCCTGGACCAAACTTCTAACCACAATAAAAACGCAAGGCAGTCTCCTTTCCTTACTCTCTCAAGCCATTTTCAGACCAGCTTGGGATGTCTGCCATGCTCTCCCAGAAAGCCCTTTTATTTAAGTAATAAATGTTTTCATACTCTCTTGGTGTCATCAGTCTTGATATCTGAACCAAATTTTGGGTTGGAGTTCACTCTGTTTTTGCAGAATGATTAACATATGTCTTGTCTTTCCTTATGATCTCAAGGTAACTATTGCAGCTCCAAACAACACATCTTCGTTCCAGTGTATCAAACATAAAAGGCGGGGGCTAGAGGTGATAGGCTTTCTCTTCATTGGCCCTCTGTCTGATCATGGGGGAAAATCTTTCCATTAACCGCTAGCAGATTTCCTGATATGGCTCATTGACTAGCAGAGGATTACGTGCCCACCCCAAACCAATCATTGACAAAAGATTAGCTGAGACAAATCATGAGACACTTCCCAGGGCTTGACATATCACTATTTGAGCAATCTAGACATTCTGTTAGCAAGGAAAAGAATGTGCTTTGCTGGAGGATATTAACCAACAATATCTACCACAGGAATGTAGATACAGTCCCTTTTCAGGTAGTTATTGTAGAATGCTTGCAGATGGGTCAGTGTTGTTGCACTATGTTATTTATACAATATTTTTCTGGTTCAGAATTAAAATTTTGTTGGCTTTACAAGATGAACTTGAGAGCTGTCCATCTTTTTCAATGCTCTGGGAAGTGTATCTTTAACTTACATTATACATCTTTGACTTATAATATACCTTCAAAAGTTATTGTAATATTTCATGTATAATGGAAGACTCTTACAGCAAGAAATTGCTTTGGGGTAGTAATCAATTGTATCTAACAAAGAAATTTTGTTACAATCTATTTGTAGCTATATTCATAAATGAGATGGATCAATAGCATTATTTTTGGTAATGTATTTTTATCATTGGGTATTATATCATAGTGGCTTCAAAAAGTGATCTGGGAAGCTTTTCATGTTTTTCTATGGCTGAAACAGCATGCATCATGTCAATTATCTCGTTTTTTAAAAAGATTTATTTTATTTATCCCCCCCCCCTTGTTGTTTGCACTCACTCTCTGCTCTCTGTGTCCATTTGCTGTGTGCTCTCTGTCTCTGCTTGTCTTCTCCTTAGGAGACACCAGGAACTGAATCTGGGACCTCCCATGTGGGAGAAAGGTGCTCATTTGCTTGAGTCACCTCAGGTCCCTGCTTTGTTGTGTCTCTCATTTTCTTTCCTCTTGGTGTCTCCTTGTTACATCCTCTTGTTGCATCAGCTCACTGTGCCTGCCCATCGCACCAGTTCACTGTCTTGCTCGTCTTCTGCAGGAGGCACTAGGAACCAAAATGGGACCTCCCGTGTGGTAGGCAGGAGCTCAATTGCTTGAGCCACATCGGCTTCCCTAATTATCTGATTTTAATGGTTAAATAGAACTTAGCATGCAATGTCTTTGTGTCTTTAATGACTGACTATATTCTAACTCTGTTTCTAAATCCTGGAGTGCCCCAGGATTCAGTTTTCTACTTATCTCTATATAACCTTCTCTCCCTAGGAGATCTCATTCAGGACCATGGCTGTTAAATACCATCAATTTGCTGCTGATTTCCAAATTTATAGTTCCAGTCCAATTTATCCCCTGTGTGATAGACCTGTCTATCCCAGAAGGCCTAACTGATACCTCCACCTGGTCTCTAACAGATCACAAATCACATCTCCATAACAGTACTCTTGCTTTGTCCGTTATTTCCCCAGTCAGTCTTCTCTATCTCAAAAGTGGCACTGCCATCCACCCTTTTGCGCAAGCCTAAAAACTAGGGGTCATCCTTGTCTCCTTTCTTTCCTTCAATCTTTACTACCCCCACCATTCAAACCATAGGTAATGCCTGCCAATTTTACTTCCCAAATATATTCTCAATCTCTCTCCTTGCATCGATCTCCACTAACACCACTTAGACTAAGCCAAATAACACTCATTTCTTGCTAGATCAACTGCAGCAACTTCTGTGGTAGTTTGAGAGACATGTTCTTAAACCTGGTCCATTCCTGTGGATGTGAACGTATTGTGGGTGGGATCTTTTGATTAAGTCACTTCACTTAAGGGCATTTTGATTAGGTTACTTCAATTAAGGTGTGGCCCAGCATTGGTCTTAATACTCTTACTGCAGTCCTTTATAACCAGGATGAATACGGAGAGAGACAGAGAAAAAATCACGGAACCAAAAAGTTGAAAGCAACAAAACCCAGGAGAGGAGGGAAAGACCAGTGGACACCACCACGTACCTTGTCATGTGACAGAGGAGACCAGGATCGCCGGCAGCTGGTCTTCAGGCAGAAAGCATCACCTGAAGATGCTTTGATATGGACATTTTCATGGCCTCATAACTGTAAGCTTGTAAACTAATAAATTCCCACTGTAAAAGCCAGCTCATTTCTGGTATATTGCATTTCAGCAGCCCAGCAGACTAAAACAACTTTCAAACCTATTTATACTATTTACTCCCTATAATCTCTATTCTGTGCAACAACAGAGTAAAACTTTTCAGATCTGATGATACTACCAGGAGAAACTCTCCCTTTCATGGGTAGAATACAATTCAATCTTCTTAATATTGCTTTCAATGGTGTACAAGATGATAACTTTGCCTATGTCTCCAACTTCATCTCATTCCACACTCTCCATAACTCACATGCTCCAGTAACACTGGGATCTTGTCTGCTCCCCAAAGATTGTAAGCTTTTTCTACATCAAGACCTTTGCAACTGGAGTTCCAGGTTTCAGTTCAAATGTCACCCTCTCAAAGAAATCTTCCCTGACTTTCTTATGTAAAGGGATATTCTCAAACCTCTGTTGAGTCCCTGTCTCTCACATCAACTTGTATGTTAACTTGATAGCACACATACAAAATATAATTACCTTCCTTATCTATTTGCTTTTTACATTTATTATTCCCCCAATAGGATATAAGCTATATGATGGCCAAAAACTTTTTTATATTTTTCACCACTTTGTGTCAAGTGAACATACCAGGAGCTCAATAACTGTCTGTCAAAGGAAGAAAAAATATGGAGAAGATTAAGTTGGAAATGCAGTGTTGGGAGAGAGGCAGCATTTAAAACTAAGGGAGTACAACCAGAAAGATGGCAGCAGAGTAAGGAGCTCCTAGAGTCAGCTCGTGTTACAGGGCAGACAGTAATCACCTAGAGTTATGTTTGGGGGCACCTGTTTGGGGGCCAGAAGTGCATCCTGCAACATTCTTGGAAGAATGGAAGGAGACTGCCCATCTGCAGAAAAGATTCATAAATAGAGCTCTACACGCCACAGACGCCAGTGCACATCCACAACTGGCAGCACAAGCCGCCTCAGGAGCTATTCTGTGGCTGGAGTTAGAAGCTCCATTTCCCAAAAACAGGGGAGGAAGAGAGGGTTGGGCAACTTCAGCTACTGATTAGTAAATTTGGTGGACTAAAGTATAATCCTAAGAACAGCTAAAGTTTAAACCTGTCCAAGTCAGAAAGAGGCCGGTAGCCACCATTTTAACTCCTCCCCTGGCATGAGAGAAGGTGGACAGTCTGAAAATCACAGTGCTCATAGGGACAGGCTTCTTTCCACACAGATCAGGTTGCAGCTCTAGCCTAAGCCCCAGCCCCACCTCCAGCAGGGAGGGAACTGGCGGGACTTGCACCAGCCCCTCCAGGAAACTGCAGGCCACACCTTGGAGGCTGGTGATCATCCTACCCTGGAGCTACTTGGTGGCTGGAGTTGGAAGCGCCATTTCCCAAAGACAGGGGACGAAGAGATGGCTGGCCACTGACATCAGCTACTGATCAGTAAATTTGGCTGGCTAAAGTATAACCCTAAGAATAGCCATTTTCACTCCACCCTGGGCATGAGGGCAAGTGGGGCTGATTGAAAATCACAGTGATGGTAGGAACCAGCTTCTTTCACCCAGATCAGACAGCAGACTTAGCCAAGGTTTCAGCTCCACCTCTGAAACAGAGGAAGCTGGTGTGCCCTGCACCAGCCTCTCTGGGTAACTTCAGGTACATTTGGCTAGCACAGACTGAATAGTCAGAAGTCTACCAGAGTAACTGTGGTCATTTTGGACCCACACAGCATAGATTGCTGTCCACACCTACAGCTCCATCCCTGCCCCAGGCAGAGGAGGAAAGGCCTGAAGTTTCATCAGTCTTACTGGGCAACTACTGTTTAGGCCTGCACAACTTAGATTATTACACAGGGCTGTCACTCTGTTCCTACCCCTGGCAATGGAAAAAGATGGGAGAAGCTTCATTGGTCCTGGGGGCAAAGTGGGAAGCTTCACCTCAACAGCTTATAGCACCAACTACATCCTTGGCTCCTACTATACAACCATCAAGGGCAAGAAAGTCCTAAACTAAAGAGATACACTGCACCCAGAATAAATACATCTAGCAAGCTAGATGCCAAGACACCAACAAAAAATTACAATCCATACCAAGAAACAGAAAGATATCACCCAGTTAAAGGAACACAATAAGCCTCAGGATGATATAAGGAGTTGAGACAACATCATAGACGTTCAAAAAATCTCAATAAATTCAGTGAGATGGCTAAAGAGATTAAGATGAAGACATTGGATGAGTACAAAGAAGAATTTGAAAGCATACATAGAAAAATAGCAGATCTTATGGGAATGAAAGGCACAATAAAGGTAAAACTACACAGGAGTCATATATTGTTTTTGTTTTTTTTTCCTTTTAATTTTTTTCTTTTATTCTCTTTTTTTAAAAAGGATACATAGATCACACAAAACATTACATTAAAAAATATGAGGTTCCTACATATCCCACTCCCCACACCCCGCATTCCTCCCACATCGACAACTTCCTTCATTAGTGCGGTACATTCATTGCATTTGATGAGTACATTTTGGACCACTGCTACACAGCATGGATTATAGTTTATGTTGTAGTTTACAGTCTCTCCCAGTCCATTCAGTGGGTTATGGCAGGATAGAGTGTTCTGCATCCGTCCCTGTGATATCACTGAGGACATCTCCAAGTCCTGAAAGTGCCCCATTTTCAGGACTTGGAGCTGTCCTCGATGGTATCCCAGTTCACTGTTTCTAAAACTATGGTGCTGGCTTAACAATACTGTGCACAGGAGTCATATAACAGCAGATTTGAGCAGGCAGAAGAAAGACTTGGTGAGCTTGAAGAAATGGCCTTCAAAAGCTAACATACAAAAGAACAGATGAAGAATGGATAAACTTGATCAAGGTCTCAGGGAACTAAACGATAGCAAGAGATGTGCAAAGTTATGTGTCATGGGTGTCCCAGAAGGAGAAGAGAAGGGAAAAGGGGCAGAAGGAATATCTGAAGAAATAATGGTAGAAAATTTCCAAACTCTATTGAAGGACATAGATATCCATGTCTGAAAAGCACAAAGTACTCCCATCCAAACAAACCTGAATAGACCAACTCTGAGATACATACTAATCAAAATGTCAAATGCCAAAGACAAAGGGAGAATTCTGAGAGCAGCAAGAGAAAAGCAATGCCTAACATATAAGGGATACCCAATAAGATTAAGTGCCAATTTCTCATCAGAAACCATGGAGACAAGAAGAGAGTGGTATGATATATTTAAGATACTGCAAGAGAAAAAAATTCCACCCAAAAATCTTATATTTGGCAAGAGTCTTTCAAAAATGAGTGTGAGTTTAGAATGTTCTCAGATAAACAGAAACTGAGAGAGTTTATAACAAAGAGACCAGTCTTGTAGGGAATACTAAAGGGTGTGCTAGAGTCTGAAAAGAAAAGACAAGAGAGAGAGGCTTGGAAGAGAGTCTAGAAATGGGAGGGGTGGCGTGGGTGGGGTAGGGGTATATGGGGACCTTATATTTTTTTAATGTAACATTTAAAAGAAAATAAAGAAGAAAAAAATGGGTAAAAAAGTTTAAAAAGTAAAAAAAAAAGTATCTAAAAGTCTCAAAAGGGTGGTGAAAATAAAATATGACAGGTAAAACCTAAGGTCAAAGTGGGTGAAATAAGAACTGCCTTTAGAGGAATAACCTCAAATGTTAATGGATTAAACTCCCCAATCAAAAGGCAGACAACAGAAGCAGACAAAGAAGTTGCAGCAAATAGACACAGAGAACAGACAACCGAGGTGGGAGGGGAAAAGGGAAATAAATAAATAAATCTTTCTTTAAAAATTGGGGAACACCAACATGGGGATCTTGGACAGAAGAAAAAGAAGTTCAAAGAAACTGAGAAAGAGAAGTCAGAGGAATACAAAGAACATCAGTAGAATTTTATGTCAAGGAAACCAAAAAAGGAAGGAAGGTCAAGGAGGGAATGGTAAAGAGTTTCAAACCCTACTGAAAGAATACATAAAAATTAACAAAGCTTCCTCTAGCTTTTGTATGAGGTAGGATCTGTTGGTGACTTTGGAGAAATTCTAATATAATTTGGGGTCAAAAACCAAAGAGCATCAGATTGATTGGTGAGGGAGTAAAGTTGTTTTAGTTTGCTAAAGCAGCCAATTCAATATATGAGAAATGAGTTGGGGGAAACGGATTTGGCTCAACAGATAGAGCATCCGCCTACCACATGGAAGGTCCAGGGTTCAAACCCAGGGCCTCCTGAGCTGTGTGGTGAGTTGGCCCACATGCAGTGCTCATTTGCACAAGGGGTGCCCCACGCTCAAGGAGAGCCACCTGGAATGAAAAAAGCGCAGCCAGCCCAGGAGTCGCACCACACACGTGGAGAGCTGGCGCAGCAAGGTGATGCAACAAAAAGAGATGCAGATTCTGGGTGCCGCTGACAAGAATGCAAACAGACACAGAAGAACACACAGCAAATGGACACAGAGAGCAGACAATGGCGGAGGGAAGGGGAGAGAAATAAATAAAAAATAAATCTTAAAAAAAAAAAAGAAATGAGTTCGCTTTTATAAAGGGTATTTGTTTCGGGTAAAATTTTATGGTTCCAAGGCTCTGAAAATGTGTAAGTCATGGCACCATCAGAGATGCTGTCTCATGCACCATGTGGCAAGGCAAAATGGAAGCCAATCTCTACCCACCCTGACCCCCCAGATTAGAAATTCATCAACGGAGCTGAGTGTCTTCCCTTAGAAGTTCTTGAAAACACATAGACCTCTGTGGCTCACTGCAGTCCTGAGAGCAGCCACCCAGCCTGCATGCCCAGTAGGGGGTGCTTGCTAAGGAAGGTAACACCCAGGCGGAGCCCAGCATAGACACCTGTCACGCCCACGCTTAAGGTGGCGCTCTGCCGAGAGAGGTGGGTCCCAGCATGTCTTGCGCACCACCCAGAGCCCGCCTCTGTGACGCTCCGGGCAGTCGCCATGCTTACGTTGGTGTGGTGAGGGGCTCAGTTTCAGCCTTTGTGAGAACGAGAGGACTTAGTAGGAGGCCAGGACTGGGCGAGAACTGAGCTAGGACTGAGTGAAGAGCCAAGGGGCCTACTGGTTGGAGGCCACCACCTACAACTGCAGCGGAGGCAGCGTCTCTTGAGACGGTCGGGCGGCTAAGCCTCCGCAGCCATGGCCGTGAACTTCGGAGACCCCAGAAGCGGATTCCGTCACAGGGAGGTGGTGGTGTTCATCAATGAAGAGGTCCACAGTAACGGCGGCGGCCCGGACTTCTACTTGGCCTTCCGCTCTCGGCCCTGGCCCGAAGTGGAGGACCGGCTGCGGGCCATCGTGGCCGACCCGCAGGTGCCGCGCGCCATCAAGAGGGCCTGTGCCTGGAGCGCGCTGGCCCTCAGCGTGCGCGTGGCTGTGCGGCAGAGGGAGCAGCAGGGGCACCGGGTTCGGCGGCTGCAGGAGCAGTTGGAGGAGCGCGAGGCGGCCGCCTGGGCCTTGGCCTCGGAGCTGCAGCGACTGCGCAAGGAGCGCGAGGAGGTGGTCTCGCAGTTGCGCTGCGCACAAGACGACCTGCGGCAGGTGCTGAATGAGCGCGATGTGCTGCGTGGGCAACTGCTCCAGGTCGAGAGATCGTCCCAGGCAGACCCGCCGTCCCAGAAGGTCGATCCCGTGTCTCCAGCCGAGCAGCGTGGGTCTGCAGCCCCCCTGGACGGGGGCGAGTATGGCAAGGCGGTGGCCGCGGGGACACAGGGCAACCCGAATGTGGAGTACCAGAGGGAGGAACCCCAGGTAGCAGTCCCGGCGGGCGTGCTTTACATGCCTAGACCCCCAATTTCCTGGGCCCAGGTCTTTCCAGCCCCTCTGCCGGGGCCTCACTCACATCCATTTGCATTCCCTGTGCCACACCCAGTGCCATTCCAATACTCGGCACCTTTCCCCCCCACAGTAGTTACTGAAGCAGCAGCAGCAGTCCCACCCCAGATGCCCGCTGGGGTGTTCTACCCACCTGATCCGTGGGCTGTGGTGGGGTGCCCTGAGGTGGAGACTCCGCAGGGACCAGATGAAGAGGAAGGTCCTGTGACACCCCAGGGGACAGTTGCCCTGGTTGACAGCAGCAGCCAAGGCCAGGAGGAAGGTCCAGTGAGGGGAGAACCAAGGATGCAAGAGCCTGAAGAGGAACTGGCCAAGCACCCAAAAGGTGAGAAACCTACATCCAATATCTAGATACTCCCTTGGATTGACGGTTTCAATCCAAAATAAACTCCTCATTGAACTCAGGAAGCTAGGGAAAGAACTGAAACACATCCCAAAGAGAAAAATCAATTCCACAAGGACCCAATCTGATGAAAAATCTACCTCATATACTTATATCATCAAAAATTTGAAAATCTATCAAGGAAAAATGTATCATCCGTTATTCCAAAATCAAGCAATAACAATTCTTTTAAAAATTTATTTTAGTAAAATATATACAACCTAAAATTTCCCTTTAATTAACCACATTTACATAGATAATTCAGTAGTGTTAATGACAGTCATATTGTGGTGCTACCACCACCGCCATCCATGACCAAAACATTTCCATCACCCCAAACAAGTCCTGTACCAATGGAGCATTAACTCCCCCTTCCCTACAACCTCCCCAGCCACTGATAACCAGTATTCTAGCTTCTGAGTTTGCTTCTAATTGTTTCATTCAGTGAGATCATACACTATTTGTTGTTTTGTGTCAGGCTTATTTCACTCAACGTGATGTGTTCGAGGCCCAGAACTTCATTCCTTTTCATGACTGAATAATATTCCACGGTGTTACGTACACATTTTGCTTATACATTCGTCTGTTGATGGACACTTGGGTTGTTTCCTTCTTTGGCACTTGTGAATAATGCTGCTGTAGACATGGGTGTATGCAAATAATCTGTCTGAGCATCTGCTTTTCAATATACCAGAAGTGGAATTGCAGGGACATGTAAAAATTCCGTACTTAAATTTTTGAGGAACAGTGAAACTGTTTTCCACGGTGGCTGCATCATTTTACATTTCCAATAACAATGAGTGAGTATTCCTATTTCTCCACATTCTCTCCAACATGTTATTTTTCATTTTAAAAGTAACAGTAGGCATTCCAGTGAGTGGGTATTTCATTGTGGTTTAAGCAATAATTTTTACACACCTATATATATATATTTCCACATATAGATCAGTTTCCCCAGTTTCATACTGTACATGTATATGCGTGTATATAATCTTAATGTTTTAAAGAAAGCTGGTATTCTACTGAACATCCTAATTTTTTGATGGAAAATTCTCCAGTTGCATTTAAGCTCGCAAATGGCATGCTCTGGACAGATGCCATGCCAGGTTGAAAGCCCGGAGAGGCTGAAGTTCTGAAGCTTTGCTTTGTTCTTCAGTCTTCTCCTTAACCGTCTCTCTCTGTGTTTCCAGGTCTTTGGCTGGCAACAGCCACACTTTTAAAGGGCAGAAGATACATTATATTCTAGGAACACTGCTTTTCCTTCAGAATGCTATTATTAAACTGTAAACTGCGGCAGTGCTCACATTTTGATTCTTGATTTGTTTTTAAAACATAGGTGAAGGCTTGTTGTTTTTTTTCTCTAAGGTGCAGAAACTTTGTTTGATGCTGAAGAAGCTCTGGCTGCCAGTGTGTAAATCCTCACGAAAGACAGGCACACTACAATTCAGTGAGAGAGACCTCGACGGGCTGAAGCTGTGTGCTGGCACACATTTTGGAACTAGAGAACAGATTTTGTTAGAACTTTAATCCCTCCGCTGGGGAAAAGGGACTGACATAGCAGAGTTCCAAGGTGGGTGGGAAGGGTAGTGTTAAATTGTAGAGGTTATAGCGAGTTTGTTGGATTCATTCATTAATTCATTGAACAAGTAGTTGATGATTGCCTAGGGTGCGTTAGGAGCTGCAATTAAATGTTATGATCTGGTGCACATGTTATTACCTGATTTGGCAAGTTTGGTTAGATGGGAGGAAAGAACCTAATTTCCGGCAGAAAATAGATCAGGGGTGTCATCTTTTCCTTGCATGCAGCATGATTTTCAGATAAACCCAATTGAAATAACATCCAGATCCAGTTCTGTAGTTCTGGGGACAATGCCAAAGAGACTTTTGTGAAAGGACTGAATTGCTCCTCTCATTGGTCCCAGGTGAGACTAATGACCAGTGGCTAAGATCAGGAACGTGGCCTCACAGAAGTGCAGGCAGGACTTTTCTGATTCTCTTCTGAGTTCCTCCTTTGAGAAGGACAGCTTTTCACCTCAGTTGCCCACTGGCCTGGCTGTAAGACCACTGGGTTGCCTTGAGGGAGGAGAGTGGTTGGGGGGTGCTGGCTATGCACTCCAGCCCTCAGCCTTGGGCTGCCCAACCCCCCCTTTCCAGTCACCAGTGGATGAAGAATAAAATGGACCTTCCAATTCCAGCCACAGAATAGCTCCTGGGGCGGCTTGTGCCACCAGAGTTATGAGAGTCCTGTATGATGTTTCATGTTTGTTTTGTAAGTTCACAACTCTTACTATACACTTATTGTTTAGGTATGTTTATGTATACTTCAATATACTTCAATAAATTCATTTTTTAAAAAAAGAATAAAATGGATTCCAAGGGCAAAAAGCAAGGCCCCCTTGCTATGAGATGGTGCTAATAATCAATGATCAGATTACAAACAGAACAGGGTCGGGGTGAGCACTCGAGAATGCACCTGGACCCCTTCTCTTCCACTTGGTGCTTTCTCTGCTGGCTCTCTGATCCCCTCCCCCCCAGGCAGCTGCTGCAAGACAAAGAGGGAACTGGGGTCTGTCTCAGTCAGGACAAAAGGAGTCCTTGAGTTCCCCCATGAGATCCCCTTAGCTCACCAGGATGAACTTTTGTCAGGGGTTTGGGCCAAAGCCCTAATAATACAGAGTGTGCACTTACCTGCTGTGTCTTCTGTGTAGTGTGTATCTCAGGGCAGGTTTGCTCAGAGGTGACAGCTTATACCTATAGCTCCCGTTCGCCCCACTGATGTGAAAGTTCAATCTCATTCACTATTGGGGGCCCCTCCTCTACCCACTAGTTAGCCAAGAATCGGGGGGCGGGAGTCTTCTGTGGGGACTTGAGGCCATCATGTTTGCCACTCCTACCCTCACTGTCCAAGTGCGCATGGTCCCTGGAACGTGGGCATCTCTGCTGCTCTAGCGCCAGTGGAGCATGGGATTGGAGGTGGGTCTCTGTCCAGGCTGGGAGCCCTAATGCTTGTCTTCCAGCATCCCTACATACACTGAGAAGCCATTTGCCTGAGGCCCTCTCTCCGTGAGGTCTCCTGAGTTCCCATGATTAGAACTTTCCCTCCTTTCCTGCCCTCCAAGGCACTCACCCCTCTCTCCTATGCATAATCCCACGAAGGCACTCCGGATTCCGGAAATAGCCAGGCTGTAGACCTGTCAGCTGACAAAACCAATGTGTTGTGAGGCAAAGGGGGATGGAGGCTGGCTACCTGCTTGTTATAGCAATAGGGATGGGACAGAGAACAAAAGTGATCCTTTCCCACCAGCATTCTTTAGTGTATCAGTTATCGCGAGGACCTTGGTTACATGGTAGGAGAACTCCGGAGGGGAAGAGGACCGCCAGGGACATGAAATCCAAAGCTCAGTTTTCTGTCTTGGGAGAAAGTTCTGTGATACTCGTGGGTGCTGATAGACCCCTGGCATTTTGGAAAGATGGGGCACAGGTGAGACTTGGGACTGTTATATTGCATTTTAATCTGGTGGTTCTCAGTGTGCTTCCTGGGCCTGCAGCATCAGGATTGCCCGGGGAGCAACTTGTTAGCATGCAAATTCCCACATCCCATCTCAGACCTCCTCAATCACAAGTTCTGGGGCTGGGAGCCAGCAGGTGTTTCTGATGCTTGCTGAGGCTTGAGATCCTGTGGTAATGCATAACGTGACGTGAACAAAGCAACCCAGGTCCCACCACGGTTGGTTCAGTTAGTACTTCACATACACCCTCCTGTCCGTTGGAATGTCTGTATAGCTGCACAAATGTAGGCACACACCTGTGCGTAGCTTCTTTCTCACTGAGTGGGATTTCCCACCATTTCAGGGCTGACTTTTCACAGCAGTCTGCACGAATTCCTGAGGCCTGAATTACTGAGGTGGGCGGTCAATTCTCCCTTCGTTGTGGGCTGGGTACATGCAAGTAAAGGCAGTGAGCTGTTTGTGGGAAGAGCTTGGGCTTTGGAGACTGAGGGCCCTGGGTTCGAATGCCTGCTCTGCCATTCACAGGCTGTGTGACTTCCAACAAGTTATTGACTTTCTCTGGTTCCCAGCAAGTATTGGTTCCTTTCCCCCACTGTCAGGGTTAGCTCAGTGATGATGGGTGTAAGGGATTTTAATGATAAGAGCTGCTATTGAGTGCCTACTATGTGCTTTACACTTTAGGTCATTATGCCCTTTGATGTCTTTGGCAGTCTGATATTATTTATGAATTCCAAAAATACATATGGATTATGTTTGCAAACTGGTCTGTTCCTCTGGGCGTGAGACCCTTTGATTTCATTAGATTCAGCTGAGATGCCTTAGATCAAATTACGTTAAGATTAGGGATTTGGGGAGGCAGACTTGGCCCAGTGGTTAGGGTGTCCGTCTACCACATGGGAGGTCCGCGGTTCAAACCCCAGGCCTCCTTGACCCCACGCGCAAGGAGTGCACCCCGTAAGGAAAGCCGCCCAGTGCGAAAGAAGCGAAAGAAAGTGCAGCCTGCCTAGGAATGGCACTGCACACACGGAGAGCTGACACAAGATGATGCAACAAAAAGAAACACAGATTCCCGTGCCACTGACAAAAACAGAAGCAGACAAAGAAGAACACGCAGCAAATGGACAAAGAGAACAGACAACTGGGGCGAGGGGGGGAGAGAAATAAATCTTAAAAAAAAAAAAGATTCGGTTTTTCATTCGACTACATCATTAGGGCAACTCAGTTCAAGTTCCTGCCCCTTTTGTGGGCTATATAAACAGACAATCAAGACGACACATAAGCAGATATGCGAGAAAAGGGAGAAAGCTCCGCATATAGGGAAGAAGTCTTTGATCCTGCGGCCCAGGGAGGGAGGAGCCAGTCTCCTGACAGTTTGCAGCTGAAGAGACCAGGGTCCTGAGCAGCTGAGCAGGCTGGGGAAGAAACAAGCCCTCTAGCCTACAGCTGAGATCTGAAGAAGCTGGGCCCATGGAGCCTTTTTAAAAAAATTTTTTACATTTATGTTTAATTGTTTATAATAAAGGTAGTTAATACAAATACATAGTTTTCAGAATCAACGAATTGTAAAAGCCTTCTGAGGAAAAACAAATGATATTCATTTTTTCCTTAGAATACAGTTTATTTTTTGAGTGGATGTTTGAGACAAGAACTATACCAAGTACTTCATATCCTTAACAGGAAACTGGCTCAGAATTACCGAAGTGATCTTTTTTAAAAAATTATATTGTCTTTTTAATAAGGTACATAGATCACAAAAAACGTTACATTAAAAAATATAAGAGGTTCCCACATAGCCCACACCCCACCCCTCCCAATCCTCCCACATCAAGGAGCCTGAAGAGGAAAGCGGAAGGCTGGATCCTTGCAGATGTCACCTGCCATCTTGCCTCAACACGTGACAAAAGACTTGGGTAAGGAACTAACCTTGAATTGAGCTCTTTGGGGCCTTGTCATTGTAAGCTTTTACCCCAACAAATACCCTTTATAAAAGCCAACAGATTTGTGGTACTTTGCATTGGCACCTCCTTGGCTGACTCAGTGTCCATGCCAGCTCTGTAAGGTGTAGGTATAACAGATGCCCCTCTTAATCGTTATTCAAGGAGGGTCTTTTTACCCTCCCATTTTACAGATGCGGCAAATCAACAGCTTATCCAAAGTCATTCATTTAGAAGTTGAGGAAGCCTGGCCTCACTCCCCAGTCTGCCTAGTGCCAGACTTCAAGCCCTTTCTGCTGTATCACACTGCCTTTCCCTTTACCCTTGCCAATTAGAAGCAGTTCGCATGGACTGTCACGGAACTGGGTATAATGGAAGGACTTTGAGTTATAGAGACAGTCTGGTCGAGAGGGAAGAGGGTGGAGGTGGCACAAGAGGCAGGAGTGGTCGCTGTGGATAGTGCTGAGGCTGGAAAGGAAGGTGGTGGAAGGAGAGCAATGTGGACGGGGCTCCTAGGTGGAACCTGTGGAGACAGAGACGCTGGGTGCGGCGCAGCATGTGCTGGAGCCATACCCCCACCCCATTCCCACAGATCGCCTCGCCACCTGAACTCCCGCTCCTGCTTATCTTACTCCACTGCAGTAAAAGTGGCTCTACTGCAATTTTCTCAGGTGACAACCTCTGCAGGCAGCATATGGGAAAACATAGGGATCAGGAGCAGCCTTAGATGGCTGTGGAGAAGATACAGATACTGGGAGAGATTTGTGCACCTTATGGGAAAAATGGTATATATTGCTTTGCAACATTCATCTTTAGTTAACAGTGACATATGCATAGTCTCACACTGTTATTCTTTGAGAATGAATTTTAAATGGCTCTATAGCATTCCATCATGTCCATGTTTCACAATTTAAGTAGTCCTATTTTTATTGGGCAGTTAGCTTGTTTCCAATTTTCATGTTCACTCCCAGCATTCTTAGTATACTCAGTTCTCTGTACTGTGGTCAGAAGTGGTTACTATCATAAAATACAGTATAGCAGTTTGATATATGAATTCCAAAAATCAATATCGGATTATATTTTTAATTTGGTCTGTACCTTGGTGTGATTAAGTTATGATTAAGGCTTTAATTGGACCACATGATTAGGGCGTTGAGTCCCCACTCCTTGGTGGGTGGGGACTCAGAGATAAAAGACATGGCAAAGAAAAAAGTTGGAGGGTTTTTGATGTTTGAGTTTTGATGCTGGTGTTTGATGCTGAAGCCTTAAGCAGGAGCCCTGGGAAATATGCTCACAGTGGAAAGAGAAGCCAGCCCCAGGAAGAGAGGAAACCTGAGCCCAGGAAGAAGTAAACCCTGGGAAGAAAGGAAACTTGAACCCAGAGAGAAGCAAGAACCTGGAAGGGAGGAACCCAGGAAGCCTGAACCCTCATAGCCATCAGCAGCCATCTTGCTTCAACACGTGAAAACAGACTTTGGTGAGGGAAGTAACTTATGCTTCATGGCCTGGTAACTGTAAGCTCCTATCCCAAATAAATACCCTTTATAAAAACCAAAGAATTTCTGGTATTTTGCATCAGAACCCCTTTGGCTGACTAATATAGAAGCTGGTACCAAGGAGTGGGGAAGTGGTTTTGCAATTACTGAAATGCTGGCATGGTTTTATAAATGGGTAAGGAGTATTATTTGAAAGAATTGTGAGATGCTTGCTGGAAAAGGCCTAAATTGCTTTGAAGAGCCTGTTGATAGTAATATGGATGCTAAAGAGTCTTTTTATGATGCCTTAGAAGTAAATGATGAAACTATTATTGGAAACTGGAGGAAAGGTGATCCATGTTTTAAAGTTGCAGAGAACTTAGCAAGATTAACTCCTGGTGTTTCATGGAAGGCAGAATCTGAAAATGCAAAGTCTGGGTATTTAGCTGAAGAAATTTCCAAAGTAAACCTGGAGAATGTAGCTTGGCTTCTGCTTGCAGCTTATAACAAAATGCTAGATGAGATTGCTGAGGACTGAACTGTTGGGCACAAAGAAACCAAAAACTGATTCTGGAAATTCTAAACCTCTGAAAATCAAGCTCCCAGATGAATGTGCCCCACTGGAGGACTTAACTAAACCTGGAACTTGTAAATTAGGATTGAAGATGCAGCTATCTACGAAAGACTTGTGGGAAGTCTTACTGTCTCATGGCTTCGACCTCTGCTTCTTGCATGCTAAACCAACAAGGTTTCTGAGAGAGCTGTATGAACAAAACCACTGTCAGCTTGGAATAAAAGGGACGTGGAAAGGAGAAATTGAAGGGGAAACAACTTCAAGACGAAAACCATGGAAGCTGAGATCTGGAATTAGGACATCACCTTAGGCCAAGAGAGGAACCCCACCCATGTGTACAGCGAGGGTGAGTTTGCCCCAGCAGTTGAAGAGGGTGCATGTTCCTGTCTGATGTTCTGGGAGAGTTTTGCTGCCCCGGGGTACACAGAGGGTGGGGCACACTCCCCAAGGATTAGGGCAGTTAAGGTCAGCACCCCACAGGTCTGAGGTGGACCTGTCCCCCAAAGGTTACGGAAGGCCAGGTGGTGAACTCGTTGCTCTGAGAGGGTTGAGCCTGCATGCCAAAGGTTAGAGGGAATGTTTTCTTCACATCACTGTACTGGGGGGGGGGGGGTTTAAGACTCTAACTCAAAGATGAGGTAAAGTATGGCAACCTCTTCCTCTTGGGGGGAGAGGTCTGGAGCTTGGTCGACAACCCAAATGCTTGATGAGGGTGGAACCAAGAAAATGGCTATTAGGCAACCCTGTGGAAAAGGTGAGTTCCCATAAAGCACCAAGGAGAAGAAAGCATCATTTTAAGAATGACTCTGAGACTGAAATCAAATGGAGGATGCCCTACAGGTTTACTGAACTGTAGAGAACGTGTGACTCATGTTTCCCTCCCAATTTCTCCTTATTGTAATGAAAATGTTCATCCTTTGTCTATTTGTGTAGTGGAACAGATAAATTGTTTTGTAAGTTTCAGAGGTGTATAGCAGACAGGACTTTGCCCCAAGACAAACTGTATTTCTTTAAATTGATTGTGATATGATTTAGTACTTACATTGTTACTGATTTAAGGTTTTGGTTTTTTAAAAACTTTGTAATGTCTATTTGGAATTCAGAGGGTGGAGTACAGCAGTTTGATATGGTTATGAGTTCCAAAAATAGATATTGGATTATGTTTGTAATCTGGTCTGTACTTCAGTGTGATTATGATTAGGGGTTTGATTGGGCTAGTCATTAGAGTGTTGAGTCCCCACCCCTTGGTGGGTAGGGACTCCCAGATAAAAGGCATGGCAAAGGACAGGGTTGGGGGTTTGTGATGCTGGAGTTCTACGCTGGTATCTTAAGCTGGAGCCCACGGAAGTAAGCTCACAGAGGAAAGCGAAGCCAGCCCCGGTAAGGGAAGAACCCAGGAAACCTGAACCCTTACAGCCATCGGCAGCCATCGGCAGCCATCTTGCTCCAACACGTGAAAATTGACTTTGCTGAGGGAAGTAACTAATGCCTTATGGCCTGGTATCTGTAAGCTCCTACCCCAAATAAATACCCTTTATAAAAACCAACCAATTTCTGGTATTTTGCATCAGCACCCCTTTGGCTGACTAATACACAGACCTTAGACAGTTTGAAAGGTATCTTGCTCTAATTTGTATTTGTTTACTAGAAAGATGGAACATTTTTTTCAAATTCTTTTGTATTTGTCATGACTTAGGTATTCATGTCCTTATCCAGCTTACTCATAGAATGTTCATCTTATGCTGTTTTTGTGAGCATTTATTTGATTGTAGATAGCAGCCTAACTCTTTGTCACATAGGTTATGACAGTCTGCAGTCTGTCATACAGATTGCAGTTTAAATTTTTTTTGTAGTGGCATTTTGTCAGAAACAGTATTTTTATATATTGGAATCTTTTATTTTCCATTATAATTTCCTTTATTCTTAGGAAAGCCTTCTTTATTTTGAGATAAGATATAGTCATGTATAGTTAAATCTAGATCTTCTATAGTTTTTTTTCATTTAACTCCTTAATCTACCTTGAATTTATATTGGTATTTGTTGTAAGGTAGTGTCTAAGTATATTTTTCCCAAAAATAATTGACCTAAGTATATCTCCATTCTAGTCTTTCCCCCTCTGATTTGAAAGCATCTTTATCCAATACGAAATATGTGTGTATATGTGTCCCTTTCTGGACTGTATGTATCTTGTTCCACTGAGCTACTGGTCTATTCTTATACTCATATAACATTTTGATTGTAGCTTTATAACACATTTTAATAAATACAGTGCAAATTATCACTCATTCACCTTTTCCCAAACTTTCTTGGTAGTTTACGCATTTATTCTTACAGTTGAAGCTTTATAATATTAATACTCTATTCCTTTAAGTCCCAGATATACTTCCTTCAACTGGATTCTGTGAGACTTACACTGTAACTTCAAAATTCATTTGTTTTAAGAGCTTGCTGGAGTGTTTTGCTCCTTTAGGTTTTATCTCAGCCCTATTCTCTCTCTTTACTTCCTCCTTCCCTAATCTTATCTAAACCTCTGATATCTAACACCTTTAGGAAGATGTTAAAGATCAATATCATAAAACATTTATTGTTTATTACACATTTGGTGGCATTATATTATTTCTCTATAATACCCTACAGGATAAGTAGTAGTATCATCTCCATTTTACAGGTGAGAAAACCTAGGCTTAGAGAGGTGAAATGCATGGTAGAGCCAGGATTCAAGTTCTGGCCTGACATACCTGCCATGCTATACTATATATATAGCATTTAGAAGAAAGAAAAATGAACAGTGAATATCAAACTGCTTTAAAATGTAAAAGTAGAGAAAACATGAATATTAGTTCTGTTTTTGGAATTGAATGTAATGGCTATGATGGTGCTTAAAGTGCTTAAAGGCATTGGCTCATACTGCTTGGGTTTGAAAACTGGCTTACTGGCTGTGGAACCTGGTTTAGACTATTATATGACATAGATGATATATTGACTTATATAATAACTGGTCATTAAATTTTTAGGCAGTACCAGAGATTGAACCCAGGACCTCATAAACGGGAAGCAGGCCCTCAACCAAGCTATATCTGCTCCCCAATGAGAGTTGGATTTTTCATTTGTCTGTCTTTAGGAGGTACCGGGTTAGAACCATGGACCTCATATATGGGAAGCAGGCACTCAACCACTTGAGCTACATCCACTCCCCAACTATTATTAGATGACAATCACATACAGCACTCTCCACAGTACCTGGCACATACCTAAGATGTGTATTTTTTCTTATTTTTTCATCTCTGAAACGAGGTCTCATAACCACAGTGTAATTGGCAGTATTTATCTTTCAATTAATGGCATCTTAGATGTGATGAAATATGGTATTAAGTACTTAATATGTTTAACTATTAGGCAAGATGACCACTTGTTCATTTAGCAAACATTTATTTAATATGAACTATGTGCCAGGCACTGTTCTAGGTATGGGGGACACAGCAGTAAACAAATCCCTGTTCTCATGGAGTTTACCTAATGGGATACATAAAACACAGATAAACAAGTAAAATCTATGGTACCATGATCAGTAATATGTGAAAGAGAAAGGGGAATGGAAATGGCAGGGGGTGAGTGCTATTTTAAATAGGATGGTAAAGAAAGGCTTCATTCACAAGGTGACATTTTCCCAGAGAACTGAATGGGGTGAGAGGATGAGCCTTGAGGATATCTGGGGGAAGATCTTTCCAGGTTGAAGCCAGAACAAAACAAATGCAAAGGCCCTGAGGAGAGAACACCCTTAAGGTCTTTAAAGAACAGCAGAGGGCAAATATGGCTGGAGGACAATGGAGTACAGGAGAGGTGCTTTAAATATGTGAGTAAGGACTTCCTGAAATCCTTTCAAAAAGCTCGAGATCTCGGAGTAGGAAATGCATATCTGGCTCAGAATCACTTAGCAATGGCTGCTGAGTGTCACGGCCACAGTGCACTTAAAGCTGGAGGAGGGCTGGGGGGAAGAATGGCATTAATTTAGGGAAAGTGAGGAGAGCAACCGTTCTATTTAGTCTCTTAAACACACTAATGCACAGTCAAAATGATTCATGGTGCAGAACAGTTTGAGGGAAGAATGATAATGATATGTGATCAGAATAACTAGATGAGGCTACTCTGAAAATGATATTCAAGGCTTAACATTACTGATGAGGTATGGCTCAAACTGGTCTTGGTTGGAATCTTTCAAGAGGATGCTGCCACAACATCCTTCATCAAGTGGGCTGGACATACCTCGAGTTTAAAAATATTAAAGAACATTTATAAGGTAACTGTCTACATACAAGATAGAAGAGTACAGAAGCCAACTTTTGGTAACCATTTAATATATGGCCTAAGTTTTGTGTTTTTTCCCCCAAAATCAATTGTTTTGTAGAGGGACTGGATGTGTAGGGTTTAAGAGTATGGTCTTTGTGGGCAGACAGAGCTATGTTCAAATGTCAGCTTTGCCATTTACTTTGGGTAAGTAACTCAAGCTCAGTTATCTGATCTGTAACTTGGGAATGATGACACTCAACATCAAGAGTTGTTGCAACTATGGGAAACGGACTTTGGCCAGTGGTTAGGGCGTCCGTCTACCACATGGGAGGTCCACGGTTCAAGCCTCGGGCCTCCTTGACCCGTGTGGAGCTGGCCCATGCGCAGTGCTGATGCGCGCAAGGAGTGCCCTGCTACACAGGGGTGTCCCCCGCGTAGGGGAGCCCCACGCGCAAGGAGTGCACCCATAAGGAGAGCCGCCCAGCGCAAAGGAGGGAGCAGCCTGCCCAGGAATGGCGCCGCCCACGCTTCCCCTGCCGCTGACAACAGAAGCGGACAAAGAAACAAGACGCAGCAAAAAGACACAGAAAACAGACAACCGAGGGAGGGAAGGGGAATTAAATAAATAAAAATAAATCTTTAAAAAAAAAAAAAGTTGTTGCAACTAAATGAAATAAGGTGACATGCACAGCACTTAAGTGTTCATTAAAACTCTAGCTGCTTTTTCCTACCAAAAGTGCACTGCACACCAAGATTTCTCCTGTTCATTATGCAGACCTCTGAAGCAAAGGGACCCAAATTTACACTTCTGTATAAACAGAGACAGGCAGACACAGGAGAGACAGGAGAGACAGAAAGAAGAAAACATTTCCATAGGGTTTTGAAAGCAGCCTTGAACAAAAAAGGTGAACTCCCGAGTTGACGTTTTAGCTACACACTCAGGCTCACAGCAATTTAGAACCACTCTTCTTGCAAACAGTAGCCATGGAATGCTGCTTTCTGAGGTCCTATGTGGTGCAGAATAGTGAATGAAGTGTATTCCGTGAAGGAGGTGACACAAAAAAGACAGGTTCTGTTGAAACTCACCTCCAATCCCAGCCACCAATGTAAAGTGAGGCCATTAAAAGCCATTAAATATCTGACAATCAGAAAACGGAAGCACTATTATTCAGGAACTATAGACAGATCCAATGTTTAATTCCTTCTCCCACCAAAAATACCTCTTACATAAAAAGGATGCTTTATGTAGGTATTATTTAATCCAATCATATAACATTTGAACATCAGAATGGCTTTTGAGGGATATAAAGGAATTTTCAAAAATTGATAGCTCTTCCCATGGCCCTGCTGTATCCCCAAAGTGTATCTTGATCAGAATGGAATGAACTTCAACAATGAGGACAGTTCATCAATGAAGAGAGGCATATATGTTGAAAGTACATTTATTAAGAAGCTCCTACAGCTGTTATATTTTCATATTTTGTTTTTCATGTGTTCTTGGTATTTTCACAACACAGACCCCCACATTTGAAGTGCCTGTACTTACAAGTCCTAACACCTTCCTAAAAATGGCATTTTGTTATATGGTTCCAGCAGACAATTCAAGAGACCAGAATTTAGGAAACTTAGATTATATAAATCAATCTAAGCGACATGGAATGTATGATCTTTATTATTTTTAATCCACTGATCTAAAATCACACATATCAGATCAAGCAAGAGTACCATAGTATGCTTTTATTTTGTAGGTATTAATTAGTCCTCTACATTGATATATCCAAAACTTTAGGTAGCAGCAAGCATCAGGTTTTCCAGAGATGCTTAGGTAAAAGACAATTCTTTACATTCATGAGTTCAAAGTTCTACTGTCTGATCCATTGTTGTACTGGCATAAAAACGAACCCAGTGAAGAAAGTTGTTTGAACCATTTGGTTCATAGATTTTGGGTTTCCTGTTCCTTATTAGAGTTGCAGATTTTGTTTTAATTCTCCGCTAACACTAACATTTTGTATTTTAATAATAATCCTCTAAGAAGAATTAAACATACGTTTGGATTATCTAAGGTAAAGCCATGATACCTAATGAAGAATTTGTGGTATTAGTCTCCTACCCAAAAAGGTAGAAAACTTTTAAATGAACCCCACAATTTTGAATGCATCAGAATTTCCAATTCATATACTTAGCAAAGTCACAAGCTGATTTAATTAATCTGGCTTCTAGACAATCACTTCAGAAATATTAACTGAAATAAAGCCACTGTTCTGCATAGTGCCATCATTTTGCTTTTTACCAAATGATAAATAGGCATTTTTCTCAAAGAACATTTTAAAAGATCTAGAGTTCTAGAGGAGATGTAATTATGCAATCTGACTTTCTAACCCAGTCTGGAATATATGCTTTTGAGATGTACAGATAGGTAAGGTAGTAAAGAAAGATGCTGATGAATTTTCTTTCTTTTCAACAATTTTTTTGTAATTCCAGTTTTTGGCAAAAGGGTAATAGCAGAATACAATGGTAAGCAACTGCATTGTGCTGAGAGGTAGATTGGGACTTAATCCTTGGATTTGGTAACAAACTAACTTTATATAAAGTTTAGGTTTTTGATTCAAGGGAAATTTCAGAAGTGGAGGCAGATCTTTGGGTACTTTTGTTTTTAGTTAGATAAAGATAAAATAGCTTGATAAAGTAAACATCTGCTTTATGCTAATGACAGGTATGCAAAGCAGCCATCTGGGCTCTAGAGAACACTGCTTCCAAATAAACCGGCAATTCAACAGCCTAATCAATCAAGCAGACACTGGGATGAGTGGTCTCTAGTATGTTACTCCAGAAGCCAAAATCATCAGGAGTCGCTTCAGGGATATAAGTCTATGTTAAGATAGACAAATTTACAGAATAATTCCAGTCCAACTTTGGCTGAGCAGCCATCTGACTGATGACAGATACTTCAGGACCCACTAGCCTCTAGAGTTAGGACTTGCCGTTTTGAGTGGAAAAAGTCAGTATATTAAACATATTCATTAGACTTTATTCATACAGGGAATGGGAGAGTGCAGGAGACATACCAAGTATAGAAGTTTTTTTTTAGGGGAGGATGAATTAACTCTGATTGAGCTAAGGCTCTGAAAAAAAGGCATAGCCCATTCTAAACCAATACCTTTAAAAAAGAAACAACTGTTGGTCATACTTCATCTTTCAGCATAAATGTCAAGTCTGAGATAATCAATTACAAATTCCAGAAAGCAAAAAAGACATTCTTGTTAAATATACTAACCACTAGCAGAAAGAAAGAAAACAGCTAGGCTTTTGCTGTTAAACAAAATTATTGTGGAACTATTTTCTTTTTTTTTCAATTAATGGGAAAAAAATACTGATCTAAATAATTGATTGGGAGGTGGGGGGAAAAGTCTTACTCTGAAATAAATTTTATGTTTTCACCAGTGAAAATGAATTCATTATGTTCTTGAATTTATTTCCTAAAGGTAAATTCACTAGCAGCTTTGATTTTGCAAATAATGTTAAAGTGGCAAAATACAAATAACTGCAACATATAAAATTATACTTCAGTAGAAATACTTTCATAATTGGATTCAGAGATGTAAAATCATGACTTACTAAGAAAAATCATATTCTAAGCCACAATTTTTCATTCAATAATATTTTAACACAAAGGGAAAGTAGGAAAAAAAGAGAAATTTGTTCTAATATGTTTTTTCTTAAGTGCTACTCATGCCCAAGTTGGCTAGCAACTCATTGAGGTTAGTCTGTATTATCTTAAACAATCTATTGCACAGCAAATCCTGGCTTTCAGCCAATGGAAAAAACTTCTGATTGCAAAAAAACACAAAACACTGGCTTGAATTGATTATACAGATTGATAGCCAGTACGACTTTTCCTTCTTCCAATCATGTAAGAGATAAAAACAACAATTATAAGGAAGCCCAAGGCCACACCCACAGCGACAGGAATAAGAAAGTTGAGGTCAGAGTCAGCAGAACATTCTTCAGCTATTAGAAAAGAACAGACAGAAAGCAGGAAAGGAAATTAGTAAAGAATGCAATGAAGTAGAAACAAGCAAATAAGAAAAACAAGCATTTTGAAAGTATACATAGTCTTTCATAACCTTATTCCTATTTTCTTATTTCCGCTATATCCACTCAAATATTTCTAAGCAACTGATCATCCTGCATCTCTCATTACCACCTCAGGTAACATCACACTGAATTCCTCAGTACCAAAGCAGATGTAAAGGGAAGAGGAAGGGGCCCAAAATACAGAATTGTACTTGCCTAACATGGGAAGATATTAGGTTTGTCTAATGGCACTGAGGAAAAGAGCTATCCTCTGTGCTTAAAACCGCTGCCTATATATTATATAGTTTCCCACCCCCTTTCTCCCTTGCCACAACTACCATTAAAATATAAAGAAGAACTCTATATAAGGGATGAAATTTAAGTTAAAAAGGAGTTAGGGTCAAGAAAATTCAGCAAAAAATTTTTTTTGCACAGGAATTAGATGGTTATCAAGTCATATATAGTTATTTTTAGCTGAGTAATGCCTGGAGGAATGATTGCAGAATCCAATATTGCAGTCCATTCTAGTGGACCACCAGCAAGACAGTGTGTACAATGCATGTTTGAGCTCTGGATTCAGACAGAACTGAGTTTGAATTGTTTTTCAATACTAGCTGAAGGTATTTTTCATAATGTAATTTTTAAAAAAATAATAAATAATTAAAAATAATTACTAGCTGAAGGACCTTGGTCGAGTTATTTAAACTAGGCTATCTTGTATGGTATTTGAGGATTAAATATAATTATATTTCTAAAGTACCTGACACATATAAGGTGGTCAACAAGTGTTCATTCCTTTCTCTATTCCTCCCAAGCTTGTGATCTCATCCAAGGAAGTTTAGGTTTTGAAGTAGCAAACAGATATCAAAAAAGGTGTGTTTCAATACATTATTGAATAAGGGCAATATTCAGTGCTTAAAAAAGTACTAAAGCAAACAAAGTCAGTATTGTTTATTAGTTATTGAAAGTAATACAGGAGCTCCAAGTGTCCAATTCTGATCTCAGCAGTTGTTTTACTACTGAGTGACTAGATTTCTTACCAAAATGCTAATAATGGTTTTGGTGACCACTAGATATGCAATCTCAGTAAAGTGATTCCCCTTGCTGTAAAATTATGGGGTCAGAGTAGATAATCTTGAAAGTCCTTTCTAGTGTAAGTCTAGTGCAATTAACACAATGTGATATTTGATGTGACCTACGATTGAGCAGTATCTTACGTTTTTCCTCTAACTTTTCCTCCTCTTACACTTTTGGCATTCATAAAAAAGAGTAGTTGTTAAGGTTTTGAGTATATAACATGAATTTTAAGTAATCATGTTTGCCTTTGTTGAAAGGATTTACTATATTTTACTGAAAGCCCACAAACAGAAACCAGCAGCTGAGTAGAAGCCAATATATACATAATACGAATTAATAATCACTTCAGTGTGAAAGTCTTCTCAAGTCTATTGATTAAGCCTCCTTCATATTTGTCTATGCAGTCAATACCTGTGCTGCACTTACAACATGGAATGTGTTTCAAGAGGGGCTGATTATCTAGCTCATTTTAATGCCAACAGCTTCTCTCTACACCCCCAGGAACGCTCGGCCTCACAGGGGCCGTCTTGAAAGCAGCAAGCGCCTGTTTGTTATGTTTCACTGCCTCCCTTCTGAGATTGCTGTTAGCTTACATTTCATAAGTACCAGTCTGATGACAACACTAAATAGATTTTAATGCTCTAGAGATCAACAAGATGAGGTAGAGAAACACAACACAATCTGTCCTAATTAGTTCATAGAATATTTCTATCTTTCAATGCTAATCAGGCATCCAAGCAAGAGTAAAAAAACACAATGAAAAAGGGCAAGTGGTTAAATATGCTTCAGTCTATATCACTGAAAAAGAAAAAAAGAAAACAAAAAACAAAAAAAATCTCTAATTCTGAAGCCAGTTTAAGGTCTGTTGTAGCCTCTTGGGTCTGTTATTTACCTAGGAGAAAACCACAAGCCCGAAACTGACTTCATCCTTAACACCAACTCAAAGAAATCAGCAAAAGTCACACAATCTAAAAACTGCTGATGGTCCTGAGAACATTCTCAATTCATTCCACTGAAAACAAGGTTTCAACATATCTGATGGGCATTTATGCCACATCAGTTATTATTTGATGAACTCCATGCAAAGGCATAGTGATGAGTTTTAATCAGGGTAGTTTTTATACACTGAAACAGAATGCCAGCAGTGAAACATTATTTATTAATTCCATGAAAGATAACTACATATTTTATTCTTATAAAGGTCATGTTAATAAGTTTAAGGCATCTTAGGTTAGGATCAAAATTTGACCAAGGCTTAAGAACTTAAAACATTTCATACTGATGTTCTTTTTAACAAGTGTGTCTCCAGCATCAGTAAATATACTTTTTATTTTAAGCTGATCAAAGATAGCCTTTTTTTGCTGGGACTTGCTTAAGAATAGAAGTTTTAACGTGTTAATTTTAAGGTGCAAAGTGTTTCTTTCAAAACTGAGAGGCAAGGAAACCTTACGTGTATATATTTTTATATAATCAATCAGATTACAAGTTCTAAAACTGCTCATATCCAGTTTGATGGCGCTTGAGACCAATAAAATAAGCCAGTAACACTAGAATAAGAACTCCTGCCAAGGCTGCTCCCACCGCTATGGGCACAAGGAAGTTGTCATCATCTGCACTGCAGTCTTGAGCTAGATGTGAAGAGAGGACAATTGAGAACGGACACAATGACAAACATTTCAATTCCATAAATTATTTTAAGTTAAAATGACACCACTTCCCAGCAAACATACTTGTTTTTTTTACAAGGTAACAATCATTGGCATTCATCAGCAGCAAAGGAGATGCTCCATAGAAGAAATTTCCCAAATAACCAAATCATACACTTTTCAGCACCAGAAAAATTACAGTCAATTTGAGTAAAAGATATAAAATGATCCCATACTTCCCAGATTTCTTCACCAAAAAAATAATGGATAAATATAATTAGCCTTTCTTTGATGGTCAGGCTGTGAGCTTTCAGAGGCAAATTTATGATGTTGAAGAAGCACAGCGCCTGGAATACTGCAGACTATGAATATCAACTGACCAAATAAACAACTATACAAAGCAGATGTGAGAACTCAATGCTGAACAATCTGGGGTCATTTAGCAGTGGGGCAAATGGATATAAACTGGTGCCAATGGCATAACTGCTTACCCCTCAAGATGTTTAGTCTAGCGTGGGAGTCAGACAAGAAAATTATTAGTTATAATTTCACACTGTGCTGTGGTAGGAGTAACCACATGAAGTGTTTCAGAGGCACACAACTCAGCCTTCTTTCACAAGACATACTTTGAAAGGACTAACACTTGAGCTGAGTTATTGAGGATGAGTAGGAATGAACCATGCAGATAATGGGGAAAAGGCATTCCAGGTATAGGAAACAGCACAGACCAAATTATGGAGAACAGGAAGACATGGCACTCCAGGGGAAATGCATAGCTGGAAGAATGGATCAAGCAGTACTTTGGGCTGGACAGAAAAGAGGCAGGCAGAAAAAGGGTACTAGGATCTGCTCATGAAGGTATTAAATGCTCTAAGTAGTTTGACCTTGCCCTGATGGCAAAAGAAAAGCACAGTAGTATTTTAAGCAGGGTATGTGTTACAAAAGTGAAAGCCAATGGACGGCTGGAGAGGTAGAAGTTTAGGAGAGGCCTCTCTTGCCAGAGTCCAGGTGGACAATGTTGTGGTCATGAACTGTTAGTTAAGTGCAGATGCAGAATTGACCAAGAGGATGTAGGGGGTATGGTAGGAGGAGATAACAGAGTGATTTCCATATTCTACGCTTGGGTGATTAGGTAATGATGGTGCCATTCATTATACGGAATACAGTAGGAAGACTATACGCGTTTCAATTTGATTTTGTTTGTAGTTAATTCTGGTGGGGTTGGTGTGGTGTGGAGAGAATATGTGGCAGAGGGAGACATTCAAGTCTGGATATGCTGAGTTTAAGATGCCTGTAGTTGATGAATCTAAGTGGTACTTAAACCTTATTTCTCAGTGAGAACAAGTAAAAAAAGGCTCAAGGACAAAATCCTTGGGAACACCAATATTCAAGGAACAGACAAAGGAGAAAGAGCAGGAAAATTAAGTAGAAAAGGCAGGTAGAAAATGGTACCACAGAAGCCAATTTCAGTGCCACCCCGTTTAAATTACAGTGGGGAGAATACTGCAAGATAGTAGAGAAGCCTGAGAAATGACCACTGGATATATCAATATGGAAGGAGAGAGGGTTTAAGTAAAACTGCTGCAAGTTCAAGAGTGAAAAGGAAATAACCAGTTAAGAGGTCAAGAACTTGGAATGGGGAACACACAAAACTCATTTCAAGAGGATTAGAATGATAAAAGAAGAAAATACAATAAGGAAGTAGTTTGATGGGGGATAGAATGACAAGAAAGGATAGCTTCAGGGTGGAAGAGATCTAAAAATGTTTTTGTGGTTTTTTTAGGTTAAAGAAAAGAGCCAATAACACGTTAACAGGTTGAAGGTGCTGAATGGTGCAGGGTCTCCTTCCAGATTTGAGGAAGGGAAAAATGTCCTCCTCTGAGACTGGAGAGGAGGAAGGAATGCTTCAGATGCAGATACCTTTGCAGAGAGGGAAGAGGGCTAGGATATTGAAAAGCCGCTTCTCACTATTTTCTCTTCCTTGCCTCTTATTGTCCTACTTACCTTCCTAAGTAGCTGCTTGTAATCTACCAAGGACTGATAAATTAGATAATTAAGGTGATTAGAACTGTGTCTAAAATAAGAATGAATAGGCTGAAAGGCATTTCTGATTGCATTCAAGAAATGTGCTAGGCTTTCACTAGCCTCTGAGACAGTAACTGGCAACAAGATGGAAACCCCGACTTTATGACATCCACTTTGGCTGCCAGCTCAATGATCTTTTTACTTGCTTCTTGGGTCTGTTAAAAATCCAGATAGCTGAGGCTGCCAGATGCAATCTCTGAATATATGGTATTAAGAGTACCAGTTATCTCCTCTCCTTCGATTCCCAAATTACCACCCAGCATATAAACTATTAGGGGACATGTATTGGTCATATATCATAAAGTATTATATCTTGGATTTAATAACTTGTTTTTTTAAAAAATTTCATTAGTAGATTAATTTCTTATTCTGGCAACCGAGTCATAGTTCTCTCTTTCCTAAATTGAGTATTTGACCTAGTACTGAAACGACTTTCATAAATACTGCCAATAAGGCTTTAATGGAAGACAAATATTCCCAGAGCAGATCAAAAGGCAATTCTGCTTATTCAAAGATCTTTTTAGATGCTGTCGCTTACTTAAAATGCTCTCAATTAGTGGGTAAAATATTAATTTATAATTATTATTGATTTTTTTTTAATCCAACCTTTAAAAATTCTTTAGGTAATGGAATGAAACTTTGGTAAAACTAATTTTAATAGGACCACATTCTGAAGAAAAGAAAATCTCATTCTATAAGTCATCTTGATCCGTAATGAAAGTATTTCAGGAGGAAAGAAAAGTGTATTTGTAGAAGAGTTTAATAATCACAGAAGCAGTAAAGATTTCCGAAGATGAAAAAAGTTTCATAGCCACTGATATTGCAATTAGAAGTTTCATGTAAATTTAAAAAATGTAAAAATCGTTACATTTCTGTTAATTTTATAAGTTTTCAAATTTACTTTTCAGTGAGAAAGTTGGAAAGCTGAGACATACATTTACAACAAAATATTAAACAAATACTCCTCTTAAAAAGCATTTGTAGGGAAGCGGATGTGGCTCAAGCAACTGAGCTCCCACCTACCACATGGGAGGTCCAGGTTAGTTCCTGGTGCCTCCTAACGACAAGCAAGACAGCAAGCTGATACGATGGACTGGCACGGCAAGCTGACACAACAAGATGACACAGCAAGAGACATGGAAAAAAACATAATGAGACACAACAAAGGAGGGAGCAGAGGTGACTCCAGCAATTAGGCACCTCCGTGCCACATGGGAGGTCCTAGGTTCGGTTCTGGGTGCCTCCTAAAACACACACACATGCAAATGCAAACAATGAGGGGGTGGGGAGAAATAAAATGAATGAAAAATAAATCTTTAAAAAAGAAAAAGCAATTGTAGGAGAACACATGTAACTCAGTGGTTGAATGTCTGTTTCCCACGCGCAAGGTCCTGGGTTCAATCTCCTGTACATCCTTTTTTTAAATAAAAGCAACTGCATCAAAAATTCTCTTTGGAAGAATCAGTGTTAAGGATCGCATTCTCACGTGCCATCTTATTTCCACCTTTTAGACCTGTATGCAAACTAGATTAAGTATATCACACGAATCTGAAAAGTTACTAGAAGCTACTCAGTATCACACCATGCATGTTTCAAAGACAAAATATGGTAATTATTGATGCATAAAGATGGTTCCCAGGGGAAAGTAAAAGGGAATGGGTGGGAGAAAAACAAGACCAAGACAATCTAATGTTATCTACCTAAATAAACAGAGATGAAATGCTATAATCTTAAAAATTGCTAAGTATTATAAGTATTCCTCCAAAAAGAAAGCAGGAGACCTAAGATGGTGTTTTACACTGTGTGTAAAGCATGTTCTTGAAACCTAACAAGTTGCTACTTCTCAGATTCCTTCTAAAAATGCTCAAATGTATACTTACCTTCGTTGCAATGAAAAGATTACACAAGGAAATAAAAGTAACAGGATTTTTAAAGTCCCCAATTCCCTGATGGTGAAACTAAGACCCATAAGTTAAGTAACTTGACCAAGGTCACACAGTAGTAAGTAGCAGAGTTGGGAGCCATGCCAATTAGCTGCAAGTCACAATGGCTTTCTTCTGAAGTTTCTGGTTAGACTACCAAGTTTTATGTGTGTGACATACTTAAATGACTGAGAAGCTTTCTGGAAATTATAAGGTTCAAGTATTTTAGGATGATCTAAGAAGAAACAGACTACACAAAATCCTACTTTGTTACAGATCAATAGCTCGATTTGTATGGGTGCAATGTAAATCAGCTATCTATAGATATTAAATATCAGCATCAACTTACAAGTTGAGAAAAGTATACAAAGAGATAGTCTGAAGCTTTTACTATAAAATAAATATTCTATATCACTGGTTCTCTGATTATGCATTAGATTCAACTGGATAGCTTATACACACACACACACCATACAGGCCCCAACCCAGACTTATATTAAATTCTCTTAAGCATGGAGCCTGGAGTCTATATTTTTGTAACAAGCTTCCTAGGTAATTCTTATTCTGCAGCTAGCCCGACATTAGTCAAGACCTATGTATGGGACAGCTCTTCCAGTAGTAATACACAGAACACTTTAGAAATAACCTAGTTTTACTTCAAAGAGCTTCTAACACTCTTCCTTTTTAAACAGACTGCTATTAAGTAGCATACAAAATCTTAACTTTAACCAATGGGGAAAAAATGTGAGCAAATTTCCTTAGGAAATAAAAGAAACTTTATTGTATTTGAAGCAATATGTTGAGCTTACGGACAGGCAAATATCTAAAGAGAAATATTACACAGCAACTAGTGGTTTAAACATTTGAGAAAAACACATGAAAAGTACTTACATGGACCAATTTCTTTAAACAAATGCCAATACATATTTTTTTTAAAAGCCAAATACAGTGTTACTGTTGAGGTATAAACCTAGCAGAACAAATAAAACCTCAAAAGGTACAAAGAACATGTGGTTATAGGAAATAATAGTGTAATTAGCAGTATATAACCTGGCCCAAGTAAAATACAAAAATATTCACTGAAGTCAGACTTTCTAGAAAACAGTGGTATTAGAGGTATTTTAATATGAATCAGGTATATAATCTAAATGTAGAAACTTTTAGCAACATTAAGAGCTTTAAACCAGTGCTACCTACTTGTGCTTCCAATTTTTATTTTTTTGTAAAAAGCTGCAAAGCTGCTTTGTTTTGACTCATGAGAAAGAGCTAAGGCCCAAGTTCTTATAAGCATTATTCATTCTTATACAGGTGACAATTTTACACTAAAACACTATTTAAATTTAAAACAATTTTTGAAAATCAGATTTATATTTATTCTTTAAAGATGTTTTAACCTGGCAATGCAGCTCAATGTAGCCCTAAAAGGGGAGCTAGCAGGGAATCTGATTCTGTGCCAGTAAGGTTTTCAGGCTAATCTAAATAGGCAAATTTAAGCAGAAGAATATATATATCACTCCATATAACTTGAAAGACAGTTACAGATATATATACATTTATAGCTGGTCTACCAAATTCATTCAACAAATCTTAGAACCCAGGTGGCTCCTCATTTTCTAGTAACTGGGGGGAGGGCACGTATTCCCCCCAAACACACACACACACACACACACACACACACACACACACAAAGAACCTTCCATATATGACTGCATATTAGCAGTTTTTTTACTATTGCTCAGCCATCCCAATATAATAATATATATTTTTTAAAGTTCCTAGAAACAGCAAGAAATACTCAATGGATGTGTTAACTACCAAAGTAAAATGTTTTGCTTTCTCATATAAACATGAAGCAGTACACAGTAAATGGACAATTGGTACATCTCCCCAGGTCACAAAACTGAACACGAAGGATATGAATTAATAATGATTCTACCATAATCAACAGTAACCAATGCAAGTTTTGATTAGCATGGAGCCATTTAAATGTGAAATTCAAATTAGTAAATGTCATAGCAATCAATGCAAGCTGCAAACAAAAAATGTTTTAATGCACACTCTTAAAAGAAAACTAAGACCTTTGGGTAAGGTGCAAATTACTTAATAAGGAAGGGTAAAGTATACTTCTTTATATAGGCTCTAGGATACATTGGCATTTTTTCTTTAAGAGAAAAAAAGAAAGAAAAAACCATGCCACCACCAACAAGAATAATGGAAGGCTAAAGAGAAATCTGCATTAATTTTAGTACTGCATGTAGAGGCCAATTTATGGGTACAAAGGACTAATGCCTTAAATTGGCACTGCCTAGCAATTATTGCTAAAGCATCTAGAAACTGGATTGAAATGCCCAGTTGGAATAGTCGAGTCTTGCACTTTAAAAGATTGAAATATCCTTTTAAAAAAAAGGATTAAACAATAAGATTAACACCTATTCTAAAAATTTTAAAAGCTTCTGTATCTTTTATCATTAGTCATATTAAATACAAATGCATTCAAAATTCAAAAAGCATTAGAAAAGTATTTATCGCTAAGAAAGAATGATACTAGGCCCTGTTAAAATCTACTGGCATATCTCTCATAGGTCAAGTATGTGGCAATGCCAAAGCAACTAAGTTAACCTGCAAACAAAATCACAAGAAATGCAAAAGGAGCAAGTACAAATTCAGGGTTGTATGTGTTGGCCCAAGAACATGCAAGGAAAAAAATCTCTCTTTAAAATTTTTTTCCTAAATTATATATTTTTAGTTAGACTACCTAAAGTGAAAACACTGAAATGCTAATTTAAGACCATCAAGTAGAACCTATAATCCAGGTAATTTTGCACATACCTTTTGCTATAGTAGTAACAGTTTTAAATTCCTTGGTTGGGCAAACCAAAATCACATGACTAAACTGCAGTTTACAGTTTGGGGTTTTTTGTTTTTCTGTTTTTTTTTAATTTAAGTTTGACATCCCCCAGATCACCCATCCCAGTACAAATACTACAACTAGATATACCTTAAATTGAATAGTAGTTTCTATTGGAACTTGTACTTGCTTTATTATTTTCTAACAGGGAGCACATATGGATTAGTGTTACAGAGTCTGATATCCAGCATAACTTTTTCTTCTGCCAATTAGGTAAGCAATTACTATAACGATAATCAAGCCTGAAAGACCAGCACCAACTATAATTGGTATTAGAATGGTGTCATCATCCAGCGAACACTCCTGGGCTGTAGATGAGAAAAAGTGTGTAACAAATAATGAGTATAAGCAAAAACAAAAGCAAAAAGTCGAAAAGTAAAAGATGTTGATTAAAAAATCAGAATTTTCTTACAAGATCAACTTTAAGTAATAATTAAAACAAGTACTGTTTACAATAAAGCTATAGAAAATTAGGGATTGTTCTAGAATTAAAATCCTAAAACTTGTCTTTTCCTTTGTATGTGTATATATGCATGTATATGTATGTTTAAATAGTCATATATATGAATATACATAATTCATATATGTATCTATATATACATTGTTTATATTATATACTACACATACATATAGGCATGTGTGTCTGCATGTTTATCTTCCAAATCTTTTCCAAAATAGGAGTGTTAACTTTATTAGAAATAAATGGAGCTAGTGTAGCCCACTTTGTACAGCCATATTAACCTCTCCATGGTAGAATGAATGTCTCTTGGGAGACTGGGAACATATCAGGAAGGCAGCATGGGATTAGAACAAACAGGCTGGCCATGAAATTCCTTTAGAGCAGGGACCAGCGATCTATAACCCATGGGCCAAGTGTGGCCCAAGAGCTAAAATGATTTTTGCATTTTTAAATGACTTTAAAAAATTAAAAAGAATATTTCATGACACACTAATTATATGAAATTTGTATTTCAGTACTCACAAAGTTTTACTGGAACACAGCCACACTCATTTGTTTATGTGTTGTCTATGGCTATTTCCAGGCTACAATGGCAGAGTTCAGTAGTCATGACAGAAACCGGATGTCCTAAACATTTTACTGTCTAAACCTTTATGGAAAAAGTTTGCAGATCCCTAACTTAAGAGCATATGATCTTATGGGGCTGCAAAAGTCAAGAAACTGGAGCCTTTTGCCTTTACTATATATTTTAATCAATCTGGTCAGGGCTGGCAGCCTGCAGGGGCTATTTTTTCTAATTCTAGAGAGTACACTGACCCAGTGAATCCAATCAACACCCTTTTACCTTACTACAATTCTATCCCCCCTCCCAATCTAGTATTACCTGTGTGTTGTATTTATAGGTACCCGCAGCCAAGAACCTAGTTCTACAAATACATTATGCATTCATTATCAATATTACACCTTATATACCCCTTTGGGTGGTATTTTTTTATCTTATATACATGCAAACCAAAGTTTCAAATTAGAGAAAGAATATTCATCTCTAATATAGCTGACGAGGTAAACAGGCTTGAACTGAGATTAACACGCAAATGATTTTAAATTCTAAAAACAAATCTAAACCTAAAATTAGGTTAATAACACATAGGGGAGCTAGATAATGACTCCAACACTAAGCTTTTAAAATCACTGAAGTACATAAGCAAAACCGACAAAAGGGAAAATGAATTCTTGAAAGTATTTTTAAAGTGTGATTAACTTCTCTCATCACAAGAATGATAAGAGTGAAGAGTCCAATTTATTTTAACCTAACCAAGTTAAGACTAGGTATTCGGAACTACTGCAAAAGCAGTCTGAATGACTCATAGCATATTTACATTAAACACAGCTTCAAAATGTCCTTCTAAACCATAGTTAATTGTTAGAAAGTATGTGGATGACTGGAATAGTTCTACTCAAAGAGCTGTGAGCCACAAACCCCAAATTTTAAGTAACTGGTTTAAAAGGACATGTCAATTAAGGAATTTTTATGTACTTTTATTTCTTCATGTAAATTCTAATTCTGAAATGCCAAATACATCTGTCATATTCATATAAAAACATTATAATGAGCCCTTCAATAAGGGTTTCATTTAAAAAATCTGATAAATACTACCATTAGTCCTGACTAGATCTTGAAAAGGCTTCATATTGGCACATGCCTTTTAAAACTCTCCAGATCATTTTGGCTGGCAAAAACATAGTTCACAAAATTTAAGGCTTTGCTATCAGTACTTTTGGTCTTAACCAAATAAGACCAAACTGTTTTCAATCAGTTCTCAAAATGTTTCCAGTGAGAAAATGGCACCAGCAAGGCAGATGCAAGATGCTCAAAGCTGCTGCTCATATGCCATATTTACCACAAACTAAAACCTAGAGGGAGCATAGGTAAAGCTCACTTAAAGTGAACATCAGGTTTTAGCCTTAAGAATTCTGTTGCAAATGGTTTTCAGATCATAAAAAAAAATCTATTCGGAGTAAACTGATGACCAAATTTAAGTAATATCTGTTGTTATCAAAGAATAGCATTACACAACTTGCCCAAGGCTATGAGAACTCTACAACAGTAGAGTTGAGAGGTGAATTCATATTTCTCTATTTCAGTATTTAAATTTCCATGACTCAAATGAACACAAGAACAGAAATTATTAATAAAGTGTGCATGATTCTTACCTGTAGAATACTTTCCTTCCACCACATTAAAAGGCTGAACCCTTAGACCAAAGGTATTTATCTGAAATGTTCCAGATACTGAAACAGTCTGCTCTTTGTTGCACATATAAGAACTTCCCAGGGGGGCATCCCAGTAGCTAAGATTGTTGTTTGTGATGTTGAAAACTTTAAAGAAAGAAAGAAACAAGTTGGTAACTTTCTCTGAACACCAAAAATGGGACAGTCCTCAGGATTACTGAGTGAAGTATGAGAGCTTAGGGTCTACCCACAAAAAGCAATTCATTAGGTACCTTTACATTAGGTACCTTTATCTTTTTATAGATGTTTCTGTAGTCCAAAATCAGTCATATCCTTAACAATTATCCACCATACTTTGAAAAGATGGGATACTGGAAAAAATAGAACACTACAGTCTTAAGGTACTGATTTTAAATTGTAATCAAGGTATAACTTTTACATCTGTTCCATATATAAGGCACTACTTGATAACAAGAAAATTACAGTTTCTATTCTTTCAGTTTAGCCCATACTCATTCTGTGACACCCCCCCCACACCCAGCTAGTGCTTTGCTTACCAGAGCCATTTCCCAAATTCAAGCTGACATTCACTTCCTTCAGATAAAACCGGTTTTCATTTTTCTGTTTGAAAAAGAGCTTCCAGTTAATCAACATATCACAACTGTCTACAAGTACGATTAACATCTATAGAAGAAAAGCAATCTAATGCTATTACACAGAATATGAAGCCATGACCTGAGCCAGTAGAATAAAACCACAACTAAGTTAAGGATAAACCCAACCTGTGACAGAAACCCGTTTCCGCTGCATTTAGTTTCCAATTTTCAGACCACAGCTTTAGTCCCGTGGTTCTTGGACATGCTAATTCATCCCCTCAATTTTATTCCTCCTGTTACTTGCTGAGCCCTCATCACCCGTAACCTGGATCATAATAGCTTCTTAACTGGTCTTCCTGCCTTTCTGACTCTCCAGCTCTAATCTTTCCTTCTCACTTTCTGAAGAACGCATCTGATCAGCCAGTCATTCTAATTAACTGAATGCTTACTATGTACAAGGTAACATATCTACGTACTCTAGAGAGCCACCAAGATGAATCAGATTTGGATCTTGCTCTCACCACATTAGCAATCTTCCAGGAAAGATAAAGTACATAAACACGGCTATTTAAAAAGAAGAAAGTGGTAAGATACAAAAATTCATAGAAGAGAAATTACTTCCAATTAGGGGAGGAGCAAAAGTAATGTAAGCTTCAACACTTTTACTACACTAAAAGCCATTGATTATATACTTTGGATAGATCATATGGCATGTGAATATGTCTCAGTAAAACTGCTTAATAAATAAATAATTGTGCAAGAATAGCCAGAAATATGGCGATGTACAGTAGGGGATACACAGATTGAGAAGTGAAGAATTTTCTTGTTTGTCTGTTTTTTGTTTATTATAATTACTGAAATAATGAAAATGGTCTAGTAATGAATGAAGTAATGAATGCACAACTATGTGATTATACCAAATACCACTGATTGTTGTACACTTTGGATGAATTGCATGTTTTATTAATATATACCAATAAAATTCATTTGTTTAAAAATTTAAAAATATGTATCAATAAATTGACTTGTTAAAAATTTGATTTGTTTTTAAAAAACACAACATAGAATGAAGTAGTAAGGAATACAGGTAGTATATAAGAGCATTTGTAATGGTTAAACATGCAAAAAATCCTATTTTTTTTTTGTATTTAAAAGCATAAACAAATGCATAGGAATAAAATAAATACCAAGTTAAAAAAAAAAGTAATGCAAGTTTAAGGATGGGACATTCAACATTAAGTGGGATTCATTTAGGAAACAAGTAGAAAATGAACATTCCAGAAGGCAACATGAGCAAAGGCAGTCCGAAAATAAGCATAATCACAAGGATGCTAGCAGTTATTGAGAACTTACTAAGCACCAAGCACTGTTTTTAAAGTTTTATACATGAGGCTTCATTGAATAACTACAATACCCCTATGCCAAAGTACTGAGAGATGCTTCTCCCAAAGCTATAGGCCATGGGCTGGGATATGAACCCAGGAAATCTGGCTGCAGAGCATACATACTGGTTACCACTAGGTTCTCTTGTCTTACAGGATGTGCAGAGTGGACAGTGTGAGGGAAGCATAAGATGCATATTATGAAGATAAAGAAGAAGCAAACCCACAACCTGCTTAGATGGTGCTTGCAACCTAGTCAACTGGAGTTGTTCTTAGCTATGATTCTTACTAGAAAGTGCTACAGTGAGGCTGTGTTTATTTATTATGCCTTGTCCAGCATGTATTAATGATAACAATAACTACTGCTTATTAAGAGCTTATTGTGAGGGAGCTTTCCATGCTTTAATACATTTAAACCTCATAGTGACTCTGTGGGAACAGAACTATTATTGTTCCCATTGTATTGATAAAGAACCTGAGGCTTATGGAGATCAAATAACTTATTAGTAAGAAGCAGATGTCTGGTGTGCCTAACCAGTGTGCTAAAATGTAAGGATAATCATAAATATTCTTCTATTCTATTTTTGTACAAATGGGAACAACAGTACCTGCCAGATAAAATTGTTATAACATAAAGCATATGTATTTTTTCCAACAAAAAAAAATGTTAAACCACCCTCCCCTTAACTACCCCCCAAAAATTCATGAAGACCAAAGAAGGCTAAAAATGTAGGCTATGTTGCATGGTGGTGGTGGTGGTGGTGGTGGGTGTAGGGCTTGATATACCCTGCTATGGGGTTTAGATGTTATTTTATGGGCAACACAGAGTCACTAGAGTTTTTGAGGAAGAATGATGCTTTAGAATATTAAGTTGATGCACAAGAAGGTTGGGGGAGAGACGGGAGAGGAGGGACTCCTTAGGAGGGTGGTTGAATAATCCAGACAAGAGGTAATACAAGCTAAAACCAGGGCAGAGGCAGGGAGGAATGAAAATGAAGGTACAAACTCGCGAGAAATTTTATGAGGCTGCATAAAGGAGGATTTGACAATCTCATCATGCCTCTCCTCTGCTTAGGCTATGTCTCTGCTCAGTATTCCAGGCCCTCCACAATTTGTTCCAACTACTTTTCCATACTAATCTTTTACGAAGCATGCCATATGCCTCATTCTCCCAGCTATAGGAGATTGCACTCCTTTATCCAAGCATAATCTGGTCTTTTCTACTAACTCCTCAACAGTCCAGCTCAAATGCCATTCTTCCATTAAACCTTTCTGATTCTTCTCCAGCCAGAATTAACGTCTCCCTCCTTTATTCTCCCTCAGCATTTTGTGTTTACCACTGGTCTAGCACTTACCTCACTACGTGGGCATCTTTTACTGCTCACAGAATCAAGCTCAAAAGCCTTAAGGTGGCATTCAAGGTCTGCCATAAAAATGGTAATCAGGTGTATATTTCTATCTTTTCAAAATTTTTATTTTTAAAGAAGCTTTAGACTACATAAATGTTACATCAAAGATATAGAGGATTCTCATACTGTATTTCTATCTTGACCACTAAACTGTGGGCACCTTAAGAACACCACAGGGCCTCTTCTTTGTATACAACCATAGCATCCTTATTATGGCATTGAAATTCTATGAATTTGCCCTACAAGCATCTATCACACCAAGGCTGATATAGGCTCCACTGAACTCTGGTGCCATTGCAGATGTTTCCTGATTTTTCAAAGTGCCTGGAGCATGGTTAAAATATCCCTATTTTGGATCACATTTTAAAACAGACTGCCATGCTAACTAAATATTGCAATTATTAGATATTAAATATTTCCCCACGAGAGTCAAAAGTATGCCATAGCAGGATCCTACTACAGCTAGAAATATCAAACTCAATTACTCAAAAAGGAATGAACCTAAAATATCACTTTCCTCATTTTTATTGAATATAATCCCCATGAGGTAACTTTAAAAGAGAATAAGTCTAGATTGGGTAGACCTGCTCTAACTACAATGAAGAGGACAAGCTTAACTACATGTTTTTAATAGTAATTTGCTGGCCATATTTGTACTATAATAGAGGAATGAACTGAATGCTGACAAAGGAAGATATTTATAAATCTTTCTCAAAAATAATTGCCTAATATAATCAATTATTCAGCATTCACTCTATAGAGAAAAAAAGTTTTTAGACTCAAGATACCTAGTTCAGATATGAAAACATACCTACTTTTTATATATCAGATGTCGAGATTATTTCCCCATCCCTAGATATAGTAATCCAGTCTAAAAGCAAAACTGTTCTTTACCCACTTATTCAATAATGCCTAGTTTGAGAAACTGTGATTTCCATTGGTGGTTCTCAACATCTTCCCCCACCTATAGCTGAAGAGCCAACCTCTGAGACACTACTTATTCCCCCTATCCCCATCTGCCATCACATGTACATACACCTTCCCCTCAGAAAAAATTAAAGGGATAATAATTGCTTCTGCGGAAGGGGCAATGAAGGTCCCCAATTATTAATTTATGCTAACAAAAAGGGTAACAGGAAGGTTTAACCTGCAACTTTCATTTTAGGGTTCAGCCCTTGGTATAAGAATGAACAACAAATACCTGAAGGCTGCCATTATAAACTCAACTATTTATAGGCTTTCAGATGTGTCTCTAAGAGAATGAACCAAACTTAGTCTGTTACTCACCACAGCAAAAACAAAGTCAAGGTTTTTAATGTTGCTGCTATTCAACCTAAGTAGAGCAGTTTGAGGATGGCAGCTGCCAGTGAAGTCAGTCGTATTGGGGTTGATGTTAATAACCCAAGCAACCTTCAAGGGAAGAAGATGGGGAGGGGAAAGGTACAGGATAATTATAAAAACCTACAGCAAATTCTATTCTAATAAGACCAACTTTAGTGTTGAACAAAAAATCCCTTTGGATACTCAAGTTTATGGTGTCTTGCTTTCAAACAAATTGGCACAGGTCCTCAAGCTATGACTCAAAATACTGTACAAACAAACAAAGCACGCAAGAGGGAAGCCCCCTCAGCAATGAGCCAAATGAAAACACACATTTTTATGGAGCACGAGAGCCATCTGTCTAGCTCCTTGAAGTCACAGAACCCTGGAAATGGGATTTGTTCATTAACACTCCCTCTGCAGCCTCAGTGGAACACTGCAGCTGAAAGTGCCATTATGAACTGGGGCATATCTGTCCGATTCAAGTCATCATATCGCTGGAGAAAGAGAGTTACAGTGTTCCCTTATATCAACCTATAGTGCATTTCAGAGAAAAGTTTGAGGGAGTTATCTTTTAAACTGACTGAGTATGTGTATTCTGATCTACTGATGATAAATAGAATCTAAATCCCAAGGAGTTCTTTAAACTGCTAGGTTTCCTGCAGACCGAGACACTACCTTTAAAGGTACATTACCTTTTTGTGGTTACAGTAACTCCAAATGGATCAAATCTCAACAATTCAACATCAAATATCCATTTAAAAATTGAATCCTTCTAGTAACACTACTCTTGGGCTAAAGGTAGGATATCCTATATTTGACAGGAAATACAAAATAACTACATATCAATAAAAACAGATAACTACACACCTTATTGTGAGTGAAGTTCAGCTGTAGTCCCATGGTAGCCAGGAGACAAGTGCCATTGCCATTATTAACTGAATAGGTTCCCACCTCCGGTTTGTCCTTTGGAGTGGGTGCTGTAGTAGGAGATGGCACAGTGGTGGATATGATGGGAGCCAATGTTGTTGAAGATTTATCTTTGTCACACAGAAACTCTAAAACAACAAACAAACAAGAACAAAATAAACTAAAGGGGACTTTACCTTAATTCGCACAACCAGGGAAGAACAAAATATTTTTCACAGTAGAAGTCTAAGAGGGTTACATTAGTGGAAGGGAGTACTTTGTTAGTATATTTTAAACTAAATGAGGCAGGGGTTCTCTAACTGCTGCTTCATATGCAGTCATGACATAGCAGATAAACTCAGGACACACAGAAATGCTTCTTCTTACTCACACATGGCCGCACACTCATTTTTTCAGACCCTTAAATCCCTTATTCTCAAAGAACTTCACCTGCCTCTGACAAGAAATTCAAAAATTTAAGTTTGAAAGCATTTTGCCCCTCCCCAGCCTGCCCTCTTCTTTCCCATATATAAGCATTATAAACAGGGATACTGTTTACCAGAAAAAAAGTTTTTGAGTTTTTAACAACTTAAATACAAATGAGCCTTTTTAGATGTATCACCCCAACAGCAAATCACAGGCATTTCAATCTCTTCTTAGGAAGTATTGCTAGCTTTCATGAACTGGTGAATTATTACAGCTGCATAAAGTTATATAAAAGTGACAAAATCAATTCACAAAATTCAAGATTAGAACACAGAAATCTAATTTCTAAACTTTGGCCTTGGAATTGCTAGAGAGCCAATGATCAAGCTATTTGAGGAGCTGTTCAAAAATTAGGTTTTATCAGCTGAAAACATTATAGGTAGAACATTTTAAAAGACCTCAACATGTACATCAGAAACTTAGAATTGCAAGTTCTACAACAATAAAAATTGCTATTATATATATTTTTAAACTTTAGTGCTTTAGTGTTTTCCTGCTACAAATGAGCCTTAACATATACTTTCAAATAATAATTTTAATTAATGCTACATGGTATACTCTATAATCCTAAATTAGGACCCAAGTATAGAAATTCATATTTTAAGTACTAACCTTTTGTGCTCACTGTGCCATTTGGGACAAAAGCTTGTACAAGAACATCCCAATAGTGCTGAACAACATCATTCTTTTCTAAAGTTGATAAACTATTGCATCTAAAGATGTCATTCAACGGAATTCGGATTGTCACAGGGTCATAAACAGTAATGATGCCTATGAAACAAGATTGACAACAGTTGTTTCCAAGCAGGTAGAAAATAATAATATATTTATATAGGCTTTTTTCTTCTCTGCCTGCCCTAAACCATTTCTGAAGTGACAAAGGGTGTGACATATTTCAGGAGTGACAAATTCACTGTATCTGGAACATGGGAAGTAAGGGGGAGAAAGTGTAGGGGGGTTGAGAAGGAAAGAGAGGCTACAGGTGGCCACTCTTTGAAGCATCTTCTATGATCTAAAGAGACTTTGGGCTTTATTTTGTTAGCAAAGGAGGGCTAACTACACTTTTTAAAACAGGTAATAATATATATTTTAAGGAAGATAGTAAAATAGTAGGGGATAGGCAGGGAAGAAAGAGAGAAACCAGTTAGAAAGCCGCTGACCTGCTTAAGATGAAAGGAGAGGCAGGGGGTGCCTAAGTTAAGATGGTGAGAGACGGTAGACAGACACCAAAGAAATCAAATTGAAGACCCATATGGGCGGTAGAATCACACAGGACTTGGTGACCACACAAGGAAGAGAGCTGGATTAATCAAGGATTTTATAGTAAATCTTTACTTTTGTGCTACCTTCCCGAATTAAGTTATAATAACCATAATAGGCTTATAGAACCTCTTCCTGGATAGAATTTAAACATTATTCTACTTTAGCAAATCTTATTTAACAATAAGTTAAAGCCATTCTGTAGAGATTCAGAATTTTTATTATATTGCCTACAGTTGAACTTGTAAATATACATGCATATACACACAATCACTCACACAGGTATCTCAAACAACCATGATCACACTTATGCACCCAAATAGCTTAGTCTCTTTTGGAGAAGTAGCAAGGAAGGAAGGTATTTAACTTAAGAGCCTTAGTATAAGCTGCCTTCTGCATTTCTCCATCATGTAGCAAGGCAGCCAATTAATGCTGCCTTGACCCTCCCCCCCCACAATTGCCAAGGAAATTTTTACAAAACCAATGAACCAGAACATTTTTCCTAAAACTGTTTTCACATTTCACATAAAATGAACTGCCTTCACATAGTTAGATCCCAAATAAAAGTAAAAACCCAAGTTGTAGACATATTGGAGTTATACTACAAAGCTATATAAGTTTTGTAAACTATGTATTATTTATGGATATGTACACATCGTAAAATAGAAACACATGGACAGGAAGGATACACACCAAATGGTGACAGTGGTTGCCTCCGGGGAAAGAGGAAGAAAAATGGAACTGGGGAGTGGGTACAAAGGAAACATCAGATGTGTCCATAAGGTTATTTCTTCAAATAAATAAAAAGAAATGAAAAATGGCATTTATTAATTCTGGGTAAGAGATACATGTGGGTGTTACATAGTTTTATTTTTCTCTATTTTGATCATGAAAAAGCCTTAAAAAAGAAAACAGCCATTTCAATTATCAGATACATAAAAATAAAATACTGGGAAGTAGATCTGGCTCAACTGATAAGAGTGTCTGCCTACCATATGGGAAGTCCAGAGTTCAAACCCAGAGCCTCCTGACTCGTGTGATGAGCTGGTCCACGTACAGTACTGATGTGCACAAGGAGTGCCATGCCACACAGGGGTGTCACCCGCGAAGGGGAGCCCCATGTGCAAGGAGTGCGCCCCTTAAGAAGAGCCACCCCATGTGAAAAAGCAGCAGCCTGCCCAAGGAGTGGGGGCACACACATGGAGAGCTGATGCAGCAAGATGACACAACAAAAAGAGAGACAGATTCCCGGTGCCGCTGACAAGAATAAAAGCGGACACAGAACATACAGCAAATGGACACAGAGAGCAGACAACTGGGGTGGGCGGGGGGTGGGGGTGGCAGGGAAGGGGAGATAAATCAATTAAAAATAAATAAATAAATCTTAAAAAAACAAAAAATAATATATAAAATAAAATACTGCTATTTTAGTACTAGGGTCTATGTAATAACATTTTAAACCATTTGGAATTTAAAATGGCTTCTCCTAAATAGACTGTTGACCATTGTTTTTGAAATACAAGTAATCAGTATTTTATTAAGCATCTGATAATTGCTTAAAAGTGAGGAGGGAAAGGTGTTAATATTTTAAGGGTCTGTCACTTTTTCTATCCAAGTTATGTCAGATTCAATCCTTCCATTATGCACCCTTGGTCCAGGCACTTATTACATCTTCCCTTGATTACTCTAACAGCCTCTTGAGCTACCAACCCTGCCTGTAGTCTCATTTCCAAATCATTCCTAAAGAATATTCTTTATAAACTACTGCCTCTGCATTTGTTATATCGTTTTCCTGCTTAAAAACCTAAAATGGTTCCTGAGTGCCTACCCCATCAAGCTAAATGCCTTCCCTTGGCTTTCAAGGCCCTCTATCATTTAGGCCCACTGTACCCTACCAACTTTATTTTCTTTCTCCTACACACACATATTTTAATCAGGCAGCTCTCCAATTACTGCTGCACAAACCATGCTTCCCCCTACTGGAAATATCCTGCTTAAAATTCTCTGCTTATTGAAATTTTACCATGCACTGAATTTCAGTTCAGGTCCTACTTCTCTTCAAACTTTTTCACTCCTCCAACACATACTGACCTCTCCTTTCTCTCTGCTCCTTATCCAAACCACTTGTTAGAACATTCATAAATCAGGCACTCTAAACCAGATGGGCTCAGGGACCATGTACTATAGTGTTTACTATGAATATTTTTGTTTTATCGAGAGAGAGGACGTATAGCTGTCCTTAGATTGTCATAAAATATTCATGGACCCTCTACCTGCCCCACAACAAAATTATAAACCACAATGGCAAAACACATGGACCTCAATGTTTCCCAATTTTTCCATATACCTTGGGAAAACAATTTAGCTTTATCTCCCCAGCTAGTTTTTAAACTCCCTTAATGTGAGGGGCAAATCTTTTTCTTATACTTCTAAATGACAATGCAGGGCACAAAGCTAAATACAGAAGATATCCAATAACCACTTGCTTTAGTTACTCTCTCAAATTAAGTGATCAATAAAAAGAAAACTAGGTTTTGATTTCCAAGTCTCAGGCTGAGATACCTCCCAAGTTTTACACAAGCTCATTCACTTATGGGTCTTTAGAATGTGATCCTTTGACATCCGTTAAGTCCAAATAAGCTACTCATTCCCAGATATAAGCAACTGAAATCTATCTACCTGTGTTTCTGGAGTCAGAGTGAAATACTGTCTATGAGAAGAGCTAAGCAATTACAAATACTATGTTAACACAATCACGATGGAGTATTATATTACTAGCAAATTTTAAATCTCCACAATCCATGCCTTCAAAATATTTTAATACACATTTCAGTTCTGGAAATTACAAGAATAATCTAATTGCTAATGTCTTCCCAAGGTCATTTTAACCTGAAGTTGTCTCAAAATAGCAGCAAATGTTGGCTTCAGTCATTTTTTCCTTAATTAATCACCACTTACTTTTCACTCAAAATTCTATCTAAATGGTAAAAGATTTGAAAATTAAGCATTTCTGCTGGTTTCAGGTTACTGAACTTGTACACATTTAAAATAGGTATTAGTAAAAAATTTTCTTATTCATTCAACATGTATTGAGTACCCACTAGTGAATGAAATAAATAACAATGGTAAGGGCATGAACTCTATAGCTCAGCAGACTTTGGCTCAAATACCAGCTCACCCACTTTGGGAAAGTAATTTCATCTCATCAAGCCCTAGTTCCTTTAACCAAAAAACTAATAATATCTGCTTCCCACAGCTGCTGTTAAGGATTATGTGAAAGGCTGCAGGTAACACACTTAGGGTAATACCTGGTACAGAGTAAAGCACTCAAGCAATGACAACAAATATTATTACTAGGTCAAACACTGTGCTCTGCATGGTAGAGGTTTACAATGGCATGGAGTTTCCAGTCTAGTTAGGAAGCAGATATCTTTAATGAAGACTTTATTAATATTTTGTATTCTTAATAAAGGCAAAAGAACATAACCCCAATCCATTTCAAGGTTACCTTTATCTTTAGCATCAGGAAATGTTGTGTTATCACTAGTGTCGTAGGAAAACGAGATGCTGTCAATTGAATAAGTAGACATTTCCTTTGTAAAATTCACTATCCAGGAAAAACTAGATCCAAACTGCACCGAGATTCTGGGACCATTCTTGTCATCCCCACAAATGCTTCCATTATATGTTGACGTGCCAAGGTCTGAGATAGTTACAGTTGTCTAAAAGAAAAGAAGTTTGGGAGTAGGATACAAAAAGACAGTAATGAGCACCAAGCATTTATGGAGGACATCCCCAATGGCCAGAGTTGCCCTTTGCTGTGTAAACCAGTCTCAGATTCTTCAGCTACACAATGATTCTCTGAACAAATTCATGTCTATCTAAATGACATCAAAGAAGATAAACTGTTTCCAAAAATTAGGCTGTAAGTAGGCAGGACCTTAACTAAAAGAAAATAAGGCAAAAGGACTGACAGGTGACCCCCAAGAAAGGGGAGATTTTAACAACAAACTACTTTTAAAAGGGCAAACTTTGATGTTAATTTTTAAAAACATTACATGAGCCCTGGCTTCCCACATACAAGGTCCCAGGTTCAATCCCTGGCCCTGGTAACTCAAATAAAAACACATGCCAAAAAAAAAAATTACAGAAGTAGTAAGACCTGAACACAGTAGTCTTCAGGTCATATGCCTTTAACCACATGGTTAAACTCCAAGAAAAACTCCAAGAACCAATGAATTAGAAAACATTCCTTCCAAAACTAACCAGAATATCTTTAAATGTGTATGTTAAACAAAAACCACAGGTTTTAAGTATTAAGTCAGTCAACATATGAAATCTTATTTGTATAAATGTGTGTAGAGGATTAAAAAAGAATCAGAATTAAATTATTATTTATAAAACCTGAAAAAGCATTAAGACATTACTTACATCATTTCTGCTTGTAGTTTCATAACGTACTGTGAAATTCATCTGCCATTTTGCATAAAGGCAAGTCACTTTCTCTGAATTGGTCAAATTGAGTTCTAATGCATAAGACTGCACAGCTCCTGGATTTAAAAATATAAGATTTTAAAACTGTACAAAAATATATATAAAACAAAAATAAGCTCTATCCACCACTGAAGTTCAAGCAGCTCTAAAATGAAACAAAGTATTTTTAACATGTGGGGCCATCCAGATGACTATTTTTCTTTGTATTTTCAAGGGAATCCTATTGACAAAATAAGCATTATCTTTTCCCAAAAGAACAGTTATAGACCTAGGATGCTTAGGCAAGGATGGCACAGATTGATGGCATTTGTCTTTTGTCCCCTTAATAATCATTTTCACATTCATCTGTGCTTGCTAGTTTTGTTTCAGTCCATTATAGTCCCGTTAGGGGTTTTGTTTTTTAAGTTAAAAATGGGGTAAGGGGAACCCAGAAAAGGTATTAAACACCTGCTTCTATCAAACCAGCTAATGGAACTTCCTCTACAAAAGAAAAAATAATAATAATAAAGATCTAATGTTTTATGGTCTTTTTGCTTTAAATCCTGTGACAAGCTACATGACCTATGACACAAGTATGTCCTTCCAAACTACTTTTTATTGTGGTAATATAGAACTCCCCATTCCCCACCCTCAGCCCCACTCCTGGTACCCTTTCATCTACTTTCTGTCTCTGTAAATTTGCTTTCTGGATATTTTGTATAAATGGAATCATACAATATTTGTCTTTTTGTGTCTGGCTTACTTCACTTAAGATTTCAAGTTTCATCCATGTTGTCACATGTATGAGAAATGTCATTCCTTTTTACAGCCAAGTAATATTCCAATACACACATTTTTTTAAAAAATCTATTTATCTACTGATGGACACTTGGATTGCTTCCATCTTTTGGCTACTGTGAATAATGCTGCTATGAATATTGGTATGCAAATATCTGTTTGAATCACTGCTTTCAATTCTTCTAGGTATATTCCTAGAAGTGGGATTGCTGGATCACACGGTAATTCTATACTTAACTTTCCAAGCTGTTTCCCACAGCTACTGCACCATTTTACATTCCCACCAACAATGCACAAGTGTTCCTATTTCTCTACATCCTCACCAGCACCTGTTATTTTATGTTTTTTTGTTTTGTTTTGTTTTAACAGCCATTTTAGTGGGTGTGAAGTGGCATCACATTGAGGTTTTGCTTTGCATTTACTTAATGGCTAATGACACTAAGCATCTTTTCATGTGCTTATTGGCCATTTGTCTATCTTCTTTGGTGAAATGCCTATTCAACTCCTTGGCCCATTTTTAAATTGGGTGTTTTATCTTTTTTGCTGACTCCCAAACTATTTTATTCTGATGTGATCAGATGTGGGATAGCTCTTTCTAAGCATATGTATCATATGACAAAAGAAGCAGAGTTGCAGAAGGTTGTTAGATCCATAAGCAAAAGGTTAACTTTTATAAAGGCAAAGTTCATCACTTTAATCCACTTTAAAATGGTTATTTTAAAGATGACTAGAAGGACGGATGAATATTTTTATATGGGCTCAAAGTCACTTCCTACATTCTCAACCTGCTACCTCAATAGACAGAGAAACTTTACAGAGACAGAAAAGCCTTGGGACTTTTCAGCCAACTTGACTCTGATCTTCTCTACCAGGGTAAACATAGAGATATTACCTATTAAACTGAAGAGCTCAAGGACTCAAAATACTAATTCATATGTGAAAAAAATAAATATGCCAGCAAACACATACCAGTCACATAAATAATGAGCAACAATCTAAGGATTCTCTTCAGTATCGTACACTACCCAAGGGGTGATCTGTTTCCTATTAAGATAGCTACGTATCCTTTAATGGTATCTGAGCAATCCGGTGTCATCTACAGGTAGGAACATGCTATAGACTACACAGAATAAAGCCCTATGAGGAATACCAAGAAGGCGTGCCTCAGCAACAGTTTTCACACTGTACACACACACAAAGGCTTATCGTTATGCTCTGGAGATGTGGCTGTCTTTCCAAACTCAAATATTAAACTAAGGCTTGTGGTTACTGATTGTGACTAAATGTACTGGCTGAGGCTTGAAAAGACCTTGTGACGCCTAAGTAGGTTTTACAAGGATTCTTTTCCAAGTAAAATATGGAAAGGAGCTGTCATCACTGATTATAGGCCACTCTTTAGTGGTTCTGAGAACTCTAGTTTATAATTTTTCTAGTCAACTGGAGGTCTACTTTTTATATGTTGGCTCTGGGTCCTGTTAATACCTCTGGCTTTAACATATTCTTCACTTTATATTTCTTTTTTTTTTCTTTATTTTCTTTTAAATGTTACATTCAAAAAATGTGAGGCCCCCATATAACCCCCAACCCACCCACACCACCCCTCCCACATCAACAAACTCTTCCATCATTGTGGCACATCCACTGTACCCGTATTTTATATTCTAAGCATTCAAAACTATTAGAAATAACCAAGAAAAACATCACATGCATAAATAATTTTCTTTCCAAAGGTAGTAAAACAACAGGAAAAAAGGAGTTAAAATAGTTAAGTATCAATGTGCCCTGAGGAGGGAGAACTGAAGCTTTATGAAGCAGTAAGCACAGTTCATGGTTCAAAATTATCACTAAACTAATATCACCCAGTTAAATGAAAGATAACCTACCTGCTGCAGACCTATAAGTGAAAACTGAGGAATGCCCTGAGAACTCTGGCACATTCTGTTCTATTACCTTCACAGCCTCTCTCCCCGAGTGCTAGAGCTTACTTCATGTCCCAGTCTACAACTCCAACTGCAAAGGGACCAGTTTTACTCAAATGCCTATAACCTCAAACACAACAATTTCAAAACTAAAACTCAATTCTTCTACCTCCTCCAATCTGGTCCTCTTCTCAAGTCTCTTTGGCTCTAAATGAAAGGGAGGACTACACACAGTTACATTGGCTTAAATGTTTTAGAATTAGCTTTCTCTTCGTGAAGTCCTATTGCTTTTTTCCTTTGAAATTCTCTCGTAAATCAAACCTTTCCCTTTTATTTCTGCTTCCCAGCTACAATCCCACCATAAATTACTACAGTTACCAAATAACTGCCTCGAAAAGTCCTATCAGATTAGTTGTCCTGAAATACCATGTCCTCTCAGGACACTTTCTTGTTCAAAAACTTCTGACTGGCTTCAAAATAACCATATTAAACTTAAATTCCTCTGCTGGATTTTCAAAGTAATTCTCAACCTTCTCCTGCCTTCTTCCTTCAACTTCTCTCAAATCATTTCCCCAGAACACATCCTTTAATCTGGTTAAATGTGTTTCTACTTGACCCAAATGACACACGTTATTTAACCACTACGCCTTCGCTTTTACTGTTCCTAACACTTGTAATCTACTTTCTTCTACTGATCTAAACGTTCACCCGAGAAGATTTCCCTCCTTTTTTGAATGCCCCAAATCCAAATCACTCTCCCTTCATAATAATTTCTGGCAGATACTACTACCCGCTATAAAAGCTGAAAATGTTGGTTCTGCCAAACAAACGCATACACCCCAGACTTTGAACAGGAAGGCTTGGACTCAAACAAGCCAGGAACAGAGCCAGGAATAGAACAGGTGCCCTCAGATGGAGGTAGCTGCAGCAAGATAAAGCTCTAAGCAACAAGGCCCTCAGAGCTGGTGGCAGTGGCCAGTGGTGCAAGTGGCAGTTTAATGCTTAGTGGTAGCAGTGTAGTTCAGTGGCATGATATGGGGTATTGAATCAGGCTTGTGAATAAACAACCAGAAGCTCCAGTGATTCTATTACCCAATACACAACTTTTAGAAACTGAACATTTTATGGATATATAACATACAGACAGAAAAGTAGACAGCATAACATACATAGGGAAAAATGCACATAAGATCAAGTACACAGCTCAAAGAATTTCCACAAACTGAACCCCCCTGTGTAATCTGTACTCACATCAATAAGCAGAAATTTACAGGTACTCCCAAAACTTCCCTCATACCCCCTTTTCAGTTACTATTTCCCTCCCAAGGGTAACCATTATCCTGATTTCTAAGAGCATAGATTAGTTTGCCTGTTTTTCAACTTGACATAATTGGAAGCATTTGCTACACGCTCTTTTGGGTCTGGCTTCTTTCACTAAATATTATGTTGTGAGATTTATCCATGTTGCTGTGTGCAATTGTAGTTTGTGCAATCTCACTGCTTTTATTGGGTGAATGCACCACTACTTATCTATATTACTGTTGTTGGGCATCTGGATAGTTTCCAGTTTGGTTCTATCACAAATAATGCTGCAGTAAACACCCCTTGCACATGCTGGTGAACACATGTGTATGTGTGTCTGCTGGGTATATATTTAGGAAGAAAACTGTGGGGTCAAAGGGCTTGCATATTATCTTTTTAATAAATTCCTTTTCTGCTTAAAATCAGATTGCATTTCTGTTGCTTTGCTTAAAATCAAGTTGTATTTCTGTTGCTTGCAATTAAGAACCTGCACTGATACACAACCCATGTTTCAGGAGCTATTTTCTCTACAACGCTTTCCTCAGCTATTAAAATCCGCAAAGGGCAGTGATATGCATATCCCTACATTGCAGTGTATTTCATACTAGCCTGAATTATTCAAGGATATCTTATGCCTGTAAATCCTGTCTTGCTTACTATTGATATAACCTTCAAAACAGATGTTTTAACTGTGACTTCACAAAAACTGGTGTGCCATGGTAAATTACAGTGTATGGCAAGAAGTCTGTTACTAATAAAAAAGTGTGAAGCCTGTGAAGCAGTGATATACTTGGACAGATTCAAGAGTACCTTTTCGTAACATCTCCCCCCATTCATTTGAATTTCAATATGCTCTCTTAAGCAGCTAATCTTATCTATGCCAAAGCCCCTAAGAGTGTGTCTTTTATATGAATAGCATCCATCATGGATGTCATAGTGGAAGAGACCACATCTATTACTAAAAAGGCTTTATGACATTAAAAATTCCATAGCTGAATATATCCACATGTGTTATAAAGCTAAGAGTTTATTTTCCAAAGAAAAGGAAAGGCATGCCTCAAAATGAACATTCTCATATTCAAATGTCTGCTCAATCCTGTTTCCAAAAGTCATTTACAAGTTCTTCCATCTTTTTTCATTTAAAAAAAAAATTTAAGAAAGGACTGGGGATTGAACTTGGTACCTTGGACGTGGGAAACAGACAATCAACCAGTGAGTTACACCAGCTCCCTACAGGTTCTTTTAGAACTCAAAACTTACTTCCTTGAGGATGAGATACTGCAAAAAGTGGCTAGGCTTTTACAAGTCTATCTGACCTAAAATGTACCTGAAAAATATATCTTTTCAAACAAAATGGGGGAGGGGTCAGAACATATTACTAGTGATAGAACAAACCCAGAGAGAGATAGTAGATTAGAGATTACCAGGTGAAGGGGGAGGTTAGTTATGGGGAGTATTGCTTAATGGGTACAGAATTTCTATTTGGAGTGATAAAAAAGTAATGGGAGGATTGTGGGAAGATGGTGATGAACTAACAGAGTTGAATGCTCTCACAAAAACATGGAGAAAGAGCAAAAAGCTGACTGAGGGTCCTGCTTTGGGCGTCATCAGACCAGGACAGTGCTACACAACTCCCCGGAGGGCGAGGGACAGAGAGACAAAGAAGCTGAAAAGACAAACATGAGCTATCACGCCCTCATGGTCTCCCCTCCCCACCCCCAAGATATTAAGCTGGGGTAAAACCTCTGGCTCACTGCAGCCAACTGAGGGGAACAGACATCTTCTTCCCTGTCAGCTGTTTCAAGGGAAAAGGGAGGGGGGGTTCAGGCTGCTTTACTTCAGTGAATGTGGCCAGCAGAGCCCACTTTGAATCTCTGCTCTGGAGATTGAACACAGGAAAACAAGGCCAGAAACACGTCCATGGAAAGGCGCACCGACAAGCGCCATCTTCTGGCTGGTCTTGAAACTGCATGGACAAAAACTGCTCTCTCTATATCCAAACCCTGGGAGAAAATCTGCACCCCACTAGGTGAGTCTCTGGCCCGATTTTGAAAGCTAAAGCTGGGCAATTTTAAAGAGTGAGAGTATGTTGAACCAAATGTGAAAGAAGAGCTATGGGGGAAAAAACAATGGGCAAGAGAGAGAAATTAGCCATCAGAGTAAATACACCAACATATTCAGATGCCTATAGACATCAACAAAAAATTACAAGTCATACTAGGAAACAGAAAGAGATGGCCCAACCAAAAGAACAAACCAAATACCCTGAATAGAAACAGGATTTAACAGAACTAATCAGTGATAATCACATAATTCTCCTAAATAACTTCATAGAATTTAAAGAAAATATGACCAAAGAAATAAAGGATATTAAGACACTGGGAGAGAATAAAGAACAATTTGAAAGCCTTCAAAGAAAAGTAATATACCTTATGGGAATGAAGACACAACGGACAAGATTAAAAATACATTAGAGGCACATAAGAGCAGAGCTGAATTGCTTCAAGACAGAATTAGTGATTTCAAATACAGAACATCTGAACTGAAAAAGACAGAACAGAAAGAGAATGAAAAAACGGAACTGAGTCTCAAGGAATTAAATAACAACGCAAAACACACAAACATTCACATTGTTGGTATCCCAGAAGGGGAAGAAAATGGAAAAGGAGCAGAAAGAGTATCTGAAGAAATAATGACTGAGAACTTCCCAACCCTTAAGAAAGACATAAATATCAATATCCAAGAAGGACAATGCACCCCAAACCATAAATCCAAACAGACCTACCCGAGGCACCTACTCTTCAGAATGACAAGTACCATAGATAAAGGATTCTGAAAGCAGCAAGTGAAAAGCAAACCATCGCATACAAGGGAAACTCGGTAAGATTAAGTGCCAACCTCTCATTAGAAACCATGGAGGAGAGAAGAAAGTGGTATGATGTATTTAAGGCACTGAAAGAGAAAAACTGCCAACCAAGAATTCTGTATCCCACAAAGCTGTCCTTCAAAAATGAGGGTGAGTTCAAAGTCTTCACAGACAAACAAAAACTGATAGAATATGTTACCAAAAGACCAGATTTGCAAGAGAAACCTAAAGGAGGTGCTGCAGCCTGAAAGGAAAAAAGAAGGGCGAGAGATTTGTAGGAGAGTTTAGAAATGAAGATTATTAGGAAGGGTAAACTAAAGGATAAGAAGATAGACAATAGAACAATATGACAAAAGAGAGCCAAACAACAAAATGGATAAAATATGGCAAGAAGACCTTTCTTGGGCAAGAATTGTCCACAGAGGATTAAAAAGACTGAATCACTAGTCATTGTCCTGCACTTGGAGGATTGTTGCTGTTCCATTAGAGAATGTGGCAGAGGTCCCCAGGATGGGAATTCAATATTCTTTCAGTTATTGTGTGAATTTCCACCCATTGTGACAATGCCCCCATGAACATTTGAACACATTCATGTACCTTATATGTATGCCCAGGTGAACTTCCTCCCATGTATTCCCCATCACTGACACCATACACCAATGATCCTCCCCCGCTTCAGTTTTAACCCTTCTGTGGTCCAAAATTTCTTCAAAATTGAAGCCAAGAAAATTGCCAAATACAATTAATAGGAAAATGAAATAATGATAGGTTTAAATATAAGAAATAAAACACATAATTTAGAAAAACTAAAACTAAATTAAATTTAAAAATTGGAATATTAAAAAAATGAGTTTTAAAATTTTTTTAACGTTTTGCCTTTCATCACTGTAATATCAGTTGTCCTGTATGTACATTTTCTTCCATTTCTTCCCCAGTGTCTTACTTTTTTCATTTTGTCTTCAAAGAAGTTTTAGGTCACAGTAAAGTCACATACAGAACACAGGGGACTCCCGCATATCCAACATCCTCCCCCTTTTCTCCCTTTCCCATATCAATAACCTTTGACATAGCAACGACAGATACAGGCCATTATATATCCTGCCATAACCTACAGAACTGAGTGGGAGTGTAAACTACAATGTAAACTATAATCCATGCTGTGTAGAACCGTTCCAAATGGGTTCATCAATTGCAATGAATGTACCATACTAAAAAGTTGTTAATGTGGGGAAAGGTAGGAGATGTGGGGAGTAGAGCATATGGGAATCCCTTATATTTTTTTGTGTAACATTTTGTGTAATCTAAGTATCTTTTAAAAAAATAAAAAATATTTTTTTAAAAAAAAGACTGAATCATCAGAAGTTAACAGGTTTCTCACCAAAGTCAATTCTTGACTATGACTTTGAAAGTGATGAGATTGTTGCTGTTTGTGCAACTACTGCTGAGAAACAGAAGACGGCTTCAACAAATAGAACAATGGTTTTTGTGTCTGCTTCTGGGATTGTGAGACTGTAACTGAGAAGGAAGATGGTGCTCCAACTCCAGATGGCTCTGTTTTTATCAAAGCCCAATGATGGAAAATGCATAAGATGAATTATTTTGAATCTTTTTTGATTATCATATAAAGTTTTAGACATAGGGATACTTATTCTGGAGAAACTCCTCTTTGTAAGATGTTTTTCAGAAGAAGCATATAAATATAAACGATAGCATTATTATAGAGTGTTTGGACTATGCTTTGATAAATTATGGTTTATACTTAAGATTAGAATTCTGAGAAAAATGTTTTCAATGTATACATTTTATTTAATCCAAATATATGGATGGATACATTTTAAAGCCACAACTTGAAAAACAAATTCTTGAATAGTAAATAACTTGGTCAGTGTTATTAAAATGTTGACTCATTGACTTTTGTTTTAAAAGAAATAAGTGATTGCTTTCTTTCCTAGAAATATACTGCTGTTACTATTCACTCTGTTTTCCTTGCTCTGTAGAGAATAGGTTGGTCACAAGGCTTAAATGTTTTTAATATTCATTTTGATTCGAAGTTGTGGTTTTGTTATATGTGGAATCTCTGAAAGTTCACCCAAAAACATTCTAAAGTTTCTCTTAATTCTAATTTGTGCTTTAAAGAAATTACAACAGTGGTAGTTGTCTCCTTCCATATTCGTTAGATGTGTGAAGTACTGATAAATGTCACAATGATAGTTTTATTATTTAGATTACTACTGAAGGTAGGTTAGTCCTTACCACAAGTGGGTCATTTTTTTAAAAAGTACATTTTTTAATAAGTGAAATTTTACAGATACATAATAAATTGTACTGCTACATTTTAAAAAAATAGGGGACAATGTGGCAGAAGGAGGGGGATACATAGGAATCCCTCATTCTTTCGATGTAACTTTTCTGTAAGGTACAACCTCTTTAAAAATAAAGTTTATTATATTAAAAAAAAAAGTAATGGATGGTGGTGATGGTAGCACAACACTGTAATGTAATCAATGCCCTGAACTATACACATAAAAATGGTTAAAATGGCAAATTTTATGTGTCTTTTATATGTTACAATTTTTAAAAGACTAAAAGGCAGTGATCTAGGAGGCAATATGATGAGGTGATTAAGAGCTCCATCCCTGGAATAGAAGAGCTAGAATTCAAACCAGGCAGTCCAACTTACCAGCTGTGAGACTTTGGGAAAGTTAATCTTGCTAAGAACTGCAGTGTGCATTTGTCTAAGAGAGGTTCTTCAAAATAATGCAAACCCTTCGGATTTAAAGAACCCTGTCAGGCAAGTTAAGAGATTCCAGCTCATAAGACTATTCCAGCAAATACTGAACCTAGAGGAATCCTCTCCAACTTTTAGGTAGATCACAGTAAGTTATGGACTCTTGCCCTGGGCATATAATACTATTTACTCTTTATTTTCTATTCTGTGTGATGATTTTCCCAAAGGTTTGTCAAGCCAGATTACACCATCGATCCTCATTTACAATTCCTAATATAGGTACAATCACTGTATTCAGCTACTTATGCCCTTGCTTTTGGTAAATCTCTTAAAGGAATATGATTTTAAGCTACAATTTTTTTAAGGTTAGAAAGTGAAAAAGGAAATAACATTCAACACTACTCAACTAATGGAAAGTACTTATTGCTGAGCAGTGTTTGGCAGACCTCCAGAATTTTTTTGCAATGCACAGCAGGATACCAACAAGTACTTATAAAGTTCACTTTTGGATCTGAAGGGATCTCTGGTCACTGGAATAATCCTTGATTAGACAAAATGCACTCAAGGAGCTGGGAGAAGAAAGCTGTACTCATGGGAAATATTGGAATATCTATAATCCCAGCAGGTGGGAGAACCAATGACTAACAGGCTAATGATAAACCCATCCTTTCAAGTATCTCTATTATGGGTAGAATAATTTTGGTAGAAACTTAAAATCAAAGTTATGATTTTAACAAAATGTAGTAAGGCTACAGAAAAATCTTAACCCTTACTTTCTCTTTTTTAATTCACCTCCAAAGGGGAGAGATTGTTTCTTTGTGAGTTCTTCTTAACAAGGACTTCCTAGTTCTTCAGGTTAACCCTTTGCTACTATATAGGTATATCTGAAGGGGTGCAGCTACGATGCTAGCACTATAATATGGGATTATGCTATAGTGAATTAGTAAATAATCTCTACTGCTTAGCAATGACCCTGAAGTTCTCAATTCAGAGAATCAGAAGAAGTTCTGGCAAAACATAATTTAAAGGTTCTAAGAAGAAAAAGGAGACCAAATTGGTCTAGTTTGCCATCATATGCCCAGTGCCCACCAGTGAATGCCCTCAAACCATGTACCAGGCCCTGTGTTACACAGGCAATAGCAGTACATAAAAAATAGTCTCTGCTTTCAAAGATTAACATCATCAAAGAGACCTGACTAGTAACAGAAGAAAAAGGGAAAAAGAGAGGAGAAAATAGGCTAGTTGGGGAAAGAAAACCTTTAGTCCTTTCCCCGCAGATGGCCACATGGCCGGCCTCCTTTGAACTCTTAGGTTTCTGTTCACATGTCACCCAACAAAGGAAGGCCCCTCTGACCACATACCTTGTCACCTCCCCCTACCTTCTGGTCATTCTCCTTTCTCATTACCTGTATCATTTTCTTTACAGTGAAATTTTATCATTTTATATTAACAATATATACTTTATTTATATACTTTATTTATAATACAAAGGATAATTTATTTTTATTACTATTACTATAATTTTACCTTTTGGACTGTTTTTCCCCACTAAAATGAGCAGGAACCTCTTCTGTCTTGTCCATCACTCTATCTTTATCACCTAGTATAGTAGCTGGTACATAAGAAGCATTCAATAAACCTTTGTGGGAAGGAGGGGCTTCTACCAGTGAAGAACACTCAAAAGATATTTATACGAGGTGTGTGTGTGTGTGTTTATAAGAAGGTACCAGGTATTGAACCCAGGACCTTATATATGTGAGGCAGGCAACCAACCACTGAGCTATACCTGCCCCACTATACAAGGTTTTTACCACCCAGAAGTCTCGATCCTTAAAAAGACCTCAAGTCAAACTAGTTTTAAGAACTCTGAAAGCAATGATGTCGCAAAGGGAACATAATTAGGCAATGATGTTAGGAAGGATTTTCACCCACTGCCCTCTTTATAATGCCTCTAAATCATATAGTTTTTCTTCAGAAAGTTCACTGGTCAGTTATAATTCATTCAAATAAATGCACCAAAATAATCTAATCTTTGTGAAAAAGGCCAGTACTCAGACCTAAGAATTCTTTTCTACACTTACTCTAAGGTAGCTATTTTTAAAAAGCTACCAGTGGAGCTGGGATCAAGTTCCAAAATTCCAAGGCAAAAACTGGCACAGCTAGAGCACAAGCTGCTAATGAGACTATAAATTCAGGACAGAACCACTTCGTTGGTACCCTCTACATTACCCAGGCACAGTACTAGGTACAGAAAGTACTTTACAAATATTCAGTGAGTTTTCGAAAACTTATTCTTATCTATTTTGGCGTATTAAAGTAACATGCAGGGAGCAGATGAGGCTCAAGTGGTTGAGCTCCTGCCTCCCACATGGGAGGTCCTGGTTCGGTTTCCTGTGCCTCTTGAAAAACAAAACAAAAACAAAAACCAACAGTAAGCAAAACAAATGAAAAGGCAAACTCAGGGAAGCCAATGTGGCTCAGTGGCTGAGTGCCAACTTTCCACATATGAGGTCCCAGGTTTACTCCCTGGTCCCAGGTACCTCAAAAAAAAAAGTAACATGCAAAACTCACCAAGCAACAGAAGACCTACTAAATTCTTAAGAGAAAAACTCACATGGGAGGACTTTGAGTTCCAGTAAACCAGCATCTGTCGGAAAAAGCAGCCCTATGGTCTCTACTTCATTCTAAAATCCAATCTGGATACATTATGAACTTTTACTCCTCCAAATCCTGTTCTGCACTTGAGGGTAGAGGCAATCAATCTTGGAAATCTTCCAAGAGGATGACTCTAGTTAGTCCCAATCAATAAATGGCAAGCTAGATGAGCTGATGGTTTCTTTTGTGGGTTTGTTTTTGCCTTTTCCTGCAATGTGCCTACAAAGCTTTTGTAAAAACAAAACAAAACGAAAAGATTTCATTTAAAAACAAAACAAACTTAATGACATGAAAGCCAAGTGGGACAACTATTAATATTTTTCTCTTTTACTTTCTCTAAACAATAACATTGTTTGTGCAGACACAATTGGCACTGAAACTACTAACAAATGCCTTTGTCAGATGTGTTCTAGTCACTGATAAGATACTTTCCATTGTAGTCTTCTCTTAGGGTCACTCAGGCCTCAGTAAGTGCTTCACGTTAGAGTTAAGGTTTCAATTTACGTGTTCAAGTAAAGCCTCAAAGACCCCTTTCAGTAGTTTTGTGCACTGTGTGGACCGCTGGACTATATACCAGAAAAGTTTTGGTGTCAGTATTCCTTTACACGTTCATGCACTGGGGACCTCAAAGAGCTGTAGCTTATGTGAGTTTATAGCTACTGGTAATTATCATATTAGAAATTAAAACTGAGAGATTTATAAAGCACATGAACATCAGAACCATCCAGTGGTGAGGTCATCACACATTATGCAGTCTCTGGAAAACTCCAATGTACACTAGTGAGAGGATGAGGGTAAAAAAGACAAATAGATAACTTCTTAGTATTATTCTGAAAATTGTTTCGATCTCACAGACCCCCTAAAAAGGTCTTTGAGAATCACTGTATTAGATAATGAAGAACCCTTTCAATGCTATGGCTCTAGGGCAGGGTTTCTCAACTTGGCACTAGTGTAATTTTGAGCCAGATAATTCTTTTTTGTGGGGGCCTGTCCTGTGCACTGTAGGATGCTTAGCAGTATCCCTAGCCTCTACTCTCTAGATGACAGAAGCAAACCCAGTTATGACAACTAAAAATGTCTCCAGTTATTGCCAAATGTCGCCTGGCTGAGAACTACTGTTCTAGGGTGTTGATGTGATTCTAATGAAATGTGAATTACAAAATGTATCCCTGTAACTTCCCTCTCAGGCCTCTAATATGTCTATTTCATTTCCTCCCCACCCCTATCCCGGTCAGTTCCTTCTGTTCTTTTATCGGGTCACAAAGAGCAAGAGCCAGTGGACAGCATAATACAGGATAAATCAGGTCACGAAGAGACCTTCAGGTCAAACTTCACCTTTCAGGCATTAAAGCTGTTAGAAACCCAATGCTAACTTGGAGCACATCACAGTCAGAAAACGGGTTAACAGGCCAGCTGTGTGATCTGGGAGAAGAAAAAAAGACTCTGAAGGCTAGGAGGTATCTACCTCCTGGGAGGCCCTCCCAACTGAAGCATCTGGGGATTTCTTTGTCAGGGTCTGACTGAGAGGAAGTAGAAAAATTGGTAGAAACACGGTATTCTCAACACCTCCAAGTGAGATATTCACTCTCATGGGAGTTCCCGCTCATTCCTTTTAGTCTCCAGAGGTGGGCGTCCAAGTTTTCTCGTCTGGAAATTGTCCTGACCACCTTAGGTCCCTTTACCCTCAAAACTCGAATCCAACATCACTCTTCATTTCCTTAATCACCCTTCCTCCAGAGGCTCAAATTCCTACCGACAAACACCACCCAACCCCGTCGCTGCTCCTCAGCCTCAACCGTCACTCAACCCACACTCTTCCCCCAAGTTGCTCCACCCAGGCAGTCTCATCCCTCCCCAATCTTCTCCCGCACGCCAGAGTTCTTCCACCATCTTCGAAACTCTTCCCTGCCCCCGGGAGACCAGGACTCTCCTCCCCTAAAGAGCCTGTCGCCCGTGAATCTGCACGGACCGCCCGCCCGCGCGAGCTCTCTAGTGTCTTCCCCCAAGTTACTCTTCCGATCCCGTCCTCCCCGCCTCAGTCTTTCTTCCCTCACTGCTCCCTCGGCGGTCGTGCCCCCATTCCTTGCCCCTTCTTCCTCTCATGGGTCCCTCTTCCCCGCCAGCCCTCGGTCAGGCCTTCTATAGGTCACTGCCCGCCTCCCAGACCAACAGCCGCCGCCCAGCAGCAGCCGTTCAGCCTCTCGATCCGTCGCCCGGACCAGTCTTTCAGGTCGTGGCCCTTGAACTTGCGCCCGGGCCCAGGCTCCGAGACGAAGCCGGCGGGCCCGACAACTCACCCAGTAGGAATCCGAGGAGAACGAGTTCCCAGCCTGGAACAGAGAAGAGGCGAAGGTCTCGGCATACCATGATCCCGCAAGGCAGGGGGGTGGTGGAGGCAGCGGCAGCGGCAAGAGCGGGAACACCACGGCAAAGGTTCGGCGGGGCTGCGCGGAGCCGGCGACCACTGACCACAGCGCAGCGAGAACCGGGAATCGACGCTCGAGCGAGAGTCACAAGACTAGGGGCGGGGCTCTGTCCTTTCTTCAGCCAGTCCCCGCGCTGCAAAGCGGCAAGAGGGGTGTGATGCAGGGGCTGGAGGGCGGGCCACCCACGGTCTGGCTTTTTGGTTCACAACCATTCTTACCCTTCTAATAGGTGCGGTCGGCCTTTTCTAGGCTGAGAGCGAGGGTGAACATTTGCAGGGTGGAGGTGGGATAGATATATAGACAGTTTATTTCAGCTCTGGCTCCTTAAAGAAGAAGATACTAATTCTGCTGGAGTAAAAACTGTTGCTAGGCATTTCTGCATAATATGTACAAAAAAATACATGATTATTCTGCACACACTATTACTACCTATGCAGTTTATGCTATTCATGGACAAGGAAGCTAGGGGGTAGCCTGGAATCACTGACTACTGGAGCAGGACGCGGCCTGCACAGTTCACCTAGTTACAACACCCTGTTTTTCATAAGGGGAAATTACACCCAGAAAGAGGAAGGGTGTTTTATAACTACAGAGAGTAAGAAAATGCAAAAGGAAATTAAGAAATAATGATGCTATCAGAGTTGGCAAATGATAGACAAATGAAATGCGGGGGTTGGGGGAAGGAAAGGAACTTAAAAGTAGGAAGGTTTAGAATGGGAAAATGATAAATGCTTATTGAATACAGGAATGCGTGTCCCTAAGGTACTCGTGTCCTCTACTCGCCACCATGGGACCTTTTTATTTTTTTATTTGCATTCTTTCTCTACTCCCATCTTTCCTTTCCCTCCCCATCCTCCTTTTAGTTTCTCCTACACTTCCTCTTTTTCCTGTCTCTCGGTAACACTTTCGCTCTTTCCAGGATAATGCCTCTAAAGAGGGACAGTATTCATTGCTCAACCCCACAGAGGTCACAGAAGGCTCAGGAAACTCCCAACCTTGGAGCTTGAGCGCTCTGGGTGAACGGAGACAGGCCATTTTGAATTGGTAATTTTTCCCCAGGGGGGTTGTTCTCAACCTCCTCCCAAAACACTGACTCTTCTGCGAAAACGAAATGCTTCTCAAACTTGAACGTGCATCTCAATCCCCTGGAGGGTTTATGGAAAGGCAGATTGCTGGACCCCACCAGGGATTTTGACTGGTAAGTCTGGGGTGGGGCATGAGAATCTGCGTTTCTAACAACATCTCAGACCAAACTTTGAATATGGAGGTTCCAAACCATTACAGGTGGGGAATAGATTAAAAAGTGTGTGTGTGGGGGGGCGGGGGGAGGTGGACTTTTATTAACTTCTGCGACACTTAATTTTTTTTAATAAGATAGCCATCTTTTTTTTTTTTAAAGATTTATTTATTTCTCTCCCTTCCCTCACCCCACCCCACCCCACCCCACCCCACCCCGGTTGTCTGTTCTCTGTGTCTATTTTGCTGCGTCTTCTTCGTCCCCTTCTGTGGTCAGCAGCACGGGAATCTGTCTCTGTTGCGTCATTTTGCTGAGTTAGCTCTCCGAGTGCGGCGCCATTCCTGGGCAGGCTGCACTTTCTTTCGCGCTGGGCGGCTCTCCCTACCGGGCGCACTCCTTGCGCGTGGGGCTCCCCTACGCGGGGGACACCCCTGTGTGACACGGCACTCCTTGCGCGCATCAGCACTGCGCATGGGCCAACTCCACACGGGTCAAGGAGGCCCGGGGCTTGAACCGCGGACCTCCCATGTGGCAGACGGACGCCCTATCCACTGGGCCAAGTCCGCCGCTAGACACTTAAATTTTTACAAGTGGATTGCTTTTGTAATAATGACTTTTATATTAATTAATGCAAATCATAAAAAACAAATAATTTTCAAAAGGTATAAAATCAAAGGAAACATCCTCTCCCCTCCCCTGGACCCCAGTCTGGTTCCCCAAAGTAACCACTGTTAACAGTCTCAATTTTTTTAATCTTTTTAACAGTCTCATTTTTATATCCCAGGAAAAATTATGCCTGTACCAGCATATATATATATATATATATACATACACACACATATATATACACATATATACATATATATGAAAAGGCTATATATATCTTTTTTTAAAAATTAGACAAATGGGAGTATGCTCTACATATTGTTTAGTGATGAGCTTTTCTCGATTAGTGACATAGCTTGAAGATGTTTCTTCAAGTCATATAGCTTTACCTCATTCTTTTAAATGGCTTTGTAACTTTTCATTGTGTAGCTCTATCATAATTTATAAAAATAAAAATGTTCTTAAGTCCCCTCTCCCCAAACAAATCCCTAAATCTGTCTGCAGCATTGCCATGTGGCTAATACAGGAATTGCATCACAGAACAACCATTAGTACAGAGGAATTTGAATAAACCACTAAGACTTATGTCACTGTCTCAAAAATTGGAAACTTGCCACAAGATAAGCATTGCTGGCGTGGCCAGAGAAAAGCAGGGTCCAGCATTGTAACCCTGAACTGGATCTTCGGAACCCATTCAGTCATCAGATTGTCACGGGACCTCAGAGAAGTCACTTCATTCCCTTTGTGCACCTCATCTCCCTCTCCCCACACAAATTAAGACTCTCCTCCCATCCTCTAAATTTGCAGGAGACAGGGACATGGTCAGCAGATGGCTAAAAGTTGCTTCTTAGAAGAGGGTCAAGTTAAAATGCTAGTTGGGGAAGCTGAGGTGGCTCAGCTGATACAGCATCCCCCTACCATATGGGAGGGTCCAGGTTTCGATCCCCAGGCCCTCCTGACCTGTGTGGTGAGCTGGCCCACGCGCAGAGCTGTCGCGTGTAAGGAGGGTGCCCTTCAAGGAGAGCCACCCCGCGTGAAAAAAGTGCAGCCTGCCCAGGAGTGGCACTGCACACTTGGAGAGGTGATGCAGCAAGATGATGTAACAAAAAAGAGACGCAGTTTCCCAGTGCCACCGAGGGTGCAAGTGGGCACAGAGAGCAGATGATGGGGGGGTGGGGTAGGGACAGAAATAAATGAAAATAAATCTTTAAAAAAATAAAATAAAATTCTAGTTGGTACCTTGTGTGCATTGCTTTTATCATTTAAAGAGGGGCGGTAAAAAAGGAAGGAGAGAAGGGGGGAGAGAGAAAGAGAGAGAAGACAGAAAGAAAGAGAGAGAGAGAGGGAAGGAGGGAGGGAGGAGGGGGGAGAGAGAGAGAAAGAAAGAAGGGCGGTAGAGTGTAGTAGCTAAGAGCCAGGGCTCTGATGTTGGATTGCCTTGATTTCATTGCTGCTTCTACTACTTACCAGCTGTGTGACCAAATTCACTTAACTCTCTGTGCCTCCTTTACCTCATCCTTAGAATGGAAATGTCACATAGGATTTTTGTAAGGATTAAATGAGGCATATGGGAAGTGCTGGCATTAGTCAACCCACAACAGATATGATTTAGTGCTGTTCATAGTAATAGTGATTGCAGGATTGCCTTCTCTCCCTGGCAGCACAGTATATCACAGACCTGAGGGAGTTATCATTGGTGCTTACTGATCAAGAGAGCCAGTTGACCCCAGGGCCATTGCTATCCTTCATATTTTATATTCTTTTTATATAAATGCAATACATGTTCAATGAGAAACATTTATAAGACACTGCTGAGCACTAAGAAGAAAATTTAAATAACCTGTCATCCTACTTCTGCCTGGAGGACTCCTTCTCCTTCCTCACCTGTTCCTCACCAGACTGGTTCCTGCTCCTCCTTCTGGTGATATGACTTGCTTCAAAGAAACCTTCCCTAACCAGCCAAAGCTAAACTAGGGGCTTGTCTTGCCTATGTACTTCCTGAACACCCTGGGCTTCCTTCATCATGACATTCATCACAATGTAGTTGCTCAGTGGCCCAGACCCTATAGTAGACTGTGAGCTTCCTTAGTGCAGGGAACATGGCCAGCTTTTTCACCATTCTAATCTCATAATAAATTCGCAGTAAATGTTTATTGCATTAATGAATGAATGGAGGATACAAGAATAGGTTCTGGTTTTTGGAGACCATATGACCTAAGCATTGAGCAGGTAGCATGGTCTCCCCAGCTCAGTATTTCCCAGATTTTTCCCATCCAAGTCTCATCAGGAAAAGTGGCAGCATAAATACCCTTTCTCCCACTAGACTAGCCTGCTGACTGTCTACAAACCTCTGACTTCCACCTCTACCACTTTTTCCTTGTCTATATGTCTCTCTTTATTACTGTCTCTTTCTGTCTGTCTTTGTTTCTGTCTCTCTCTCTCCCACACATGCACACGTGCATATGTCAGCCTTACTTTACTTCTCCACTGTGATCTCCACCCTCTCTTCCAACTCAGTAGATTATGAAAAATAATTATCCCAGGACATTATGACCTACCAAACTCTGAGATGATGGATTGCTTAGGAAATAATGTCCTATTGTTCTCTTTCCTTGCAGTAAGGGTTTGGAGGAGAGGGCGTGGCCTAGATATAGAAATTTGTACTACCCTTTATGATGCTATTTTTTTTTTAGTTCTTTGAAAAGATTTTTTTTCTTTTTTTTCTTTTTTATATTATTCATTTTTTAAAAATATTACATTGAAAATATGAGGTCCCATTCAACCCCACCGCCCCCACCCAATCACTCCCCCCACAGCAATACTCTCTCCCATCATCATGACACCTCCATTGCATTTGGTAAGTACATCTCTGGGCATCGCTGCACCTCATGGTCAATGGTCCACATCGTAGCCCATACTCTCCCACGTTCCATCCAGTGGACCCTGGGAGGATCTACAATGTCCGGTAATTATCCCTGAAGCACCACCCAGGACAACTCCAAGTCCCGAAAACGCCTCCACATCTCATCTCTTCCTCCCATTCCCCGCACCCAGCAGCCACCATGGCCACTTTTCCCACACCCATGCCACCTTTTTTATGATGCTATTGATGATGACAATAACCTGACTCTGCAAATGGGGCTGAAAAGACTGCAGTCAGCTCTTTGGCATAAGATGGCAGTCACTTAGTGCAGACTCTTGATATGGACTAATAGGCACTTTAAAACCAGAAGGGCACTTGTCTGCTTCAGTCCCCTCATTTTGTTCAGGTAGGTCAAGTTACTTGCCCAAGTAGGGAGCAGAGCTAGGAATAAGATCTCTTATCACTGTATTCCCTGTCTAGTGTTCTGTTCTCAGTTGGCTCAAACCCTGTGTTCTAAAAGGCGCTCCCCCCCCCCCATTAAAGTTTGATGTTGGTGACAAACACCAGGGAAACACTGAGGGCCCTGTTCAGTTCTGGTGCAGAATTTATTCAGTGGAGACCTTAGCACTTTTAGGAATTGAAATGTGTTAGTTTCCTAGCAAATTCACTCCTCCAGATGTTATTTATTCCCTTTCTCAGTGGACTGTTCATGGAAGTATTTGCTGGCTTTACAGTGGGTTTTAAAGAAGAAGGTCTATTCAGCCAAGTCATTCATTAGGGATTTATAATAAGTGCAGCTCGCTTGATTCCATCCCTTTCCAGAACATATTTCCCTATCATTTCTTCCCAAACACAGCAATTTCTGAAAGCCAGGGTGGCTTCCAGGAGCAAAAACACTGACTTAAAGACGTGTAAACCAGGATGGAGAAACCAACCATCCAATAGAAACCTAAATGATGGGTCTCACAGGGTCCTGCTAAGTCTTTGCCATAATGCCACATCTAGTGCTACGCTCGCACCTCACAGTCTCTCACTCTCCTCACTCAGCCTAGAAATCAGAAGAGCTGGTTTCTAATCCCAATTTGGCCAAAACTCTCTCTGTGGCCTGTTTGGGCCGCTTAACATTTTAGGAGCAGTTTCCTCTATTGTCTAAAGGTTTGGACTACATTGGTTATTCTCAAAGTGTGCTCCATGGAGTCTTTGGGTTCAAGGAAAGTATCTCAGAGTGGATGAGAAAGAGATCAGGTGGCAGGTCATCCTGCCTTTCATTCCCCATCAACCAGAACAGCTCCAGTATTCTGTTTTATATCATGGGTTTTTGTGTGAAATTCCATTTGAACAAAGGGATCTGTGGGGGGAAAAAGCTACAAGAAACATTGGACTAGAAAAATCCTTATGGTCACTTTCAGTGTAATAGTCAAATATCCTAGGTTCTTTCCAGATGTCCAAGATGGGCCTGTTTTATAATGAAAGATTCTGGTGTAGTTTGCGCTAACAGTAGCAGCTGAAATGAGAACACTTGAAGAGCACATTCATTGGCAGACCTCCCGCACCACCTCTAAACTAGTGACACCCAAAAAAGTAATAACAGCCAGCATTTTCTATGTGTTAGGCACAGTTCTAGTCTTTTGCATGTATTACCTCATTTAATCCTCTCAATAACTCTGTGAGGTAGGTGCTATTGTCTCTGTTTTAGAGATGAGGAAGCTGAAGTACAGAATAGTTAAATAACTTGTTCATGGTCACATGTTTAGTAAGTGGTAGATCTAAACTCCAAACCCTGGCAGTCTAGTTCCAACGCCCATGTTCCTAACCGCTATACTATTGTGCAGTCTCTAATACCAGGTGCTATTTCTAATCTCTGAAAATGCATCTGCCTATTGAACATATCCACTCAACTCCCTTGCTATTTCTTCAAACAATGTATTTTAAACCAAACTCAAGGTTTAGTTCTCTAATCCAGGTGTCCCTCCCAATTTCCTCTGTCCCTTCCATTTTCCCAGTCACCCAGACTAGAAATTTTGATATTATCTTTAATCCAGTTCCTCCATCTCACAAACTAGCCACTCACTGCCTTTTATTGATTTTTCTGTTACTCTTTCTCTTGAATCCATCCTTAGCACTCTAGTCCTACCCTAGACTGGGCTCTCATCATCTACCTGATCTCCTTGATTCCAGTCCAGCCTACACACCAATGCCACATTGATCTTCCTTTTTACTATATCACCCTACTCAAAACCCTTCAATAACTTTCTCTTTCCTACTCTATTAAGGCTAGATTCTTCTGCCTGGTTTCTCAGGCCTTGGAAATCTGGTTCTTTACAAAGCCAACCTTATTTTCCCATTATACACTCCCTGTTCTAATGTGGTGGGTCTCTTTATTGCTACATAAATTTTCATTCACATTACATCTGTGGCAGACATGGTTGGTTGCCTACCAACAAGTCATCCCCCCTACTTCCTTAGTAAGAGAACCTTGATCATGTACAGGTGACAGTGTGATCAGCTGCAGTAGATGAATCACAGCTGCTTTAAGCCAGTCATCAAAATCTTTGCTGGTGATGGGTGTAAGGATGATAATGTGACTAGTTCTGGCTAATGAGCCAGGAGGAACACTCTGAGGGAGCTTCTGGGAGAGATTTTCCTTGCTGAAAAAGAGATGAACATGAAAAAGTCCTTCTCCAACCTTTTGCTTAAGATACTAGAGTGAGGATGTGATGTTTGGTGTTGTGGCATCCATCATGGAACCATGAGGGAAGCATCACTGTTATACTGAAGATGCCAGAGCGAAAATACAAAGATTCTGAGTCCTCAATGTTATCATTGAGTGGCTGCACAAATCCTGGGAATGCCTGCATCCCAACTTCTTAAGTGGGATAACAAATGTCTGTATAATGTTAATGGGTGAATTTTGTTACTTGCATTTGAAATTGTCTGAACTAATAGAATACCCCTCGTTCAGAAAGCTGCCCATTTAGCCCACCCTCAGTTCAAATCCTGAAATGGCTCCAAGATACAGCTCAAACTCTATCTGCTGGCAAATCTTTCCCTGACCAATGCAGATCTCACTGATCTTCTCTGGGGAACTTCTGAATGAGCACTTAACATATGCCCTACAGTTTAGTATTTCATTTTGTACAATTTGTCACTCTGGCTTCTCCCATGCTTATTTTTGAAGCTCGAAGTACTCTAAGTTTCTTGAGGACCTTAACTTATTTATTCCGAGTGCTGCCAGCAGTATTTAACACTGTGCTGTATGAATAGTAGTCCCTCTACCCTCCTTGCATGAACAATAATGATAGCAGCTACTGAGGAACTTTTAGTGCTGAGCAAAAGGCATGTCATGTCTTCTGTCACAGTGATAAATTATAAATTAGTTTTTACTCTTGGACAAGTGACTCAAAAGCCCAAGGTGAACAGGTGACATTTTATGAGCTCAAATGGTTTTATGAGACTCGACAAGTTGTTGAATATCTTTTTTCCTTTAACCTTATCAGAAGGAACTAGAGATATCATTTTTTATTATTATATATGTTCCTTCTCCTCCATACTGGAAACATCATATTGCTCAAGTGAATGCTAATTTTGTTAGGTTCAGATTTACTCATATTTATTTTTCTTTTAAGTGGTTCTGCCTGGTTTGTAAATATACTCTGTTATTTGAATATTTATTTTGGACATTATGTCAGAATTAACTTATTACCAACATGTTATTTAACCCTCAAATCTGTATTAAAGACCATATAAATCAGTGTTTCTCAAGACTGGTGGCACATTAGAATCATCTGGGGAACTTTTTAAAATGTACTGATTTCAGGGTCCCCCTCCCCCAAAGATTCTGACTTAATATGAGGTATAGTCTGGGCATTGGGGTTTCTTAAGAGGTCTCCAGGGGAGTCTGTGTATAGCCAGGGTTGAGATCCACTGCTATAGACGACTGTATTGAAATCCTAAAGCAGGATTCTAAAACTCTAGTGTCCACGAAAATAAACTGTAGTTCTTCTTAAAGTGATTACTGAGTCCCAGACCAGAGAATCTAAAGGGCTGGGTTGGGCCCAGGAATCTTTATTTTTAGAAAACAACTATATAATTCAGATGTATGTGGTCTGCTGGCCATACTTTGTGAAAATCTGTTCTAAATGAATTTATATCTAGAAAATTCTGTTGTCTATTTTTTTACATGCTTAAAACTACACTTTTTTTTCAGAAAATTAATCTGCAGCTATTATAGTCAGATATAGGAAAAGCAACTATGGTTCTCTGCTTAAAGAAAGGAGAGAACAAGATTTTTCTCACTGTCAAGCAGACAGTTTAAGAGGAAGGACAATGCTAATTTACAATGTGTTAGAAATGAGTATAAGTACAGAAAAGAGACACAAAATTATTATTTCAATGCCAGGAAAATTTTCCTAAAAATTAAATGAGCATCTTTACAAATGATCCAAGTCTAGGAGGGTGAGCTACTGTGATAATTTGGATTCAAATGCATCAAGATTTCCAATTATATGGACATAATGGAAGAGTGAGTCCAAATCAATGAGATTAAACTGAATAGAGATAAACATAAAGTGTAGTTACAGTTTTTTAAAAAATTGATTTCACAAGTACAAGATGGGAGAACCCACACTTGACAAAACTTCATGTGAAAAAGATCGACAGGTCTTCATCACTGACAAACTCAGTATGAGACAACACTGTGACTCCTTTAAAAAGAGAAAGTGCAAAGTGCAAGCTTTGATCTCTTAGGTAGAGAGCTCAAGTCAAAGGAGGTGATATCCCAGTGGACTTTGCCATGGAGTCATATTTCTGGGTACCACAGTTTCAGAAGGACATTAACAGAATAGAAAGTCTCCAGGAAAGTGAGAACAGAATGGGGAGGGTCTGGAAAATCTTCCCATGAGACATGTTTAGGCTAGAGAGCAGAAGTCTTAGTGGGGTAGTGGTCTTCAAATATCTAAAGAGGTATCACATGGAAGTGAGAAGAAGACATTCTGTAGAACTCTGGAGAGAAAAGTAGGAAGATGAGTTTGAAGCTATGAGGAACCAGGGTTCAAATGAGTAGGACGGAAATGTTTGCAACAATGAGACCTTGAAAAGTAGTAACTCTTTGTGACTTGTTCCAAGTCAGTGTAAATGTTTGAAGAGAAGCCATACGAGCAGTTGTCCAGGAAAAATGTAGTATGAGTTTCAGCATCAGAAATAAAGTTAGATAAAAGGAACTTGAAGCCTCTACCAACTTGGATCCCAGAACTTTCTGAAAATTCTTTGTGCCTCAGTAGTTGTTAGAAGAGGGAATTTACAATGAATGAAAATACAAAGGGCATTCAACAGTGGTAATATAAAAGGAAAGGCACATTCAGTGACATCAAAAACATTTGACAAGGAAGCAGACTTGACTCAACTGATAGTCTGCCTATCACATAGGAGGTCCAGGGTTCAAACCCAGGGTCTCCTGGCCCGTGTGGGGAGCTGGCCCATGTGCAGTGCTGATGTGTGCAAGGAGTGTCGTTTCATGCAGGCATGTCCCCCGCTGTAAGGGAGCCCCATGCAGAAGGAGTGCGCCCCTCAAGGAGAGCCAGCCCACGTGAAAAAACCGCAGCCTGCTCAGGAGTGGCGCCGCACACACAGGGAGCTGACGCAGCAAGATGATGCCAACAAAAAGAGACACATTCCTGGTGCCACTGACAAGAATGCAGGCAGACACAGAAGAATACCCAGTGAATGGACACAGAGAGCAGACAGTGGGGGGTGGGGAGAGGGGAGAGAAATAAGTGAAAAAAATTTTTTTTAATTTGACAAGTATTTCAGCCTCTGAACTTTTAATTACAAGAAACTAGTCGAGATGGACTCCTGCCCCCTACTCAGAAGTTACTTCTGGTTTGGTAGTCAGAATAATGGTCCCCAACATGTCCACATCCTAATCCACAGACCAAAGTCTCAAATAGAATTCAGGTTGCTAATCAGCCGACTATAAAATAGGGAGATTATACAAGGTTATCTGGGTGGGCCCAATCTAATAAGGGTCCTTAAGTGAAAGAGGGAGGCTTAAAGGTCAAAGAGGATGTGACAATGGAAACAGAGGTCAGAGTTATTCTAAGTGAGAAAGAATTGACCAGCTGTTGTTGGCCTTTGAAGATGGAAGAAGGGGTCATGAGCCAAGCAATGTGGGAAACCTATGGAAACTAGAAAAGCCACTGAACATATTCTTCCCCAGAGCCTCCAGAAAGGAATGCAGTCCTGTTGACACCTTGATTTTTTGCCCTGCAAAACCTGGACTTCTGATCTACAGAACAGTGAGATAATAAATATCTGTTGTTTAAAGCCACCAAGTTTGTGATAATTTGCTAAAGCACCAATAGAAAAGTAATATACCCCTATGTGAAAGACTGGCAGGTTTTAGGGGAGAAAGTCCCAGAATAAGAGCACATGCTGGTTTTCAATGGTCTTCTAGACTTAGGTTTTTCTTCTAATCCTCCAGAAACCCATAATTCTGGATAATGTCTTGTGGGGCTGTTTGAGGCCCTGGCTCCATTTTATATTCCCTCTCCACGCTCTGAACCCCCTTCTACCACTCGAGTTTCAGGAACCTTGCCTAGAACTATCTTCATCTGATGACTTCTTTCCAACTCAGCAGCTACTCAAGCACTCATACCTTTAATTCGCAGTATGGATGGGTGGGTTTTTTTTCATATTTGTTAATGTCTTACTTTGTAATTACCCAGCTAGCTATCCATTCATCTAGGCAATTAGCTTTGCTCCTCTCCATCCACATTAGCCTCCTTGCTATTCTTCAAGTACACTCCCACCCTGGGGCCTTAACCCTGGTTGTTTTCTCTATCTGGAACATTCTTCCCTCAGATATCCACATGGCTAACTACCTCAGTTCCAAGTCTTTGCTTGACTGTCACTTTCTCAATGAGGCCTGTTGTGGGAAACTGGCTTGCCTGTTTCTTATTGTAAATGTTACACCTGGTCTATTGTAGATGTTGCAGTTGTTCCCTATTATTATAAATGATGTTGCAATTCTAATAGCAAACAACTGCTTGGTAGTTTCCAATAAATATGAGGTGTAAACTAGGGTCCAGCCTCTCAGTTCCAGAAGTTGAGTCTTCTGGTCCCGTCTTTATCTCTTCTCTTGTGTCTCTTTCTGTCCCTTTATTTTGTAAAGTTCTGCATTGCCTTCCCTTGGAGCCAAACTACTGTGAGCTGATTGCAGCAAGTGGCGCCCACCGTGGGGCTCAAGGGGAAGAAGAATCGCTTCTTGGGAAACTAAAGGTGTGCTTACGGTGCAGATCCCCAAGTGGTTTGGAAGGCCTTACAAGTCCTCGGTGAGTAAGGACACTCTCAGGTATTTTAGCAGGGTTATGATGGGAAATGGAGACAGTTCAACAAAAAGTCGCCCATATGTCTGTCTCCTAAAAGAGCTCCTTAAAGCAGGAGGAGTGAAGGGCAGTGAGCCTCGTATTTTAGAACTCTTACAGATTATTGAAACCACTTTGACTATTGTTAAATCTGTTTTAGAACCCTTATAAACAGAAGATGAGGAAGAGAAAAATGAAAATAGAGAATGTGAGGAAGTTTCTCCTACTGAATTTTTTGATGATACTAAATCTGAAGTTGTTTTGCCTTCAGCTCCTTCATTAACTGACTTTAGAAAGTCATTTTCCTCCCCATCGACACCTCCTCTGCCTCCTATACCCAGAGACGCTCAGCCAAAGTTGTCAGCTTTACAAGAGGGCGTTTTACAGGCTAGAAGGGAGGGTGACTTGGAGGCGCTTCAAATGGCCTTTCTGGTTACCATACAAGAAAGAGTAGCTCCCAGAGTTGATCCTCAAAACCCGAATGAAGTTTACGAGTTCACTCATGAACCTTCCCATTTAAAATTTGAAAGAGTTAAAAGCAGCAGTGCAACAATATGGTCCAAATTATCCTTTTATCTGTGGTGTGGTGCAAGATCTTACTGAAGGCTCTAGGCTGATCCCGGCTGACTGGTCTGCATTGGCACGCATCACCCTAGGGTCTGGAGAGTTTTTACAATTCAAAACCTGGTGGACAGATCATGCAGAGACTCCGGCTGCTCATAATAGAGCCCATAATATCCCCATTTCCTTGGCTCATTAGTGGGAGTGGGGAATTGGGTGGGAGTAGAAGAGCAATTTACAATGGATGATCAAGCCATCGCACAGGTTCAGTGCTGTTGCTTAAGAGCCTGGGAAAAAAACTGAGGCTAAAGGCCAGCCTCTGGTGTCATTTCAAAAAATATTTCAAGGACCTAAAGAAACTTACCCTGACTCGATTGCTCGGTTACAAGAGGCTATCAAAAAACAGGTCAATAATTTAGAAGCTGCTGATACTACTTTGCAGCTAATGGTTTATGAAAATGCCAATCAGGATTGTCAGAAAGCTATTGGGATTATGAAAGGTAAAGTGGATTTGACTGGATATATTAAATTGTGCCAGAATGTAGGTATGGAGGGTCACCGTGCTACAATGATGGCTCAGGCTATGGCAGGGATGAAAATCAATAAGAGGTTCTCTGAAAAATGTTTTAATTGTGGAAAAATTGGTCACATGAGAAAAGACTGTCAGAAACAGTCTGAGGGAAAAACAATGCTACTTGGACAGAATATTTCTGCTCTGAAACGACCTGAGCTGTGTCTGCTGTGTGGTAAAGAAAATCACCCGGTAGCCTTAGTTGGTCTAATTATCATAAGAATGGCACCCCCTTGTTGGGAAACTTCCAACCGGCCTGCTCCCAGCCCACTCAAAAAGGGGGCTTTCCTGGTTCAGCAGAGCAATCCCAGCACTCCCCGATTCTCCGCAGTGCCCTGGACTTATCCCCCGCCACAGCAAGAAGCACAGCTGTAGGTATCCCTATGGCAGAACCTGTTATTCTGCTTCCAAGAGACTCCCCCATCCATGTAAAAATGGGAATAAAGCAGTCTTACCTCACAGGGAATAAGAGTGCATACAGACGTAACTGATTATGACTATCAAGGAGAGATTGTTTTGTTTTCATACTAATTCTGATAGGGCCTATTTAGCCAAGTTAATAAAATTAGTACAAAACTTTTATCAAGGTGTTAAAAAGAATCTTCGGTTTTGAATCAATAGCTTACTCCTGAACTTCAAGTCTCAGTGTAGTCTTAAAGAGTAGTAGTGCAAAAAATGTTTGACTGTCTGTCTAAACTGCTAAATAAGAGCGTAAATGCATTTATGCTGCTCAGGTTAACCTAACTGGTTGCTGATTACTAATAAGTGTTTCCAAGAACAAGCTTGCGTGTTACAGGCAACATGATCCCAGAAGAAATCCAAAAGCAATAAAACCTAAGATGTGAAATGATGGAGAGGTTTAAAAAACAGCTATACCAGACAAGTAAGAATTATGAGTCAAATTGTAAACTTTGTTTCTGTTGTGGTGTTATAATTATTTTTGTCTGTTTGTTCAATGTCAATGTATATTTTAATACCTCTGGGTGGTATAAATAAAAACTTCTGAAAGAGCTCTATTCAAATGGCCAAAAAATTAAATAAGTGCTTATATTATTACCTAAGTTTGAAATGTTAATGAGATCACTACTTGTAAGTCTTGATTAATAGAATTACTATAAGTCTCTTAAAAAAATAGTTCTTGCTTAAAGTGAAATGAATAATTTATTTTTCTTCATAGGATAAAATGAAAGATGTAAAAGTTAAGCAAATACTGAAAAAGGTAGAAAGTTTGTGGGAATACTAACTGAAATTTAATAAGGTGTATTTTGTCCTAAAATAAAATGGTTCGTTTTATAAAATCAGAAAATGGAGATATGCGGAATAGAACTAGTAGGCATATAGCAAGTTGTAAAAAGTATTGTGGTAGCATTCAGTGAGATAACATTTTTGTAAAAGTAAAACAAACCTGAATGAATACAAAAAGTGCAAAAGCTGAAAAGGACAACAGTGCACTTTTGCCGTTCTTTAAGGCTTTCTGCTCTGGCCTGACAGCAATGAATCCTGCTGAATAGAAGAAACCTGTGGCAGTGACCCTAAGAAACATCAGAGACAATGGTATCTTAAGGGCCTGGAATAGGCCAACAATTGGGACAACCTGTAAGGTCCCTGCTACTCTATCAAATTCTTAAATGTTGTTTGGTTGGGTAAGGCAAAACTATACTCCCTGCTGTAATTGATAAAGTACAATGTTTTCTCCTGTTTAAAAGAATTTGTAATATTGTCAGAATAATAATCTCTTATCCCTCACTGAGATGTGTTAATTGGGAAGGGTCCTTCATGGGAGTAGGAGGACCTCCAGCAGGCTGCTTTAAAAAATTAAAAAAGGGGTGGGGGGTGGGGAGAAGGTGGATATTGACCTAGCCTGTGAATTGGATGTGGCCAGCACCAATATTGGCTTTGGGTGGAATTATGGCAAAGGCAACATTCTACTTGAGTACCCCTCGGGTTTTAGCCACAATTGTGGGAAGGGGCTATAAGTACAATATAAAGTAATTGTGTGCAGCATAGGAAGCCCTGCTGAAAGTGAAAGACTTGGCCCAATAGTGTCTGGTTACACTGAAGACTGCTATACCGATCCAGGGGTGGATTGCAAATACTCAAGTAAGACAAAAACGATGGACTGTTATGGATCACTCTATGGGGGAGAGATCTGTGGAAGAACATCTGGGACACCTGCCAGCAGTGACAGGCAACTGTCTGTCATGGCCCTGCCCACTCCTCTAACATCCCTCTAAGGACTGTTGAGGCAGATGCCTCATGAAGATTCAGAGCTATGACACTGGGACCTGAGAGGAAGCAGAGTGGCTCCACCGGAAAAGTGTAACGTCGTGAGTACCAGACCTTGGAGTGCCTACAGCAGCAGTTTCTGCTGCCTGCTATTCACCAACAGCTTGTGGCCTTAATGCTCATGTTAATGACTGTGACATCAGCACCCTCCTGTTCCTGGAAGGGGCAAAATATGGTTTCACTGCTACAGACCCTGCATTGGGATTCTTAGAACAAGCCAGCTATTGTTTTCTGCCTGAAAAATGAGTCCTCACAATGATGAACTAAGTTTAAATTCAACACTGGATTGTGTCCCCAGGTCCAGTGAAGAGGCTAAAAGCAGGACCAAGGAAGGCATTGAAATTATGTGATAAACTTCCAGCTGCCCCACAGCCCAAAATGGGGAAGAATTTGTCATTGCCTATGCCTCAAACTATGCAAATTGGGGAAAATGAGATCTTTTTTTATCAAGTACTGGCCGATATAGCCTTGCTGGTAGGAAGTCTTAAGCCTATAAGAAATGAAAGTTTATTCATTAAATGCCTGCTAGTTGGAAATCTTATTGTATTTACAGTAGTTATGGATTATATATAAAATGCTTGAATACTAATCAGAACTTTACTAATGAAACATATTGTGTACGTGAGTGATTTAGTGAACTGTAAGTGATATATAAATGTACCTTAATGTAAATCTCTTGTTTTAAGTTTGAACAATCCTGGAACTGAATATATTGAGAAAAGAGTATTGTTCAAACTTAAAAGTGAAAACATCATGCAGGAATGTGTGTTAATCAGTGAAACATCATTTGTGTAGACTTTGCAAAAACAAAAGGGGAAATTTTGTGGGAAACTGGCTTACGGTTTCTTATTGTAAATGTTACACCTAGTCTATTGTAGATGTTGCAGTTGTTCCCTATTGTAAATGCTGTTGCAATAGCAAACAACTGCTTGGTAGTTTCCAATAAATACGAGGTGGAAACTAGGGTCCAGGCTCTCAGTTCCAGAAGCTGTGAGTCCCCTGGTCCCATCTTTATCTTCTCTCGTGTGTCTCTCTCCCTTTATTTCGTAAAGTTCTGCGTTGCCTTCCCTTCAAGCCAACCTACTGTGAGCTGAATGTAGCAGAGGCCTACCCTGAATACCTTACTTTTACTGAAATCCACCCCCTACTCCCACACACATACTTCCAAACTCCCTTTCCCTGCTCAATTTTTTTCATAGCACTTATCTCCTAACATAAAATGTAATTTATTGTTTATTGTCTTCCCGCCTTAAAATGTTAATGCCACAAAGTACAGGGATTTTTGTCTTATGTTCACTGATCTATTCCAAGTACCAAGAACAGTGCCTGGTACGTAGTACACACTGAAGAATTATCCTCAAATGAATGTTTCTTTTCCCTGTGCAAATACTAGGCCAGATCCTGGGGGAGAGTAATAAAAGAATAAGGCTCTGTGTGACTTTGAATCTGCCTGTCCAAATGTTGCATGCATGTTTGACTTGGTTTGATCTGACTAAACTGTAAATATTTGGGTGGCAGGAATATTATCTCCTATTTCTCTCTATTTTGGTGATATTTGTCCCTTTATTCACCTGGTCCTCAACCGTAATTGCTGGTCTAATGGTGGCCAGTTCTCCCCAAGTCTCTCTCCTCTATTCAGGGGAAAGAATGAGAGGGCAGGGAGTAAAATTACTCCTTTAACTGAATCTAGGTATCTATGGCGTGGAAGCGCTATGGAAAAAAACACTAAAGATGCTTAAAGCAGTAGGTGGGGTTTTGTTGCTTTAACATGCACGCAGTTTGTAGGAAAACCTCTCCTCCCAGACTTTAAAAAGCCCAGGCATGTCTTGCCTTGAGCAAATGCAATAAATAAGAACTCAAACTTATCATAAACATAGATTGGGCCTGGGAGTGGCTAGCTATTCCCATTTCAAAGGATACCCTGCTTCATAGAATTTACCACGGGGTTAATTTAGTTTGCTCAGTTTTTAAAAAATTGAACCCATCCGTCCCCAAATGGAGAAAGGATTAAATGATGCATATTGCATTCATATGATAGCATTTTTCCATTTTATTAAGAACATAGTCTAACATTGTAATGAGGGAAAAGAAGTTGGAAACAAAATTGTATTACAATTGTTCTTAAAAATTCATCACAAAAAGACTGGAAGACACCAAATTATTAACAGGGATTGTTTCCAAGTGTTGAGATTGTAAATTTGTCTTTCAAATTGTCCAATTATCCACACTTTCTGCAATGAATTTTGTTTTATAACGATTAAAATAAACTTATTTTTAAACACTGAATTTGCACAAAACTTCAGAATTACAATTATTGGGGTGTATTTGTGGAAGAGGGGAGAAAGAAACTTCAGGACAACCATTTATATCTTTTATTTAAGAGTCTCCTATTAACTTCAACAGGTCTCTAAAAACCTGGAACGAAGGTAGGGAAGAAAACCCGATGATCCTTTTAAGAAAACGTGTGACAGTTGCCTCAGTACAGAATGAGGGAAGAGGCTGTGTCAAGTGGTTACCTAAAACCCGTTTCAGGATTTTGCGGGTTTGAAGTGAATTGACTAAATGAACTTAACAGGTGACTTACTGGTTCCTTGCATCAAATGGGAGAACTGCGTTCAAATGGTCAAAACTGTTAAGTAGGACTGTCAAGAAAAGGTGAAGGCGGTGATGACAAACCAATACACTAAAGGAGGATGCTTGGAGAAATTGCTGAGTCATGAGTTGGGCAATCACGTGAAGAATTTAATAAAAACGAAACTTACCCAGATGTGGTTGGCCTTCCCTCTCCTCTCCACCCCTTCTCGGAATTGTTAAAAATTGAGATCTCTGAGGAGCGTTGGTTTTACTCTAGCCTTTGGTGTTTCGAGAGGGCGGAATTGTAGGCGGGCCAGAGGGAAAGGGGGTGGCGAGAGGGAGGGGGAACTGGGCGGCCGCCGGACTTCCAGGGGCGTGGCATCCTCGGTCCCGGCTGCCGCTGGCGGCCAGACCGCGCGCCTCTGACCTGTGCGTCCGAGTTGCGGGAACAGAAACACATCGGTCTGGGCTAAACATTGGTCCTTTGTGTCTCCTGCGTTTGGCACCTTTGGAGGGCCGGTCGCAGCTGTGGGAGGCCGCGCTCGCTGCCAGCGGCGGGCCTTGGCGGTCAAGGCGACCTTGCTTAGCAAAGCGACTATTGTACTTTGTGGTAATGACTCCGGAGGCTCTGCCGCTTTCTAGGCATTCCTCCAGGAGCTTTCTCCCCCTAGAGGCCTAGTCTTTAAAGGCAGTTTGTTTTTGCAGTGTGATGAGGCTTTAACTTTTACTTTGGCGCCAAGGGTAGCATGCCACCCTTACCGGTTAATTGTGCCCTCTTTGACAAAGGAACAATAAAGTGCTACCCTTTATGTCTAAAGTTGTTCCTCCTTACTTTACTGGCAGTAGTTGCTTTGAAGTCTTTCTCCAGCCGTTCTGGTATCCTTGATGCGTGCATGAACTGGCACCAAAGCCTAGACCTTCTGGTCACTAACCACTGGGTTGCCGGGTCTGTGTGCTACAAGTGCTGTTATGGCTGTAGCTGACTCGTACCTAACGAGACACCACAGTTGTTTCATACATAGACACATGTCCAAGCTTATCAAAGTTTTGCACTTTAAACCTGTACACTTTTTCGAATGTCAGCTATACCTCAATAAAGCTGTTTAGAAAAACTGGATTAAGTCATAAATGATAACCAAGATTAATGAAAAAATACAAAAATATCTTTTATTTACATCACTGAGTAGTGAAAAAAATCACATCTATTGCCCTTGTTTTGAGTTAACTTATTTATTTTTATTTTAAAATCTTTTCACTAACTGTTTATTTTAAAGCCTTACATTTCTGTGAGTAAGTGTAAGGTACTGGGGTTTTCTTTTTCTAATATTAGAGCATTTTCATTACTCCAAAACAAAACAAACGGTACCAGGTTTGTTTTTTTCTGTTTTGTTTTGTAAAATTGCTTTCCTAAATGAGGATATTTCATTAATACTTAAATTGCTGTGATACCTAAGAAAGAAAAACACAAAGACATCATGCACCAAAAAAGAAAACAGAAAAGAAACCCTGAACCCCAAACGCACCTACTTCCTAGGTCTGTAATACTACCACTTTAATTCAAATTTTGAACTAAAAATTCCAACTTGTTTCCTTTAAGGATTAAAGAGTCAGTTCTGCAAACCTTGGTTAAAGTCTACTTTGGGACGCTATTTGATCATATTCAGTCAATAATTACCATAATAAATTACATGAAAAAGAAAAACCACAGCTGGGCAGCAAGTCTTTCCCTGAAGGGGGATCAGGATGGTGTATTATCTGTGTCCCCCACACACTGGAAAACCAACAATGCAGATAAATCAAAATGTTGATTGTTCAGAACCGTGAATTCCAGCCATATCTCAACATGTTAAGAGGATTGTCAGCCGTCTCTTGATAAAGGATTCTAGGACAAGTGCAATGAAATGTCTGTGCACCAGATGACTGTACATGTGCAGTAAGAATAGCTGCCACTGAGAAAAGTTTGCTTTGCCGAAGAGGGAAGGAGACCAGTCTATTACTAAAATGATCATGTGCCATTGTTAGAGGTTTACATCACATGGGAGCAGGGAGAAGTTAGTTGAGCAGAGACTTGTTAGTGACACACGTGAAGAGGCAAGGGCCAGAAACAGGGCATGTCTTATCCCTGTTCTGTCCCTGTAATCTATATGGCTTTGTCAGCAGTGTTCCTCTTCACTTAGGGTGCTTGTTTAAAAATGCTTGTTAATTCCTAGACTCATCTCCCCCACCAATCTATTGAATCAGAGCCTCTGGAGTTAGATCCAGGAATTAGCATGTTTAACAGGCAACCCAGTTTGCTGCTTCTGCAAGCTGCAGTTTGAGAACCCCGTAATGGATCCATCAGCACCGTGGAGTGAGTAACATCCCATGAGGTTATATACAGCATGGTCACTGTTGCAGGCTCTGTAGGAAGAGATGATGCAGTCAGCACCCTCAATCAGGAGGCTCTAATGGCAGAGGTAGCAAATCCATTGGGAAAAGAGCCAATAGCACAGGACATGAGGGCATATGTAAGAGTATTATTAACTGTGCAACCAATTACCATCACATAGAGTGAATCATCCATGTGTGTTGAGGAGATGCACTGAAGGGAAATCTGAGCGGCTTCCTGGGTAACAGAATACACAGTGTAGCATCTCTTGAGTCAGTGTCCTGACCTCCCTTGCCCCAAGGTAGGAATCCTTAACCCAGGGTCCAAAGACAGAATTCAGGGGGCCTCTGAATTGACATGGGGAAAATTTAGCATCTTTATTTGAACCATCATCTTACTGAAATTTAGTATTTCCTTAAATCATGGATAGGGAACAAACCACATTAGAATGAGCAATACCTATGACTTAGACACCACTAGAAACCGTGGATATGTTTTCTTTCTTGTCTTTCTGTCTCTCTTTCCGTCTTTCTTTTTTGAAAGTACCAGGGATAGAACTCAGGACCTCATAAATGGGAAGCAGGCTCTCAATCACAGAGCTACATCCACTTCAACTCTTTTCTATCACATTATTATTATTGTGGCTATCTTGAAATATAGTTCATGCTTATCAGAACATCAAAATTAAGTTGCTTTTTAGAGCTCTAAATCTTGATATTTAATGTATTGGTAGAACAGCGTATGTTTTATTGTAACACACACTTCTTTTTTTTTTTATTAATTTTTTTATTTTTTATTGACTTTGTAATAATATTACATTAAAAATATATATGTGAGGTCCCATTCAACCCCACCCCCCCACCCCCCCTCTCCGCCCCCCCAACAACACTCGTTCCCATCATCATGACACATCCATTGGATTTGGTAAGTACATCTTTGGGCACCTCTGCACCTCATATACATTGGTTCACATCATGGCCCATACTCTCCTCTATTCCATCATGTAGGCCCTGTGAGGATTTACAATGTCCGGTGATTACCTCTGAAGCACCATCCAGGGCAGCTCCATGTCCCAAAGACGCCTCCACCTCTCATCTCTTCCTGCCTTTCCCCATACCCTTTGTCCATTATGTCCACTTTTCCCAATCCAATGCCACCTCTTCTATGTGGACACTGTCTTTTTTTAAGAGCAATTTTATTGATATTCATATACCATACAACCCAGCAAAAGAAAGCACATTTCTTATTAAATATTTTCATAACTGTATTTTAATAAAATTGATTTCCTTTTATGCATTTATTTTAAAGTATTCAAATTCAGAGTTCATAGGCTCCATCGAACTCTCAAAGGGGTCCATGGCGCAAAACATTTTAAAACCCCTGGCTTAGGGAAGTCTCCATAGCTAGGGGTCACCTACATTGGTTCCTTTATACCCCAACAACCCCCCCCCCCAACACACACCATTTCTCCCAGTTATTTCATGGATAAGACACCTTAGGAATCAGGGGGACAGAAAATTTTGCTTCAGAACCTTTAAGACCACACATTTCATTCGTTCAATCAATCAAATATTTATTGAACACCTATCATGGCCAGGCATTATGTTGGGTGCTGAAGATACTGTGATGAATAAGATACATTGTCTTCATCCTCGAAGAGTTTACATTCTAATGTTGTCAATGGACATATCAAATAATTTCCAACTTTATTTATGAAAAATAAAACAACCGATAAAGATAGCACTTAGCTCATTTTTATTGAGTGGAATGCTTAATATGTGCCAGACAATTATATTGACTAAAACTCTAAGGTTTTATTTTTTGGGGGGTCAGTATTTAATATACCCATTTTAGAGATATGGAAATTAAAGCATAGAGAAGTAAGTCTTCAATGCTACACAGTTAGTTGCTGAGGGCATGGAGAGGGAAGAAGAGATGTGATGTGGGGGCATTTTCGGAACTTGGAGTTGTCCTAAATGATATTGCAGGGACTGATGCCAGACATTATATATCCTGCCATATCCCACTGAATGTACTGGGGAAGAGTGTAAACTACAATGTGAACTATAATCCATGCAGTGTAGTAGTGCTCCAAAATGTATTCACTAAATGCAATGAATGTGCCACAATGATGAAAGAGGTTGTTGATGTGGGAGGAGTGCGGGGCTAGGGTATGTGGGAACCTTTTATATATATATTTTTTAAGATTTATTTATACTTCCCCCCTTGCCACTTGCTTGCTGTCTGCTCTCTGTGTCCATTCCTGTGCGTTCTTCTGTGTCTGCTTGTCTCCCTTTGTTGCATCATCTTGCTGTGTCAGCTCTCCACAGGCGTGGGCCATCAGCTCTCTGCGGGCGCCGGCCAGCTTGCCTTCACAAGGAGGCCCCGGGAAGTGAACCCAGGGCCTCCCATATGGTAGACGGGAGCCCAGTCGATTCAGCCACATCTGCTTTCCACCTTTTATGTTTTTTAATGTAACATTTTTCATGATCTATGTATCTTCAAAAAAAATACCAAAAAAAGTCAGAATTCAAACCCTGGTAATAGTTCCTTTTTAGACACATTTTCAGATGTCTTTAAAATATCGTGAGTAGATATTTTGAATGGGCAAGTGGGAATATGAGTCCGAGGTGCAAAGAAGAGATTCAGGCTACAAATGTAGATTCAGAAACCATCAGCATGTAGGTAGTTTTTTAAGCTACGAGACTGTATGAGATTTCTTTAGGGAAAAACGCAGTGAGAGAAGAGAGGCAAGCCCTGGACCAAGCCCTGAAGTGCTCTAGCATTTAGAGCATGGGTAGAGGAGGAGGAAAACCAGAGGTAGGATGGAAAAACCTCAGAAGCCATTTTAAGGAGGACAGCACAATCAACTGTGTCAACGTTTTGATGTTATTATTCTAGGACATAGCTCAAGACTGTGGAGTTTTTAAAGGGGGCCTAGTTTAAGAAATAATCCAGTAAGAAGAGGTACAACCAGGATGACCATACATTCCTGGTTAGCCTGAGAACAGTCTCAGTTTATGCCCATTGTCCCACATCTCATTCAATTTATCATTTGTCCCAGATTTTTTATTTTTAAACTATTACTGTTCATAGTTATATTAAAATAACTTGGTTTGGGTTTGATAGATCTCTGCTTTGAACTTCCAGTTCCTGCAGAGCTCTCACTTTGGTTCTCATGATGAAATTGTAAAGACGACCAGCGATAGCCCATCTCTTTCCTTAACCCTTTCCAGGGGTAATGCAATTAACCTCTCTGATAAAAGGAAAGGTACTCAGAAACCAGCAATGAGGGACAACTAACAACCCCAAGTCCTGGGTGGTGGTGGAGGAAGTATTTGACAACTGTCCAGCTGCCTGCCACTTGGCATACTGACCAGTTGTTCCTTGGCCTGCAAGTTCCAGGTGTGAACTGCAGAAGGTGTCAGGTCACCAGTTAGCATGGTCAAAGGGAAATGTGGAAAATTAGAGGTTATGTGTACATGAAATATTTGTAGGAAATAGAGGCTAAGCAGTCCTGCCAGAGTGTATAGAGAGCAGTCTGAACATTCTTACAACAGTGGTTTTGTAACTTATTGCATAGTGTAAATCTATAACGATAATCCTTTCTTTCTTAATTTTGCAATAAACCCTTAAAGCTGTGATGAGCTCAAATAAATGGAAGTATGTGCTTACTGAACAATTTGGTACTGAATTTAATGATTTACATGCAACTCATACAGTGTTTGTTGACAGATTCCATTTGTGGGGGCCACAGCGTTATCACTGACCACACATAAACCAAAAGACGTATCTTCTGAAGAAGTTACAGCATCTACCTCAGGTTGTCAGTAATTATTCTACGAAGACTGTGCCCAAGGATCACATGTGTAGATGCAGAAGATTTACATATAACTTTGTGAAGCATGGCTTTTTATGTAAATCAAATCATTGCTTTTCTAAATTCATTTTGCTCATTTTTTATTCCAAATTTCCCTGTGCATGTACAAAAAGACATTAGCCAAACAAATGGTTCAATAATGCCAATTTTATATCTGTGTCTTCAGATGATTTAAACAGAAAAGAAGTTAAATTAATAATAGTTCAATTTTCTCATCCAATAAATGAAATTTTTAAAAAAGCTATTTTGGAAGTTTATTTTAATGAAGGTAAAACATTGGACATCATTGTAAATGCTATTGTAAGTTCAAAAACAAAGCTTACTGTCAAAGATTATCTGTTTTTCCAGTGATAATTATGCAATCAAAAAAGAAGCTGTAATGTCAAAATTTACTAATATTTTTCCTGTAAACATAGGATGTTTGAACTACATTTTTTATGGAACAAGTTAATGTTGAATACCAAAACAGACAAACAAAAATTCAGCATGACAGTATGTGCATTCTGTCTTTGCTGCCTATCATTAATCAGATTTTAGAAATGTTTGAGCTTTTGAAGTACTACTTTGTTACTTTACTTACATGCCCTACAATGGTTCCGAATTTTTTGTAAGGAGTTCTCTAAATTTTGGTATATATTGTTCAACATCAGTTGGAAATATTTAATCAGAATTCAAAACTGTTATTCAACAAATGGAATGCTAAAAAATCTTCAGCTTTTGAAGCTTTTAGCAAATTGTAGTTATTGAAAATGAAGCATGACAACAGGAAGGCACTGAAATGTATCCCTACAAAAGGACTGGAACAATTTTTTTGTCTTTATTTTTTTTAATGTAACATTAAAAAAATACAAGGTCCCCATATACCCCCCCACTCCCCCTCACCCCACTCCTCTCATACCAATAACCTCCTCCATCATCATGGGACATTCATTGTACTTGGTGCATACATCTCTGAGCACTGCTGCACCACATGGTCAATGGTCCACATGATAGTTTACACTCTCCCCCAGTCCACCCAGTGGACCATGGGAGGACATACAGTGTCCAGTAACTGTCCCTGCATTACCACCCAGGACAACTCCAAGTCCTGAAAATGCCCCCACATCACATCTCTTCTTCCCACTTCCCACCCTCAGCAGCTACCGTGGCCACTTTCTCCATCTCAAATTAAATGACAGCTTTTATGGTGAGCAGGGTTTCTTTTTTCAAAACTTTTTATTTTGAAATATTTTCAACCTTACAGGATAGTTGCAAAAATAATACAAAGCTCATACAGAGAATTCCAACATACCACCGCTAGATACCCAAATCCACCAATTTTAACATTTTGCCAAATTTACTATATCATTATATATCTATCTATCTGTCTATATTCTGAAATAGACATTTGAGAGCAGGTTTCACACATCATACTCCTTGAATATGTCATACTTCCAAGGACATTTCTTATGCACAAGGATATTCACTTCTGTCATCTTAAGTGCAGTTATCAAGTTCAAGAAATTTAACAGTGATATAAAGCTTACATTCTATATTCCAATTTTTTTCATATGTCCCAATAATGTCCTTTTGGGCTTTTCTCCTCCATTCTTGTGATCACATTCTGGATCATATATTACATACAACGTCTCAGTTTCTCTTTCTTTTTTCTTTAGTTGTGGAAACATATATACAACATGAATCTTATCTCAATCACTCCCAAGCATAGCATTAGGTGGGACAAATCCCAATCTCAATGTTGTAATACCCTCATTACCATCCATTACTAGAACTTTCCCTTCCAGACAGAAACCCTATACCTGTTTTGCATTAGCTCCCCGTTGCCCCTGCTCCCCACCCCTGGTAACCTGTGCTCTACTTTTTATCTCTATGAGTTTGCACATTCTGTGATTTCCTTGTGGTTAACATGGGATTGGAATTTAACATCTTAAATCTATAACATTCTTGTTTGGTTTGATACCAACCTAGCTTCAATAGCATATACACACTATATTCCTATACCCCTCTACCCACCCATCTTTATTTATTTTGTTGTTGTTGTGGAACATTCATTGCATTTTTTCCCCAAATTCTACTCAATTTATTCATTTTTTAAAAAAATATTACATTAAAAAAATATGAGGTCCCCATTCACCCCCACCGCCCCCACCCCACCACTCCCCCCACAGTAACACTCTCCCCCATCATCATGTCACATCCATTGCGTCTGGTGAGTACATCTCCAGGCATCACTGCACCCCATGTCCCGTGTTCCACACCATAGCCCACACTCTCCCACGTTCCATCCAGTGGGCCATGGGAGGACATACAACATCCGGCAATTGTCCCTGGAGCACCACTCAGGACCGCTCCAAGTCCCGAAAATGCCTCCACATCTCATCTCTTCCTCCCATTCCCCGCACCCAGCAGCCACCATGGCCACTTTTTCCACACCAATGCCACATTTTCTCGATTATTAACCACAATAGTTCATGAATAAGATATCATTAAGTCCACTCTAATCCATACTCTATTCCTCCTTCCTGTGGACCTTGGCTTGGTTGTGTCCATTCCACATCTATGTCAAGAGGGGTTTTAGATTCCACATGGATATTGGTACCCACCCATCTTTATATAATTCTTGTCACAAATTGCATATTAATATGCATCCAAAACCACTGGTTTATCGTTACATTTTATGTATTTGTCTTTCAGATTTGTGAGGAAGGTAAAAAGTAGAATTATAAACCAAAAGTACAATAATACTGGAATTTACATAGAAGAGGTGGCATTGGATTGGGAAAAGTGGACATGGTGGCTGATGGGTATGGGGAAAGGCAGGAAGAGATGAGAGGTGGAGGCGTCTTTGGGACATGGAGCTGCCCTGGATGGTGCTTCAGGGGCAATCACCGGACATTGTAAATCCTCACAGGGCCCACTGGATGAAATGGGGGAGAGTGTGGGCCATGATGTGGACCATTGACCATGAGGTACAGAGGTGCCCAAAGATGTACTTACCAAATGCAATGGATGTGTCATGATGATGGGAACGAGTGTTGCTGGGGGGGGGGGGGGGGGGGGAGAGGTGGGGTGGGGGGGAGGGGTTGAATGGGACCTCATATATATATTTTTAATGTAATATTATTACAAAGTCAATAAAAAAATACTGGAATTTATATTTACCCATGTCATTATCTTTATTGGAGAGTTTTATTTCTTCATGAGGTTTTTGTCAATTGTCTAGTGTCCTTTCCATTCAACCTGCAGGACATCCCTTGGTATTTCTTGTAGGGTACAATGACAAAAATTTAATTGTGAAATTCTATAATTGTTTATAGAGTTATGAGATACTGCACACATATTGGTTGGCATACCAGTTTTTAAAAGAAATAGTATCTTATTCCCACAAACCATATGATCTGCTTTTTTTTCTTAAATTAATAAACATCTACCCATGCCAAGAAATGAGAGAATATTTTAGAGGTAAAAATATGGACAAGTGCTGTAAAAATTACCTGTAAAGGTTATATTTATGCTTTCTTTCATAAGTCACACAACTTGCCATTGCTAGGTGTTTTGGTACAGGTGGTAGTGAATATTTTATTTGCTGCTTCAAAAATATGTTTTAAACTACTGACAATACATTTTTTAAAGTAAAAGCTGGGGCCTTGTACCTTATCTCAAGCTACAAAACAGCTTAAAGGTATTTTAAACCTTAAATAGTAAGTCTTTATGCATCATTCCATTTGGGGTCCAGCTGAAACTAAAGACTGATGGTCATAGGGGGTTGTAAGGAACACGATATTTTGCGTAGAGGTAGCCAGCATAATTGAACATGTTAAATATGAACTTGAAATATGTGACTAGTCATCAAATTTTATTTTCTTATTTTACATGTATATGGAGTTTCTAGTTTCATTAAATAAACTATCTGTATTTTTACATATAAAAAAACACAAAAATAATTGTGAAATTCTACAATTGAGCTTTGAGATACCTCAACTTGTAAAAAGACACTTTTGATAGAGCTTCTATTTTTAAATTGGACAAATTTATGTTCTATACCTGAATGGAATGAAATTGAGAAGGTCTATGATTTTAGCATCCAAATGTGGTGAAATTTTCAAAAGAAAGAGACTACTTTTTAAAATCAATTTTATTGATACATATTCATAAAGCATACAATCCATCCAAAGTGTACAATCACTGGTGTTTGGTATAATCGCAAAGTTGTGCACTGATCACTTCAATCAATATTGTATTTTCCTCATTACTCTAATAATAATAACAAAAAAGACAAAAAAATGCTACGTGTTAATTATCACCTCTCAATCTCTCTATTCTTCTTCTGCCCTACATAGCTGATATTCTGTTTCTGTGTCTCTCATTTATTTGTATTTATATTTTGTTTAAGTGGAGTAAAACCACATGTATTGCCTTTTGTCTAGTTTCTTTTGTGTCTGGCTTGTTTCACTCAACATAATATCCTCCAGATTCGTCCATGTTGTCATATGCTTCATGACTTCATTTCCTCTTATAGCTGAATAACATTGCATCATATGTATACACCACAATTTGTTTATCCATTCGTCAGTTGATGGACACCTGGGTTGTTTCCATCTTTTGGCAATTGTGAATAACGCTGCTACAAACATCAGTGTGCAGATGTCTGCTTGTGTTATTGCTCTCAGTTCTTCTGGGTATACACCTAGTAGTGGTATTGCCAGGTTATGCGGCAAATCCATATTCAGCTTCCTTAGGAACTGCCAAACGGTCCTGCACAGTGGCTGTACCATTCAACATTACCACCAACAGTGAATAAGCATTCTTATCTCTCCACATTCTCTCCAACACTTGTAGTTTTCTGTCTTTTTAATAGTGGCCTTTCTAATAGGTGTGAAATGATATCTCATTGTAACTTTGATTTACATTTTCCCAATCACTAGTGATGTTGAACACTTTTTCATGTGTTTTTTTCACCATTTGCATGTCTTTTTTGGACAAATGTCTATTCAAGTCTTTTCCCATTTTTTAATCAGGTCTTTTTCTATTGTTGAATTGTAGAATCTCTTTATATATCATGGATATTAAACCCTTATCAGATATGTGATTTACAAATATTTTTTCCCACTGAATCAACTGCCTTTTCACCCTTTTGACAAAGTCCTCTGAGGTGCAAAAGGGTTTAATTTTGAGGAGGTCAGATTTATCTATTTTTTCTTTCATTGCTCAAGCCTTCGGTGTTAGATTTAACAGACCCCCCACACACCTACCACCAGAACTTGAAGATGTTTCCCTACATTATCTTCTAGGAGTTTTATGGTCTTGGATTTTATATTGGGTCTTTGATCCATATTGCATTGATTCTTGTATAGGGAGTGAGATACTGGTCCTCTAATGAAATGTTCTCCTAGCACCATTTGTTGAAGAGAATATTTTGTCCTAGTAACATGAACTTGGTACGTTTTTCAAAAGCCAGTTAGCCTTAGAAGTGAGGGTCTATTTCTGGATTCTCAATTCTATTCCACTGATTGATGTGTCTATCTTTATGCCAGTACTATGCTGCTTTGAATACTGTAGCCTTGTAATATGTTTCAAGGCCAGGCAGTGAAATTCTTCCCAAGTTGCTCTTCTTTTTTAGAATGCTTTTGGCAATTTGGGTGCACTTTCCCTTCCAGATGAATTTGGTAATTGCCTTTTCTAATCCTGTAAAGTAAGTTGTTGGAATTTTTATTAGTATTGCATTGAATCTATAAATCAGTTTGGGTAAGATTGACATCTTCATGATATTTAGTCTTCCAATCCATGAATGCAAAATATGTAGGTCTTCTTTGATTTCTTTTTGGCACCATTTTGCAGTTTTCTGAATACAGGTCATTTACATCTTTGGTTAAATTGAGTCCTAGGTATTTGAGTCTTTTTGTTAGTATCGTAAATGGATTTTCCCCCCTGGTTTCCTCCTCAGATTGTTCAATGTCAGTGTACAAAACATTACTGATTTTTGTTTGCCACTTTGCTGAACTCATTTATTAGCTCAAGCAGCTTCATCATAGATATTTTAGAATTTTCTAAATATATGATCATGTCATCTGTGAACACTGAGAGTTTTACTTCTTTTTTTCCTGCTTAGATGCCTTTTTGTTTCTTTTTCTTGCCTAGATTCTCTAGCTAGAACTTCTAGCACAATGTTGAATAACAGTGGGGATGGTGGGCATCCTTGTCTTGTTCCTGATATTAGAGGGAAAGCTTTCAAACTCTCCCCATTGAATACAATGTTGGCTGTGGGATTTTCATATATGCCATTTATTATGTTGAGGAACTTTCCTTCTATACCTATCTTTTTTTTTTTTAGATTTATTTATTTTGTATTTATTTCTCTCCCTCCCCCCCCCCCCCAGTTGTCCGCTCTCTGTGTCCATTTGCTGTGTGTTCTGTGTCCACTTCTATTCTTGTCAGCGGCACTGGAATCTGTGTCTCTTTTTGTTGCATCATCTTCCTGCACCAGCTCTCCATGTGTGCAGTGCCACTCCTGGGCAGGCTGGACTTTCTTTCGCGCTGGGCGGCTCTCCTTACGGGATGCATTCCTTGTGTGTGGAGCTCTTCTATGTGGGGGACACCCTGGGGTGGCATGGCACTCCTTGTGTGTATCAACACTGTGTGTGGGTCAGCTCCACAAGGGTCAAGGAGGTCCTGGGTTTGAACCGTGGACTCTCATGTGGTAGGCAGATGCTCTATCCATTGAGCCAAGTCCATTTCCCTATACCTATCTTTTGAACTGTTTTTTTCTTTTTTATCAAGAAAGGATGCTGGATTTTGTCAAATGCCTTTTCTGCATCTATTGAGATGATCATGTGGTTTTATTCCATCATTTTTTAACGTGGTATATTACTTAAATTGATTTTCTCATGTTGAACTACTCCTGCATACCAGAAATATAACTCACTTGATCATGGTGTATAATTATTTTAATATGCTACTGGATTCAATCTGCAAGTATTTTTTGAGAATTTTTGCATCTATGTTCATTAGAGAGATGGGTCTATAATTTTCCTATAGTAACTTTATCTGGCTTTGGTATTAGGGTGATGTTGGCTTCATGGAATGTGTTGGGTAATTTTCTCCCTTTTCAGTGTTTTGGAAGAGTTTAAACAGGATTGATATTAATTTTTCTTGAAAAGGTTGGTAGAATTCACCTGTGACAGTCTGTTCTTGGACTTTTGTTTGTTGGAAGATTTTTGATGACAGATTCAATTTCTTTGCTTGTGATTGGTTTGTTGAGTTCCTGTAATTCTTGCACAGTCTATGCAAGTTACTTGTGCATTTCTAGGAATTTGTCCATTTCATTTAGGTTGTTCAATTTTTTGGCATATAGTTTCTCATAATATCCTCTTATAGTCTTTTTATTTCTGTGGGGTTAGTTGTAAAGTCACCCATTTCATTCCTGATTTTATTTATTTGCATCTTCTCTGTTTTTTTCCTGTGTTAGTCTAGCTAGGAGTTTGTCCATTTGTTTTTTAAAGATTTATTTATTTCTATCCCCTTCTCCCCCACCCTGGTTGCCTGTTCTCTGCGTCTGTTTGTTGCCGTCTTCTTTGTCAGCTTCTGTTGTCGTCAGCGGCACGGGAATCTGTGTCTCTTTTCATTGCGTCATCTTGTTGTGTCAGCTCTCCATGTGTGCGGCACCATTCCTGGGCAGACTGCACTTTGCTTCGCGCTGGGCGGTTCTCCTTACAGGGCGCACTCCTTGCGCATGGGGCTCCCCTATGCAGGGCACACCCCTGCGTGGCAGGGCACTTCTTGTGCACATCAGTACTGCGCATGGGCCAGCTCCACACGGGTCAAGGAGGCCCGGGGTTTGAACTGCAGTCCTCCCATGTGGTAGACAGGCGCCCTAACCACTGGGCCAAGTCTGCCGCCCAGTTTGTCCATTTTGTTGATCATCACAGAGAACTAAATTTTGGTTATGTTGATTTTCTCTATTGTTTTTTGTTCACAATTTCATTTATTTCTGCTAAAATCTTTGTTATTTCTTTTGGTTTGATTTGCTGTTCTTTTTCTAGTTTTTCCAGGTGTTCAGTTAGGTCTTTGAATTTAGATCTTTCTTTTTTATTATAGGTATTTAGAGCTATAAATTTCCCTCTCAGCACTACCTTTGCAAAAAGCAAAACTAACATAAGTTTTGATAAGTTGGGTTCTCTTTTTCATTCGTCTTGAGATATCTACCAATTTCTCTTGCAATTTCTTCTTTGACCCATTGATTATTTTGGAGTAAGTTGTTTAACCTCCATATATTTTCAAATTTTCCCCTTTCCCACCTATTATTGATTTCCAGCTTCATTCCACTCTAATCAGAGAAGGTTCTTTATATAATTTCAATCTTAAATTTATTAAGAGCTGTTTTGTGGCCCAATATGTGGTCTATCCTGAAGAAATATCCATGAGCACTTGAGAAGAAAATATAACCTTCCAATCTGTGGTGCAATGTTCTGTATGTCTGTCAGGTCCAGCTCGTTTATCATATTGCTCAAGTTCTCTGTTTCTTTGTTGATCTTCTGTCTAGACATTCTACCTATTGATGTGAGTGGCATATTGAAGTCTCCATCTATTATCGTAGAGACATCTATTCTTTCAGTTTTGGCAGTTTGCCTCATGTCTTTTCGGATGCCCTGGTTAGGTACATAGATATTTATGAATGCAACTTCTTCCTGGTGGATTGTCCCTTTTATTAATATATAATGTCTTTCTGCATCTCTTATCACCTTTTTGCATTTAAAGACTGTTTTGTCGACACCAACATAGCTATCCTTGCTCTATTTGGTTACTATTTGCATGAAATATCTTTTTTCAATCTTTCACTTTCAATCTGTTTGTGTTGGTGGATCTAAGGTGAGTCTCCTAAAGATAATATATGAATGTCTCATTTTCTTATCCATTCTGTCAGCCTTTGTCTTTTGATTGGGGAATTTAATCTATTAACATTCAATATTAAACTGTAAAGGCATAACTTCAGCCATTTTATCTTTTGTCTTTCAAGTCATATCTTATTTTTGTATGTCTTTTTACCCTTTTGGTCACCCTTTCTATTAGTCTTCACTTCTACACTCTCCTCTAAGCCTCTCTCTCTTGTGTTTTCTTTTCTAGCTGCAGAACTTCCTTTAGTGTTTCCTGCAGAGCTGGATTTATGTTTAAAAACTGTCTTAGTTTCTGTTTATCTGTGCATATTTTAAACTCACTGTCATATCTGAAAGACAAGTTTGCCAGATAAATAATTCTTAGTGGCAGTTTTTCTCTTTCAGTACCTTAATTATATCATAGCACTGCCTTCTGGCCTCCATGATTTCTTTTTTTAAATTATTATTGTTTTATTTAAAAATTTTTTTTGCTTCCATGGTTTCTGAAGAGAAATTCACACTAAGTCTTATTGGACATCCCTTGTATGTGATGTTTTGCTTCTCCCTTGCTATTTTCCAAATTTTCTCTTTATCTTTGGCATTTGGCATTCTGAATATTATGTGTCTTGGGGTAGGTATATTTGAATTTATTCTAATTGGAGTATACTGTGCTTCCTGGACACACATATTCATGTCTTTCATGAGGGTTGGGCAATTTCTGGCCATATACTCTTTCTGCCTCCTTTCCCTTCTTTTTTCTGGAACTCCCATAACGCATATATTGGTGTGTTATCATTCAGCTCCCTGAGCTCCTGCTCAATTTTTTCCATTCTTTTCTCTCTCTGTTCTCTTTTCTGTTGTTCTGTCTTCAACATCACTCATTCTTTCTTCTATGATTTCCAAGTCTGCTGTTGCATGCCTCCACTGCATTATTAATCTCACCTGTTGTGTCTTTCATTCCTATAAGTTCTGTTATTTTTCTATTCATGTTTTCAAATTCTTCTTTGTGCTTGCCCAGTGTCTTCTTGATGTCACTTATCTCTTTAGCTATATTGTCCATCAACTTATTGATTTGATTTTAGAAATGTGTATGAATCTTGTTGCTTAGTTATCTCAAATCCTATGTCTCATCTGGGGCTTTGATATATTCCTTTGCTTAAGCCATATCTTCCTTTTTCTTAGTATGGTTTGTAATTTTTTTGCTGATGTCTAGGCATCTGATTGTGATGGTGAGTTTACTCTAATGCTCAATTTTTCTCTCTTGTATCAGGATTTATTGGTGGGACGCTGTGTGTTACTGCTCTTCTTTGATTCTTGATTCAATCTTTTCTAGCTCTTTAGGATTTTCCCTTTTTAGTTACTCAAATCTGGGCCATAGATCCAGTAATGAGATGCAGACCCATTTTCAAGGGCCTTGAGGAGGGAGGCTATAAAGGCCCACAAAATCTTTTATTTTCCTTTTATGTACTTCTTTGATCTGCCAGCATATGGTGCTCTTTGACAGATCTCTCGGCTCAAACCCTGGTTGAAATGTATTCACTCTAACCCTGACTGAATCTGTGATAGAGGATCCTGCCTCAGGGCTATTCAGAGGCTCACAAATCAAACTTTCCCAGAATCTGTTTTCCCTTTACCAGCAGCTCCCTCCAATTTCCTGGATAGGGAATAATTCCACTCCTCTCTGTGTCCTCTACAACCAGTCCTAGTCAGTAGGGAGGGTGTTTGAAAGGGTTGGATCTCTTTAGTTCCCTGCAAGCAAACAGGGCAAACGATGGCATGGCCTGGAAGGACTTGTGGGACACAACAGACCAAATTTGTTGGCCAAAAGCTGAATCAGCTTTATAGTGCTTCCTTTTCTCTCCCCTTTCCTGGGGAAGTGGACCACCACTGTAGCCTCTCTGTCCTTAGCTGCCAGCCAGAGGCAGGAGGACTCAAAGCTGTCCACTCTGAGGGTGGGGTGATGGGTTCCTGTAGCTGCAGCTTTTACTTACAGACTTTTCCTCTTGAGGTTCTTTTTCTTTTTCTTGCCCCTCTCTATTCTAGGTAGTGTCCAGTCTTCCCTTGGTGTCTTAAGTCCTAGAATATTTTATCCATGTCATTTCTGCCTGTCCTTGAGCTATTTTTCTGGAAGAGAAGTGAGTCCAGTGTCTAATTATCTATCATCCCACAATGACTATTTTTTAAATGAGTTTTGTGACATTTTTTAAATTGTTTTTTGTGACAATATTTATTGAAGAAGGATACTTTGAATAGATGGTTTCTGTGGTAACATTAGGGATTAAATATTTACACATTTCAATATTTTTAAAACTGTAATTATGAATATGGGTGGGGTTGGTAGGGGAAGGTGGCTGTTGGGGTTTTTGAGGAAGCTGTGGGTCCACACACCAGGCTCGAGATGGAGGCAGTGCCAGACTCCAGGCTGGAACTCTGCTGCAAGCCTGGAAGGTGGCTAGACATGAGTCTTGGCTTTGTGCACTATATCTGATAGAACCAGCTTGCTTGGGGTGACTATGACAAGAAGTTGAAACAAGCAGCCAAGGAGAAGGCAAGTAGGTGGCACATGCCTATGCCCATGTCACCCCATGAGCCCCACCTGCAGGTGTACCTGCAATGATGCCAAGATGACTCTACCCACCCAAGAAACCTAGAGTATAAGGAATCTGGTGAAAGCAGTAGTAGAGGCAGCTCTGAGCTGGAGCCTTCTGGGCATCAGATCTTCTGCTTAGAATATGAGGTGAACAGCAGAGAGGTCACTTCAGTTATTGTGTATCAGGATAATGAAAGGGCGAGTGAGATGTCAGCACACATGCCTCTGGATCCTGCCATGCAAGAGGCCCTCAAGTTGCACATCCAGAAGGAGACTGCAATGCACCAGAGTCGACACTGACCATGTTGAACACCTTCTTTCCAAGCTGGAATCACTGCAACACTTGAAAGAATCCTGCCCTGGAAGCTCACCCCTAGTTTGGGCATGCCAGAACCCATCTGTGCTGACCATGAGACCCACCACCCCACCCCACTCGCAGGGCTGCCGCATCCACAGAAGAAGGATTTTACAGGACTACATCTAGCCATCTTCTTTGCAGTCATTCTTTCCTGTCTGTTGATTCATTGACAAGCCTAATATTCTGGGATTTTTTGAGAACACTCTTTGGCTAGTTTGGTGTTCTGGAAGCAGAGAAGTGAAGGCATCTGAGACGGAGAAGGATTTTGAGGGGTCCTGACTCTGTCCAGAGCTTCACTTGAGCTTCAACACTGCCCAAATTCTTACTCTGTATTCATCTAACCTACATCTTCCAAAGAGACTAGCTGGTCAGAGGCAGGCAGGATCTGGGTAGATAAACCAAAATGAAGGAAAGGGGGATTGACCTAAATATCAGGGGCAGGAGGATCATCCATCTGTCCATTATTGGCCTGTAGGTCTTGTGATCTAGAACCCTGCAGATGAGTCTTCTGGTGTTGCCTGAAACGGTCAGATCACATGAATTGTCAGACACACTAATCACATTTATGTGGTTGATATCTGTTTGTATCCGCATATATTGTCCAAGCTCATTGGAATGGGAGAAAGCCCAGTTATAGCCTTCCCACTTGCATTTATATGGTCTTTCCCCTGTGTGTTTGTGTTCTGTTGTGTTGTGAGTCACAAGGTGAGAACGCTTGGTATAAGCTTTTCCAAAGTTCTCATATTGGCAGTCGTATGACCTTGAAACTGGGGATCTCCTTCTTCGTGCCCCTTCTCAGGTCCTGGAATTCTGTTCTGCTTTCTGTGGAGCAGGTATGGACTGCTAAGGTAGGAAGGGATCTTCCCAGGAGTCTGGCTGTCTCACAAGTAGTCTGGGATTCTAAAGCCAGCAATGATGGGGACCCAGGTAGGGGCATCCTAAGGTTGTGGGAATCTTTAAGGGGCAACATCTGAGCAAAAGAGGGAAGCATTGCCTAGGCTTCAGGGGAAGGCATAGTTGGGACCAATAACATTTTAGGAGTTAAGGAGGCTCTGTTAGAAGGTGTTGACAGGGGTTCTGAATAAAACATTGTTGGGGAAGTCATTGGGATTCCATTGGGAGCTGAGACTGATTGCCCATTGGGAGACATCCTTATATTCCCACTGAAGGTCAGGGCCACCCCTGGAATACTAGGCTCTACTGAGGGCATGATCTGGGGCCCCTTGAAAGTCATACTTCCTGGCTGAGTGGGCATTCCTTGACAGTAAATCATTTGTGAAGGTTTAAGAGTTGCTTGGGGGCAATAGCTCGCTCACACCATGCTCAGGCAGTGACTCATTGAACTGTGACCCCACTTCACACACATTCTCTCTGGGTGCCCCAGCAGACAGTAAGGGGGTCCTTGCCAGCTCTGTGCCCTGTGAAAAATATTGAATGTCTCTTGGGTCATGGTTCCAAGAGGCATGAACTCCACTGCTTCCAGGAGATGGAGACATGTCCAGGGTGGATGCTGACTTCTCAGTATCTATGGTGGGCTGTAACTGGGCCACCTCCTGCCACTGGCTCAACTCCATGGCTTCCTGTTACATCTCAGCCTTGGATAGACTGCACATTGGGACAGTGCAGACCCACTTCAGACCAGAGCTGAGGCTGGCCACCATGGCATCACAGCTCTGGTCTCCAGGCACCACCACCACACCACAATCACTTGTGTTCAGCTTCTACCTAGCTCTTTTGTTTTTTAGCTCTACTTCTCCATTCTTGCCTTCCTCCTATAGTTCTGCCTCAGGTAGAATCCTCCCACCCTCATGTGGCTGCCTTCCGGTTGCCAGTCATACAAGAGACTTATCAAAGTTGTATCTACAGCTTCTCAGAGCTTTGCAAGTGGGGAGTTCTGAGAATCTCCTTTCCTCACAAACTCTCCAGGTAACTGATGCCAATAAAGTGGGAGACCGTTTGCTATTGAGGTCTACTTACAAGTATGTCTCCTCCCCTTCCATTGCTCTTGCAAGTTTCTCACATACTCCACTGCCTTGCACTGTCTAGAGAGGAGACTGATGGATAAGATGCCAGAGCTAAACTGCGAGGATTTCTTGTAGGGAAAATTTTCTAAGTTAGGGTGCTGAAATTCTAGCTTTTGACCTCATTCCTAGCTGGGAACAGACTATCCTATGCTCAGAGTAAGGGGAATTAGCAAAATAAACTTGAAACTGACTCTCCAAATGTGACTTAACAGTCTTGAATATACATAAAAAAGGAGATTAGACATTGGCAATAATTGCCTGTTTTGAGTTCTAATTGCAAAAAAATGCCCAAAAGGAAGTGAAATGAGCCTCTCTCATCTGTCCCATCCCCTGCTCCATGCTCTCTCATTTCCTACCTCCTAATTGCTGCCATCATCCATGTGGAATCTAAGCCCCCTCTTGATATAGAGGTGGAGTGAACATAACCATCCCAGGGTCCACAGGATGGAGGAATAGAGTATGGATTAAAGTGGACTTACTGATATTCTACTACAGAACTATTGTGATTAGGAATGGAAGAAATGGTAGCACTGATATGGAGAAAGTGGCCACGATAGCTGCTGAGGGTAGGGAGAGGAAAGAAGAGATATAATGTGGGGGCATTTTCAGGCCTTGGAGTTGTCCTGGGTGGTACTGCAGGGACAGATGCTGGACATTGTATGTCCTGCCATGGCCGACTGGATGGACTGAGGGAGAGTGTAAAGTACAATGTAAACCATTATCCATGTGGTACAGCAGTGCTCCAAAATGTATTCACAAATGTAATGAATGTCCCATGATGATGAAAGAGGTTGTTGATGTGGGAGGAGTGGGGTGAGGGGTATATGGGGACCTCATATTTTTTTAATGTAACATTTTTTTAAAAAGTATATAGACTGAGATCATTGGAATAAAGATCCCCAGGAATATAACTGCTTTCACTTAGTGAACATTTTCCCTAAAGCTAAGGTCTGAGAAGCCACAAGACATCTTGAGCATGGAGGTTCAGAGTCAATTCAGTTTCCCAGCAAAGCAGCCTAACATCAGTGACTTGAAAGGTGACAGTTACATGAGACTGCAAGCATGTTGTGACTTCCCAAAACCAAAGCCCAATGCCCCAGGAGTACTCCACATCAGAGTCTCTAGATCAGTCAGGCTGTTCCATCTCTCTCAGCAGCTTTTCTCTTGAAGGATCCCTGAGGGTGACGTTGGTTTGTGCTGTACATCTCTGAAAATCTACCACTTCAGAAACGGGGCAAGGCAGCTACTTAAACTACATCATTAAAATGCAAAAAAAAAAAAAAAAAAGAAAAAGATAGGATGTAGAATTTTTCCAAGTCAACATGTATTCTATATCTAACCTTTAAACCCATCGCTCTATGCCATTTTACTAGCAAGGGATCCTTACATTATATTGGGCTTCAATTTTCAGGAAGTTTTGGATCAGAGTGGTTCAACAATGACAGCGGAGGAATACTGGTATAGGATACTATTGACAGGTGATATATGGCTGACAGGGAGCTATACAGGGCATATGTCCAGGGTGCATGGTAATGTTTGGATATACTCATAGTGGCAACAATTAAAAACTACAGCTGTGGGGGGTACTGGGTTCCTGGCTGGGGGTGCTCTGTCGTGGTCACTAGGGGAGCAGCGGCAGTCCCCCAGGTGCAACGGTTAGGACCAGGAAGGAATGAGGGTCCAACAGTGAGAGCATGATACTAATGACTATGCTTGTGAGCCTATATGCCTGAAATAAGAACAAGGCCTAGAGCAGCACTGTGCCTGGGAATTCCCTCCTGACAGCCTTTATGTTACTCAAATGTGGCCAGTCTAGAAGCCAAACTCAGCATGTAAATGCAATGCCTTCCCCCCAGCGTGGGACATGACACCCGGGGATGAGCCTCCCTGGCACCGAGGGATCACTATCAAGTACCAACTGATGATGCAACTGGAAAATGACCTTGAATTGAAGGTTCAATGCGGATCTACCAGAATATCCCTGTCTACATATAATAACATGACTTTAAAATGCTGTTTGACCTAATGTAAGGGGGAAATGGAAAGGAGAAATGAGTTTATATGGCTTCGAGTCTCTAAAAAAGAGTCTGGAGGCTGTCAGAAGGATTGCCCTTATGCACAACTGAGCAGAATCTAAGATAAAGTAGATACAACCCCAGGTATTGGTTCCTTTGAGGGCTAAAGAGACCCACGGGCTCTATGGTCATGGTAGATGGGGTTCACTGCCATGTCAGATGGCCCTTCTTTGGAGCTGGTGTTTCTGTGTGATGAAACTGGACTCAGATGGAATCTCTTTTCATAAGATTTTCACGCTACTTTACTGGAATTGTAGTTGGTGTTGGGGTTTAAGATATATTTAGGGGATTTGAATCTCTGGACTGACAATATGATAGACAGGCCCTGAGCCTCAACAGACTTCAGCTCCTACAATCTGATTTATTGGACTCACCTCACTCAGCTAAGATGGAGTTGAAGAAGGACAACCACCACACCATGGAGCCTAGAGTGCCTACAACTGAAAGCAGGAGGATTGCATCCAGTATCCATGTGGAATCTGAGCCTCCTCTTGACATAGAGATGCCACGGACATAACCAATCCAAGGTCCACAGAGAAAAGGTGGCATTGGAGTGGAGTGGGAAAAGTGGACATGGTGGCTGATATGGGTATGGGGAATGGCAGGAAGAGATGAGATGTGGAGGCGCCTTTGGGACTTAGAGTTGCCCTGGATGGTGCTGCAGGGGCAATCACCGGACATTGTAAATCCTTCCAGGGCCCACTGGATGGAATGTGGGAGAGTATGGGCCATGATGTGGACCATTGACCATGAGGTGCAGAGATGCCCAGAGATGTACTTACCAAATGCAATGGATGTATCATGATGATGGGAGTGAGTGTTGGTGGGGGGGGGGGAGTGGTGGGGTGGGGGTGGTGGGGTTGAATGGGACCTCATATTGTTTTTTTAATGTAATATTTTTACAAAATCAATTAAAAAAATACAAAAAAAAAAATGCAGCAAGCTACAGCTTGCCATGCCAGAAGAATGCTGGGAAGGTAAGGGAGGTGGATAAGTTAGAAAGATCTGGTGGTAAAGTTGGCCAGGGACTGGAGTGCCCCTAATCCAGGGGTCTGACCCATTGTTAAATCCTTAAATTTTCCAGTCCTGGGCTCTGTTCTCCTTTCAAAGGAGAATCTTTGCCTGCTTATTCAGCTGGCCTATAAGTGCCAGGTGACTTAACAATGTTAACTACCCTCCAAAGCCTCCTAGTCAAGGAAGCTGCCAAACCCCACCCCCTATTCTTCCTACAGGTCAGAAGACCATTTATTTTAATCTCCCAGCACTTCAGCCAACTTAAGACTTGGAACATAAGATTTCATTGAAACTCTTAGGTGTCCTAGTCTGGAAATGCTTTTTCAGTCTGACTGGCTCACATCTGGATCTCCTATTTCTTGGTTTTATTGTAGAACTTACAAACAAGATCCAAAGAGGAGTTTGGAGGCATGGCACCTGAAATTTTAGCCTCCTTTCCTGTTTCATGAGAAGGGAAGAAGGCAGCATTTAGTGTGTACTTATCTTGTCCTTTTATGTGTTTGTCCTATTATCCTCACAAAGACCCTCTCAGTAGGAGACTGATGGGGACACCTTGTTTTAAACTTTTTTCTTGAGGCATTTTGCTTATGGAGTACATATATTTTCCACAAAAGAAAACATTCTAATTCTTAGCTAATTTATGTAGTGTTTATACGTAGCACCAAGGCTGGTACTTAAGTGAGAGTTAACATCAGAGCTGGTCCATTGGAAGTTTAGACACACATTTGTCTAAATTACCATTGTTCCAGACAGGCCTTTCAGAGCCAGCTTATAGCCTTGTGTAGTTCAGTCTCATTGATTCTTACCACCACTCATCTGGGGTCGAAGAAAGTACTATCCAGTTTATTCACCAAACTTGCTTCCATTATTCATCTTTTGGCAGTTTTGGAAAATTGGTGCTTTTCCCTCGAAGAGTATGTTCCAGAGTGTTTCACACAGGCTCTGGAGATGTCCCAAAGAGGATCATCCCTCTCTGTGTAGCACAGTGGCAACAGCATCAGACTAAGTGGAGCTCTCCTGTAGGTTGCTTCAGAATCGGCACTATTTGACTAGATCCCTGTTAGTTGTCAAAAAAAAAAAAAGTCTGGTAGCCTGGTAGACACATCTCAAGCTCATTCAAAATGGAGTGTTCTTACTGAGAGTAAGCCTTGAATTTTAAGGCTTTGTGTTCCCGGACCACAGTGGATAATGTTACAAATTGAAGGAAATTGGGGTTTAAAGGAGCGTTGGGGCTATGTAAGAGTAAACACTGAAGCTCAAGTTCTAGCCAGTTGGCAAGCATGGAAGTCTTTGAAGAGCTTAATGCAAGAAAGGAAAGGAAGAATGCAAAGATTTTTGTATTGAGTAGGAGCCTCTGGATCCCATCCAGCCAGTAGAACCAACGTGGGCAATAACAAATGTTTCCCCCCATGGAAGAACCTCTCTGTAAGCGACATTCCATCTCCACGGTCCACTCTGAGGGTCATTGCCAACTAGAGATTAGGCCATGCAGGAAGAAGCCCTTTGTGGTGATAAGTATCCAACCTGCTATGTATTTGGCAGGGTCCGTGGGTGAAAGCCTAGCTAATCCCTACCTAGTTCATAAATCTAAATGAGACCTTTATGTGGAGAAGAAAGAGGAGACATTACTTTCCTACCTCTGAGCCTTCTCTTTGCAGAGTCACCCCAGACTAGCAAGTATTTGAAACATTTTGAGCTCCCTTACTGAATTCTTGTCACTAAACACCCAGAATGCCATAAGCACACATCCCAAATTTTCCCAGGAGTTGGAGTAACACTAGAGGTGAAAACCTTCTGAGTCAATGGCTCCTTTGCTTTCTTAGAACCAATATAATGAGGGACTGGTGGCACTAGTTACATTGTGGCATTAAATGTATAAAAAACCATGCAGGGGAGCGGATGTATCTCAGTGGTTGAGCACTTGCTTCCCATGTATGAGGTCCTGTATTCAATCCCTGGTACCTAACTCCTAAAAAAAAGCCATACAGGGAGGCGGACTTGGCCCAGTGGTTAGGGCATCCGTCTACCATATGGGAGGTCCGCGGTTCAAACCCTGGGCCTCCTTGACCCATATGGAGCTGGCTCATACGCAGCGCTGATGCACACAAGGAGTGCCGTGCCATGCAAGGGTGTCCCCCACGTAGGGGAGCCCCATGCGCAAGGAGTGCGCCCCATAAGGAGAGCTGCCCAGCGCGAAAGAAAGTGCAGCCTGCCCAGGAATGGCACCGCAATCACGGAGAGATGACACAACAAAAAGAGACACAGATTCCCGTGCCGCTGACAACAACAGAAGTGGACAAAGAAGAACACGCTGCAAAAAGACACAGAGAACAGACAACCGGGGTGGGGGAGAAGGGAAGGAGAGAGAAATAAATAAATCTTAAAAAAAAAAAAGCCATGCATTCTCCTGTTTTGTCACTTTTGATGTTTCTGCTATGTGTACGAATAAAATGAAGTACGCAAATTATTTGAATATCCTGGGAGGAAGAAAATTTTCAAATACAGTTGTGTTTTTTTTTAACCAATAAATTTACTATTTTTACAGCAAAAAAAAATGTAATTGTGAATATCCTCCATTTAGTAGAATTTTCTGGGTTTCAGGGAATCTCAACACCTATAGACATAGTTTTCTTCTCAATTAAAAATAGTGTGGATTATAGAGAAGAACCAATTGAAGATATGAACAATTTCAAATTTCTTAACCACAAAATAAAACTTTGAAAAAGATTGCAGGCTATATTATTTTTTAAAAAAATAATGAAGCCATATAGAAAAATAATTCTTCAAAAAAATGCCCATTGGAGAGGATTGTGGGAAGATTGTGGAGTACAGACCTCCAGGACTCAGTCCTTTTACCGAAACAACTATTAAACAGAAAGGAACTGCCTGAAACAACTTTTGTAAAACTCTGGAGGCCAGAAGAACAGTGGATAGCACCGAGGGAAGAGTGGGAGAAAGAAGCTGATAAATTATGGTAAAAAACAGCAAATTGCTCTCTCCACATGTCTGCTACTGGCACCCATTCCTCCACTCTTAGAGCAGGCAGCTGTGGGTTCCTGTCCTTGGTTGTATCACTGGTGACAGAAAGGGACATAAAAACCTGCTTCCTCAAGAACAGGGGTGGGCATGGCCAATCACTGATCACAGCTTTTGATTTGCAGATTTGGATCATGGGGGTCCCAGCTCTGAGGGCAACCATTGTTCCAAACTGCCTGGGACAGTTAATTGAAGGGCTGCATTTGCTGAGCAGGCCAGGAAAGCTCAGCTTTAGGGAGCTACTAGAGAAGCTCTGGTGCCCTTTCTGATCCACTCCCGAGGACACTTTGGAGCCAATCTACACCCCTTTCCTGGGTCCCTGGCCCTGTTTTTCCTGGGAAAGATTGACTTGGGAAAGTCTTCTGCAGTGTAAACTGCCTCCTAGAATTTTCCTTCCTGGCAAAAGCAGCTTGAGACAATGAAAGGAGTGTAAAAACTATGGAGGCGGACAGTCTGGGACAAAGTCCTGCTGCCTTAAAACACCTGGGAGAGGGAGGTTTGTCCCCTTGTAAGCAGGGAACTCCAAAACAACTAACAAATAAAAGCCCAGGACAAGACAGAAAACCCTACACACTAGATCCGCCTGGAACAGACCTACCAAACACAAGGGTTGAAGCTTAAAAAATTTACAGTCTTATAACCAGCTGATTTCAAAACCAAGAAATAGACTTCTCAGGAAATAAATCTCCAAGTTAACACTTTAAAATATTAAAATGTACAGTGTACAACAAAAGAATAAAAGACAAAAAAAAGAAACAGGAAATGATGGTCCATCCAAAGGAAGAGGACAAAATAGAGAAGACACCAATGAAGAAGAGGAGAATGTAGACATAACAAACAAAGCCTTTTTAAAAATCGTCTTAAAAATGTTCAAGGAGATGAAGGAAAACACAGAGAAAGAACTAAAGGATGTCTGGGAAACAATGAATGAGCATTATATGAGAGTCTTAGTAAAGAGATAGAAATTTTAAAAAGGAACCAAACAGAACTACTGGAGTTGAAGATGACAATAACTGCAATGAAAAATGCCCAGGAGGGTTTCAAGAGAAGATTAGAGCTGGCAGAATAAAGAATCAGAGAACTCAAAGACAAGAAACTTGAGATGAGTCAGGCTGAGCAGCAGAAAGAAAAAAGAATTATTAAAAGCAAAAATAGCCTAAGACACTTCTGGAACACAATCAAGTACGCCAATATACACATTATGGTAGTCCCAGAAGAAGAAGAAAGAGAGGAGAGGCAGAAGGACTAGTTAAAGAAATAATGACAGGGATGCAGATGTGGCTCAAGTGATTGGGCTCCCGTCTACCATATGGGAGGTCAATGGTTCAATTCCTGGGGCCTCCTGGTAAATGCAAGCTGGCCCATGTGGCAAGCCGGCCCAAGTGTAGAGCTGGAAGAGCAAGATGATGCAACAAAAAGAGACACAGAGGAGAGACAATAAGAGACACAGCAGAACAGGAAGCTATGGTGGTGCAAGAGATTGAGCACCTTTCTTCCACTCCAGAAGGTCCCAGGATCAGTTCCTGGTGCTGCCTAAAGGGAAGACAAGCAGACACAGAAGAATACACAGTGAATGGACACAGAGAACAGACAACAAGACAGAACAATGAGGGGGGAGGAAATAAATAAATAAATCTTAAAGGAAAAAATATTGACAGAAAACTTCTAAAACTTAGAAAAAGCCATGAATATGCACATCCAAGAAGCTCAGAGAAAGCCAAATAGGACAAACATGAAGAGAAATACACCCCATCATATATGACCACACTATCAAATATGAAGATCAAAGATAGAGAGTTCTGAAAGTTGAAAGGGAAAACTGTCTTGATATGTACCAGAGAGTCCCAATTAGATTGAGTGCTTATTTTTCATCAGAAATCATGGAGGCAAGAAGGCAGTGAGTTTAAATACTTAAAGTGCTGAAAGAAAACAACCATCAGCTAAGAATTTTATATCTGTTAAGATTTTTTTTTTCAAACATGAGGAAGAGCTTAAGACATCCTAATATAAGCAAAAGCTGAGGAAGTTCATCACCACCAGACCTGCTCTACAAGGAAGGCGAAAGGTAATTCTTCAGTCTAAAAAGAAAGGACAATAGACGGTGGTTCAAAGCAGCATAAAGAAATAAAGACCGGTACCATTTGGGTAATTATAAATGCCTGTATTATCATGTTGTAATGTTTGGTATGTATCACCACTTCTTATTTCCTATGGTGCCAAAATACAATTACATTAAAAAGTAATGATAGGCGGCGGACTTGGCACAGTGGTTAGGACGTCCATCTACCACATGGGAAGTCCGCGGTTCAAACCCCGGGCCTCCTTGACCTGTGTGGAGCTGGCCCATGCGCAGTGCTGATGCGTGCAAGGAGTGCCATGCCACGCAGGGGTGTCCCTCGCATAGGGGAGCCCCACGCACAAGGAGTGCGCCCAGCAAGGAGAGCTGCCCAGTGTGAAAGTGCAGCCTGCCCAGGAATGGTGCCGCACACACAGAGAGCTGACACAACAAGATGACACAACAAAAAGAGACACAGATTCCCATGCCACTGACAACAACAGAAGCAGACAAAGAAGACACAGCAAATAGACACAGAGAACAGACAACTGGGGTGGGGAGGGGAGAGAAATAAATCTTTTTTAAAAAGTAATGATAAATCATGGTTTTGGACATATAATATACAAAGATATAAGTGGTAACAAGTACACAAAAAAGGTGGAGGAAAGCAGATTTGTCTCAAGTGATTGGCTCCCATTTACCATATGGGAGGTCCTGGGTTTGATTCCTGGAGCTTCCTGGTGAAGGCAAGCTGGTCCACACTGCAGAAAGCTGATGGCCCATGCCACAGAGAGCTGGCACAGCAAGATGACTCAACAAAAGGGAGATGCAGAAGAGAGACAGTGAGAGATGCAGCAGACCAGGGAGCTGAGATGGTTTAAGTAATTGAGTACCTTTTTCCCATGTCAGAGGTCCCAGGATCAGTTCCCAATGCCTCCTAAAGAGAAGATGAGAAGAGAAGACAAGCAGACACAGAAGAGCACACAGTGAATGGACACAGAGAGCAGAGATCAAGCAAAGATGGCAAGGGGGGTGGATAAATAAAATAAAAATAAATCTTAAAAAAAAGGTGGAGAGACAGATGGGTATAGGAAAAGCATATGTGCATACTATTGAAGCTAATTTTATATCAAACCATATGTGATTATTACATATTTAAGATATTTTATTAGAGTTCTCCAGGGAAATAGAACTGACAGGATACATCTGTAAATATTATGAGATTTAAAAGCAGAATTGTCTCACACAACTGTGGGGATGTACAAACACCGTGCTCGATAAATTCCCTGGGAGAAGCTGGCTGGTTGAAGTAGAGATGGAAATTCTTATTTCTGACTACTGAAATCATCACTTCTCCTTTTAAAGCCTTGAACTGATTGGGCAAGTCATCTCTCATTGTTGAAGGAAATCTCCTCAGCTGATTGTTGATGTAATCAGCTATAAGTACCATCAACTTACTGATTACTTAAGTCCATGAAATGTTCTCACAGAAGCAAACAGGCCATTGCTTGCTTAACCAAAAACCTGGACACCTTCACTTGGCCAAATTGACATGTGACACTAACCATCAGACAAAATATAAAAGATATTTATATTGATATCTAAGCATTAAAATATAGAGTAAGCAGAGTGTTATTGGTATATTCTCACATGGTTTGATCAGTTTCTTAGCCCTGTCTCTTAATAATGCATCAAGTGTTTTTTTTTTCCTTTAGTAGAGAAGTTACGGGTTTACAGAACAATCATGCACAAAAAACAGATTCCTATACCCCATCCCACCACCAACACCTTTCATTGGTGTAGAACATTTGTTACAATTGATTATAGCACATTGTAATTATTGTAATATTAATTAAAGTTCGTGGTTTAACTTACAGTTCATGGTTTGCATAGTGTAGTTACATGGATTATTTTAAAATTTGTATTCTGTTACCATATATACAATCTAGTATTTCCCTTTTTAATCATATTCATATATATTTCAGTGCAGTTAATTGCATTCACAATGTTGTTCCACCATTGTCACCATTCATTACCAAAACATTTCCATCATTCCAAATAGGAACCCTGTACATTGTAAGCCTTAACTTCCCATTCCCTATCCACACCCCATCTCCTGGTAACCTATATTCTAGATTCTGACTCTATGCATTTGCTTTTTCTAATTGTTTCAAATCAGTGAGATCAAACAATATTTCTCCTCTTAAGTCACATGTATCAGGACTTCATTCCTTTTTTTTTTTTTTTTTGGAGGTAAGGGCGGGGGGGGGGGGTTGGGGATTGAACCTGGGAACTCATATGTGGAAAGTCAGCACTCAACCACTGAACCACATTAACTTCACTGGGCTGGTTTTTTTCATTTGTTTTGCTTATTGTTTGTTTTGGTTTTGTTTTTTTCCAGTAGGCACTGGGAACTAAATCCAGGACCTACATGTGAGAGGTGGGCACTCAAACACTTGAGCCACGTCCACTTACCCCCTTTTTTCTATTAGAGATGTTGTGAGCTTATAAAACAATCATGCATAATGTGCAGAATTCCCATGTATCACCCCTCCACTAACACCATACATTGTTGTGGAACATTTGTTACAGATTATGAAAGAGCACAATTCAACTATTACCATTAACTATGGTCCATAGTGTACACTTAGTATATTTTTCCATACATCTCCCTATTATTAACACCATGTATTAGTACTGTACATTTGTTATAGTTTATGAGAGAATACTCTCATATTTGTACTGTTAACCACAGTCAATCTTTGACCACATGGTTCACTGTGTTATACAGTCCCATGCCTTGTACATTCTATCCAAAATGTACACTCAGTGGCTCTCACTTTCATCAGAGTTGTGCAGGCATCACCTCAGTAAAAGGACTTCATTCCTTTTTACAGTTGTATAATACTCCATTATTTGTATATACCACATTTTATTTATCCATTCATCTGTTGATGGACATTTGGGCTGCTTCTGTATTTTGGCAATGTGAATAATGCCACTATGAACATGACTGTTCAAATATCTGTTCAAGTCCCTAGTTTTAATTCATTCTGTATATTCATATATACCTAGTAGTGGGATTTCCAGATCATATGGTAGTTCCATTCAGCTTTGTGAGGAAATGCCAAACTGTCTTCCACAGTGGCAGTACCAGTTATTTTCCGTTTTATTAATGTAGCAGTTTGACACTGTTTATGAATTCCAAAAATGGACATTGGGTTATGCTTGTGAACTGGTCTTTTCCTCTAGACAGATTATTTATTGGATTCAGAGATTTCACTTTTACTTGATTAAATAATGATTAAGTTTTGATTGGGTGACGTCAGTAGGAAGGTGAGTCCCCACCCCCTTGATGGACAGGAACTCACAGAAAAATGGCACCGCAAAGAAGGGAGGTTGGAGTTTTTGAGCTAGTGCACCAGGAAGTATACACTCAGAAGAAGAACATAGAGGGACAGAGACAGCTTCATAGAAATGGCAGAGGCCCTGGGAAGAGAGAGCCTGATCCTCTATACCTTGTGAAGAGAACAGGGAAGATGAGCCCAGAGAGAAACAAGCCTGGGAGAGAGATAAAACTTATTCCAGCCTATGGCTGAGATTGGAAGAAGCTGGAACCACGGAGCCTTAAGAAGAAGAGGAAGGCTCAATCCTTGCAGACCTCACCAGTCATCTTGCTCCAACACGTGGCAAGAGACATTGGTGAGGGAAGTAATTTATACTTTATGACCTGGTAACTGTAAGCTTCTACCCCGAATAATACCCTTTATAAATGCCAACATGTTTCTGGTACTTTTCATCAGCACCCCTTTGGCTGACTAATACAATTAATATAAATTCCATTTGGTGTGAAATGGTATTTCATTGTGGTTTTTTGTTTGTTTGTTTGTTTGTTTTTTGAAGTACCAGAGCTAGGGACTGAACTGTAGACCTCACATGTGGGAATCTGGTGCTCAACCACTGGGCCACATCAGCTCCCTCACTGTGGTTTTGACTTTCATTTCTCTAATGGCTAATGATGTTGTGCATCTTTTCATGTGCTTATTGACCATTTATATTTCTTCTTTGGAAAAGTATCTAGATCATTTTCACATTTTTAATTGGGTTGTCATTTTGTAGTTAGTTAAGTTGAAGGATTTCTTTATATATTCTGGATATTAAATCGTTATCGGATATGTGGTTTCCAAATATTTTTTCCCATTGTGTAGGTTGTCATTTTACTTTCATGATAGTCTTTTGCAGTGCAAAGTTTTTAATTTTGATGATGTTGCATTTATCTATTGTTTTTCTTTGTTCCTTGTGCTTTGGGTGGAAAGTCTAAGAAAACACTGATGAACACAAGGTCCTGAAGATGCTCCCCTATATTTGAGGAGAATGGAGCTGAGAACATGGCTGCTGGGCAAGCACTTGGAAAGTGTGAGGCTGGTCCCTTAGGCCCTGGGAACGGGAAACCATGGTTCCACAGATGACTCTTAGACCTTGAAATCTAATGGAGTATGGCTGCAGGATTTTGAAACTGTTTGTGTCCCATGACCCGTTTTCCTTCCAATTTCTACTTCTGGCAATGGGAACATGTATCCTATGATTTCTGCTCCATTGTATATTAGAAGCAGATAACTTGTAAGTTTCACAGGTCCACAGTCTGAAGGGAATTTTCCCTCAGAGCAGACCACACCTATAACTGATTTTTATGAGACTTTGTGCTTAATATTGTTAGTAAAATGATATAAGGCTCTTTTGAAATATTGTGATAGAATGAATTTATTTTGCATATGGAAAGAACATGTATTTTGGGGGTCCAATGGGTAGAGTGTGATGGATTGATGCAGGATGGACCCCCAGAAAATCATGCCCTTACAGCTAATCCATTTCTATGGGTACAAACCTATTTTAGGTGGGACTTCTTGATTATATTGTTTCAGTAGGGTATGACCCAGAGTGGGTCCTAATACTCTTACTGGAGTCCTACATAAATGGGATGAATACAAAGAGAGAGACACAGAGAGACAGCCACAGGAGCAGAGAGAAAGCTATGAACCCAAGCTGTAAGCAATAATACCTGGGAGAGAAGGGAAAGAACAGAGGCCACCATGTGCCTTGCCATGCGACAGAGGAATCCAGGATCGCTGGCAACCAGAAAAAACACTGCCTAATGAAACCTTGATTTGGACATTTTCATGGCTTCCAGAACTGTAAGTTTATAAGTTAATAAACCTTCATTGAAAAAAGCCAACTAATATCAGATATATTATTTTTGACAGCTTTTAGCAAACTAAAACAGGTAGTATTGACATCTTTTCTTTTTAAATAAAATGAACTATATCATTCATACATTAATATACATAAATGTCTCCGTCTCCTTCCCGCCCAGTATTGGCAGCCGGCGCTGCCCCTCCTTCTCTCCTTCTCCGTCTTCCGCCTAGCCGTTATCTAGACAGCCCACACTTTCCCCTTCCCCTCCCTTGCTCCTAACCCCTTAGCCAGCTTACTGTCCAGTAACCGCCTACTGTCCAGTAACCGCCTACTGTCCAGTAACCGTCTACGCAAGCAACAGCACCCGCCGGCACCAATCAAGTCCCTTTACGTATCCCTAGACCCTATAAAACCATGTCCCCTTCTACAATAAAGCAGACTTGTGCCCAGACCTCGTCTCCGTGGTGTTTTTGCTTGCACCGCGCGTCCCCCGTGCCTGAGCGGAGAGAGCGAGGGCCCAACGGCTTCGTGCCGACCCCCCTCCTCTCTTTTGACCGTGGGGCAGCCCCCGTCCGGAGAGCTCACCCGGCCATCCACGTTGACCCTCCCGGAGGCCCGCAGCTGCCCACACATAAACAATAAGTGTATACTAAAATTTGTGAATTTATAAAACAAACATGCATATCATCATTCAGGTCTCCCATATATCTTCGCACCACCAACACCTTGCATTGTTTTGAAATATTTAGTACAGACCATGAAAGCACATTGTCAAAATATTACTAACTATAGCCCATATCTTATATTTGGTGTATTTTTCCCCCAACCCTCCTAATTATTGACAACCTATATTAGTATGATATATTTATTTATTATCATTCAATAGAAAATGTTCTCATATTTGTCCTGTTAACCACAGTCATCATCTGCTACTGGCTTCCCTGTGTAATACAGTTTCATGCTCTTTACAATCCATTGATTGTCATCTCCTCAGTCAATTTTGGAACATTTCATCACTCCAAAAGGAAAAATCTCATACCCCTTTTACCTCCCCATTGTTGTCCGTTAGTATTGAAGAAATATCTTGTCATTGCTGCGAAGTATTACAATATTACTGTTAACTATTGCTCTTAAGTTATATTAGTTGTAATTTTCCCATGTATCACCATATTCTTAGCACTTTGTAAAAGAAAAGTATTCTTATATTTATACTAGTAACCACTATCTTCATCCACCACTGAAATCACTGTTATACATTCCCTAGATTATTCTCTAGTTTCCTTTCAATTGACATTTATTTATAGACTACCCCCTTTCAACCACAATCATATTTATAAATCAGCAGTGTTACTTATACTCATTATAATGTGTTATTATCAACTCTATTCATTTCCGGTTTTTACAATAAACCTTATTAATGTGACATACATTAAGCATCATCTCCCATTCTCAATCCAATTTCTATTTCCTAGTAACCTATACTCTAGAGTTTAGCTCGGAGTTTATTCATTGTACTTAGTTCATTTAAGTGAGACCATACAATATTTGTCCTTTTGCAGCTTATTCCGCTCAACATAATATCCTCAAGGTTCATCCGTGTTGTCATATGCATCCTAATTTCATTTCTTCTTGTAGCTGAATAGTATTCCATTGAATGTATATACCACATTTTGTTAGGCCATTCATCAGTCAATGGACATTTGATCTGGTTCCATATTTTAGCAATAGTGAAAAATGCTGCTATGAACATTGATGTGCAAATGTCAGTTCGCATTCTTGCTTTCAGCTCTTCTGAATATATTCCTAGCAACAGGATAGCTGGATCATACAGCAGTTCTATATTCAGCTTCTTGAAGTACTGTCAAAATGTCTTTCACAGTTGGCGGACTTGGCCCAGTGGTTAGAGCATCTGCCTACCACATGGGAGGTCCGCAGTTCAAACCCCGGGCCTCCTTGACCCATGTGGAGCTGGCCCATGAGCAGTGCTGATGCACGCAGGGGTGTCCCCCGCGTAGGGGAGCCCCACGGGCAAGGAGTGTGCCCCATAAGGAGAGCTGCCCAGTGCGAAAGAAAGTGCAGCCTACCCAGGAATGGTGCCGCACACACGGAGAACTGACACAACAAAATGATGCAACAAAAAGAAACACAGATTCCCATGCTGCTGACAACAACAGAAGGGGACAAAGAAGAAGACGCAGCAAATAGACACAGAGAACAGACAACGGGGGGGGGGGGGAGGGGAAGGGGAAGGAGAAATAAATCTTTTTAAAAAAATGTCTTCCACAGAGGCTGCACCATTCTACATTCCCACCAACAGTGAAGGAGTGTTCCTGTTTCTCCAAATCTTTTTCAGCACTTGTAGTTTTCTGTCTTTTTAAAATAATGGCTGTTCGATAAGGTGTGAAATGGTATCACATTGCAGTTTTGATCTGCATTTTCCTAATAGTTAGTGATGATGAACATTTTTTCATGTACATTTTGGCCATTCATATTTCATCTTTGCAGAAATGTCTATTCAAGTCTTTTGCCCAATTTCTTTAATGGGTTGCTTGCATTTTTATCATTGAGTTATATGATTTCTTTATATAACATGAATGTCAAACCCTTATCAGATATGTGGTTTCTAAATATTTTCTCCTACTGAGTAAGCCCTCTTTTTACTTGATTGAACCTGAGATCCCATATGTGGGAAGCTAGTATTCAGCTGCTGAGCCACATCGATTCCCCTGAGTTGGTTTTTTCATTTATTTTGCTTGTTGTTTGTTTTTGTTATTGTTTAGGAGGCACAAGGAACTGAATCCAGGACCTCCCATGTGGGAAGCACTTGAGCCATATCCACTCCCCATCTTTTGGCTTTCTTGATAAAGTCTTTCGAAGAACAAAAGTGTTTAAGTTTGAAGAAGTCCCATTTATTTTCCTTTAAAAAATTTTATTTTTAAAAGATACTTAGATTACACAAAATGTTATATTAAAAAAATAAGAGATTCCCATATGCCTCACTCTCCACATTTGCCACTCTTCCCCAAATTAACAACTTCTTTCATTAGTGTGGTACATTCATTGCAAATGATGAACACATTTGGAGCATTGTCACTAAGCATGGATTATAGTTTACAATGCAGTTTACACTCTCCCCTACTCAATTCTGTATGTCATGGCAGGATATATAATAGCCTGTATCAGTCATTGCAATGTCATTCAGGACAATTCAAAGTCCCAAAAATGCCCCCATATTACACCTCTTTTTCCCTCTCCCTGCTTTCAGCACTTCCAGTGGCCAATGTCCCCACATCAATGATATAATTTCTTCCATTGCTAGAATACCAATAAGTTTATACTAGAATATCAGTAAGTTCACTCTAGTCCATATTTTATTCACAATCCTGAGGATTCTGGGATGGTGATGCCCATTCCATCACTAATTGAGAGGGGCCTCAATCACATATGGCTGGTGGATGGGACTCTCTTGCTTGCAGTTGTAGACTCTCTCAGTTTCTTGGTATGGTCAGTTGTCCATCCTCATCTCACTGTTATTTGTCCTGGGTGAGTCCAATGAACTGGAGAGTAGGTGTTGCAACTCTGCTGAGGCTCAGGGCCCAGCTGGCACATGAACAGCCCAAAGATTCAAGTCTCTTGGATGTACACCTACTAAATTCAACACCAACTATAGGTTCAAATAGAAGGCATAAAAGAAGGACATGGAGAGAAGTCACATCTGAGTCCAACTCTGTCACACTCGGGAGCACAAACTCCAAAGTAGGGCCCACTGGTGATGCACCAAACTCCAGAGCTATCTACAATGACCGTAGGACCTGGGTGTCTCCAGAACCCTCAGGAGCCCCACTATTTGAGGTAGTACCTACTTGGGCAGTCTATGAGATCCTGTTGAGACGTGCATAAGCGTTACCTCTGGGATGACCTCCCGGCTCACTTTGAAGTCTCTTAGCCATATAAACTCATTTGTCTTTACCTTTTCCCCATTTTATTCAAGGTCTTTTTCCAGTTGCATTGCTGGTTGGTGCTTGGTAGTAATAATCCCTTGGTGCCAGGGAGGCTCATCCCCAGGAGTCATGTCCCACACTGGGGGGAAAGTAATGCACTTATATGCTGCATTTGGCTTCGAGAGAGGCCACATTTGAGAAACATGGAGGCTCTCAGAAGGTAACTCAGGCACCTGACAGCACTAGGCTAAGTTGCAATTTCAAGAGCAAAGGCTCATAAGCATAATCATCAATATCAAGGGCCCATCAGTGGACCACCCTTCTTCACTAGTCATTACCTTGCACTTGAGGAATTGTTGCTGTTCCATTAGAGAATGCGGCAGAGCTCCCCAACATGTGAATTCAATATTTTTTCGGTTATTGTATGAATCTCCACCCACTGTGACAATGACCCATGAATATTTGAACACATTTCTGTACTTTATTTGTATGTTCAGGTGAACTTACTCCCATGCATCCCCCATCACTGACATCCCACACCAATGATCCTCCCCTGACACAGTTGTAACACTTCTGTGATCCAAAAGTTCTTCAAAAATGAAGCCAAGAGTATTGCCAAATACAATTAATAGGAAAATGAAATAATAATTATAGGTTTAAACATAAGAAATAAAATGCATAATAATTTAGAAAATAAAATTTTAAAATTGGGATATTAAAAAAATGAAAAATTTTAAAAATTTCTGACGTTTTGCCTTTCATCACTGTAATATCTGTAGTCCTGTATGTACAGCTATATTTTCTTCCATTTCTTCTCCAGTATCTTACTGTTTTTTCATTTTGTCTTCAAAGAAGTTTTTGGTCACAGTAAAGTCACATACAGAACACAGGGTATTCCCATATACCCAACATCCTTTTCCATTTCCACCTTCTCATATCAATAAATTTTTTATATGTGGATGGTACATTTGTTACAACTGATGTACAAATATCAAAACACAGCTACTAACCATGATCAGTGGTTTACATTATGGTCTACACTGTAGACCATATACTTTTATAAATTTTTTATGAAATTCAACATGGCCTGTATCCATCATTGCAAGATCATGCAGAACATTTCCACTGCCCCCTAAATACTCCCTCTTGCATCTACTCTATTCCCCCCCTCCCTCCCCTTGGGGCCCATGGCAACCACCAGGCTTCACTCTTTGAAGGACAAGATTCATAATTACTTGCAACAACACTGAGGGCTTGACACACTGGTCTGTCCTCCCTATGCCCAAGCCCATGCTCTCAAAAGACACCCACCCCTCTGTCTGAGAACTTATATGGCCTCCCCAAGATGGGGGTACAACTCCTTCCCACTCATTATGTGGGTCTCCACCCACTGATACAACACATTATGACAAAATGATAAACAGTCTAGGAGACTGCCCCAGGTGTGCCCTGTCCCAAATGCCCCCCATCCAACACCCTAAACCAGTAACCCTTCCTTGTTATATTGCCAAAAGAGCTTTCCCAACATTGTTGTTTTAACCACATACCAGCCAATCCTCAAGGTTTACCAGCTCCCTCCCCCAACCCTACCAAAGTTCCATGGACTGTCCAACTCACTCTCCCCATCCTAGCCCCCTGTCAAACTTGCACCACCCAACTCAGTAGTATCACTATACCCCTTTCCTATCCCTTGACTGCACAACTACTCACTTCCACCTTATCATAGATTTTGCCTGTATGGGCAGTGGCTCACAAACTTCTCCCTTTCTATTTCCTGCAAACCTATCTTCCAGACTCTAGCTCTGTGTGTCTGCTCAATTTGCTTAATTCATATCAGAGAGGTCATGTAATATTTATCTTTCAATGCCTGACTTGCTTCACTCAACATAAGGTCCTCAAGATTTATCCATGTTATCCCATGTGTTAGAACTGTATTCCTTCTTCCAGCTGAGTAATATTCCATTGTATGTATATACCACATTTTGCTTAACCATTCCTCTGTTGATGGGCATTTGGGTTGATTCCAACTTGTGACAAAAGTGAATACTGCCACAATGAACATTGGTGTGCATATATATGTTCATGTCCTTGCTTTCAATTCTTCTGGGAATATACCCAGCAGTGGAATTGCTGGCTCATATGGCAGATCTATAGTTACTTTATTACTAAACCTATAGTCAGTGTTATTACTTTCAAAGAATTACTTCCATTAACCATATTTTCTTTGGGTTTATGTATATCATAGTTGTTTTTATTTCTCTTTTAAAAATGTTTTTTTTTAAAGATTTATTTTTTTATTTATTTAATTCCCCTCCCATCCCCCGTTGTCTGTTTTCTGTGTCTTTTTGCTATGTCTTGTTTCTTTGTCCGCTTCTGTTGTCGTCAGCGGCACGGGAAGTGTGGGCGGCGCCATTCCTCAGCAGGCTGCTCCCTCCTTCGCGCTGGGCGGCTTCTCCTTATGGGTGCACTCCTTGCGCGTGGGGCTCCCCTACACGGGGGACACCCCTGTGTGGCATGGCTCTCCTTGCGCGCATCAGCACTGCGCATGGACCAGCTCCACACGGGTCAAGGAGGCCTGGGGCTTGAACCGTGGACCTCCCATGTGGTAGACAGACGCCCTAACCACTGGGCCAAAGTCCGTTTCCCTAAAAATGTTTTCTTACACTCTCCTCCAACTCTTTTTTCTCCCTTTCAACCTGCAGCACTCCCTTTAGTATTTCTTGAGGGGCAGGTTTCTTATTGACATACTCTCTTAATTTCTGTTTATCTGTGAATATTTTGAACTCTCCCTCATTTTTTTTAGGTTTTGATTCCTTTATTTATTTATTTATTTTAATTTATTTTTTAAAATATTACATTCAAAAAATATGAGGTCCCCACCCCCCTCACCCCACTACTCTCCCCATAGCAACATTCTCCTCCATCATCGTGTCTCCCTCATTTTTGAATGCCTGCTTTGCTGGATACAGAAGTGTTGGCTGACAGTTTTTTCTTTTTGTGCCTTAACCATGTCATACCCCTGTCTTCTTGCCTCCATGGTTTCAGATGAGAAAACAGCACTTAATCTTATTGAGCATCCCTTGTATGTAATGGATCTCTTTCCTCTTGCTGCTTTCAGTGTTTTCTCTTTGTCTTTAGCACTGGAGAATTTGAATAAGTATATGTCTTGGGGTAGGCCTGTTGGGATTTATACTGTTTGGGGTATGCTGTGCTTCCTGGACATGTACATCCATGTTCCTTAAAAGATTTAGGAAATTTTTAGCCATTATTTCCTCCAACACTCCCTCTGCCCCCTTTCCCTTCTCTATTCGCCAGGTGCAGTGGATGTGCCACAATGGTGGAAGAAGTTGTTGACGTGAGACAGTTGGGGGGGGTGGGGTGGTGGATATATGGGGACCTCATATTTTTTAATGTAATACTTAAAAGAAAATAAAGAAGAAAAAATAGAATGAATTAAAAGGCTGAAAAGATGAGATGAGAAGAAAAAAGAGAGAGAAAAAAAGAAAAAAATGAAGACCAAATAACCAAACAAGGAAAGATAGAATGAAAGAAACACAGTAGAAGACGGAATAATGAAGGAAAGAAAAGAAATAGGGAAACGGACTTGGCCCAGTGGTTAGGGCGTCCGTCTACCACATGGGAGGTCCACGGTTCAAACCCCGGGCCTCCTTGACCCGTGTGGAGCTGGCCCATGCGCAGTGCTGATGCGCGGAAGGAGTGCCGCCCCACGCAGGGGTGTCCCCCGCGTAGGGGAGCCCCACATGCAAGGAGTGCACCCGTAAGGAGAGCCGCCCAGCGTGAAAGAAAGTGCAGCCTGCCCAGGAATGGTGCCGCCCACACTTCCGGTGCTGCTGACGACAACAGAAGCGGACAAAGAAACAAGACGCAGCAAATAGACACAAAGAACAGACAACTGGGGGGGGGGGCGGGGGGAGTTAAATAAATAAATAAATCTTTAAAAAAAAAAGAAAAGAGAGTCAGTAGAAAAAATAAATAAAAGAAAAAAGGAAACAAAGAAAAGGAGAAGACAGGAAAGGGAAAAGACAACAAACAAGAAATGAAAAAGACAAGAAAAAACAATCTAGGAAAAACAGGTTTTTCCTCTTAGTCCTTAGGAAGCTTCTCAGGCTGCCAGTGCTTGTCAATCAATCACCCTGCAGCCTGCCCTCCGCAAGTGAGGTACTCAGTTTTAGCGAACAAAATAAAGAATAATTTTTTAAAATGATAGAGTTTGCATGGAGATGACAATGCACTTACAGGCAGAACTGAATGCTCTCAGATTAATAGAGAAAGTGCCAAAACCTGTCCCAGGCACTTGCTTTGGGGGTTAGCAGATTAGGGCAGTGCTACACAACTCCCAGGAAGGTGAGCAACAGAGAGAAAGGAGTTGAAACAGCAAACATGAGTTACCAAGCACCTGTGGTACCAGGAAGGACTCCTCTCCCCACCCCCAGGATACTAAGTTGGGGTAAACCACCTGGCTCACTGCAGCCAACTGGGAGGGGAGTAGACATCTTCCTCCCTGTCAGCTGTTTCAGAGGAAAAGGGAGGGACAGTCCGGGTGTTTTCTTCTGTGAATTTGGCCAGCAGAGCCCAATTTGAATCTCTCATCTGGAGATTCAACAGAGGAAGACAGGAAAGCTGAGAATGAAACACCTCCATGGAAAAGTGAGTAGACTAGCACCATCTTCTGGTTGGTCTGGAAATTGCGTGGGTAGAAACTGTCCATGCTCTCTGTACCCAACTGCTGGGAGAAAATCTGCACCCCACTAGTAAGTCCCTGGCTCAATTTTGAAAACTTAAGCTGGGCAATTTTAAAGACTGAGAATAAGTTGAACCAAATATCAAAGAAGACTTGTGAAAAAAATAGGTATGAGAGAGAAATTATCCATCAGAGTAAATACACCAACATATTCAGATGCCTAGACATCAGCAAAACATTACAAGTCATACTAGGAAATAGGAAGAGATGGCCTAGCCAAAAGAACAAACCAAATATCCTGAATAGATCCAGGATTTAATACAATTAATCAGTGGTAATCACACAACTCTCCTAAATCACTTCAAAGAATTTAAAGAAAATATGACTAAAGAAATAAAGGATATTAAGAGGACAATGGGAGAGCATAAAGAACAATTTTTTTTAAAGATTTATTTATTTATTTAATTCCGCCCCCCTCCCCCAGTTGTCTGTTCTCTGTGTCTATTTGCTGCGTCTTGTTTCTTTGTCTGCTTCTGTTGTCGTCAGCGGCACGGGAAGTGTGGGCAGCGCCATTCCTGGGCAGGCTGCACTTTCTTTCGCGCTGGGCGGCTTCTCCTGACGGGGCGCACTCCTTGCGCATGGGGCTCCCCTACGCAGGGGACACCCCTGCGTGGCAGGGAACTCTTTGTGCGCATCAGCACTGCACATGGGCCAGCTCCACACAGGTCAAGGAGGCCCGGGGTTTGAACCACGGCCCTCCCATGTGGTAGATGGATACCCTAACCACTGGGCCAAGTCCGTTTCTCAAGAACAATTTGAAAGACTGCAAAGAAATGTAACAGACCTTATTGGTGACATAATGGATGAGATTAAAAATACATTAGAAGCATATAGGAGCAGATTTGAATTGATTGAAGACAGAACCAGTGTTTTCAAAGACAGAATATGTGAACTGGGAAAGACAGGAGAATAGAAAGAGAATGGGAAAAAGTTGAACAGAGTCTCAGGGAATTGAATGACAACACTAAATGCAATAACGTTCACATTATTGGTGTCCCAGGAGAAAAGTGGCAGAGAGTATACTTGAGGAAATAATGACTGAAAACTTCCCAACCCTTATGAAGGAGATAAATATCAATATCCAAGAAGGACAACGCACCCCAAACAGAATAAATCTGAATAGGCCTACCCAAAGACACCTACTATTCAGAATGACACATATCATAGATAAATAGAGGATTCTGAAAGCAGCAAGTGAAAAGCAAACCATCATATACAAGGGAAACTCGGTAAGATTAAGTGCCAAACTCTCATCAGAAACCATGAAGGAGAGAAGAAAGTGGTATGATGTATTTAAGGTACTGAAAGAGAAAAACTGCCAACCAAGAATTCTGTATCTGGTAAAGCTGTCCTTCATAAATGAGGGTGACCTCTTGATGTAGAGGGGGACTGGACATTACCATCCCAGGGTCCACAGGATGGAGGAATAGAGTATGGATTAGAGTGACTTACTGTAGTTCTGCTGGGGAACTACTGTAATTAGTAATGGAAGAAATTGTAGTATTGATGTGAAGAAAGTGGCCACAGTAGCTGCTGATGGTAGGGAGAGGGAAGAAGAAATATGATGTGGGGGCATTTTCAGGATTTGAAGTTGTCCTGGGTGGTGCTGCAGGGACAGATGCTGGACATTGCGTGTCCTGCCATGGCCCACTGGGTGGGCTGGGGGAGAGTGTAGACTACAACGTAGACCACTGTGCATGTGGTGCAGCAGTGCTCCAAAATGTATTTGCCAGGTGCAGTGAATGTCCCATGATGATGGAAGAGGTTGTCAATGTGGGAGGAGTGGGGTGAGGGGGTGGAGGGTATATGGGGACCTCATATTTTTTGAATGTAAGTAATATTTAAAAGAAAATAAAGAAGAAAAGTAAATAAAATGGAAAAATAAATACAATAAACAATAAAAAAATTGTGTATGTAATCAAGAAAAAAAATGAGGATGAGTTCACTGTCTTCACAGGCAAATGAAAACTGATAGAATATGTTATCAAAAGACCAGCTTCACAAGAGATACAAAAGGCAGCACTGCAGCCTGAAAGAAAACAACAAGGGTGAGAGATTTGGAGAAGAATTTAGAAATGAAGATTATTAGGAAGTGTAAACTAATGGATAAGAAGACAGACAATAGAATGATATGACAGAGAGCTGAAGGACAAAATGGATGAAGTAAGTAATGCCTTTACAGTAATAACACTGTATGTTAATGGATTGAAATCTAAGACATAAACTGATAGAATGGATAAAAATATATGAGCTATCTATATGTTGTCTATAAGATACCCACCTCAGAGAAGTGGCTGTGGCTCAATCAGTTGGGCTCCCATCTACTATATGGGAGGCCCTGGGTTTGCATCCCAGGGCCTCCTTGTGAAAGCAAGCTGGCCTGTGTGCTGGAGAGAGTTGACGGCCCATGCGCCATGGAGAGCTGGTGCAGCAAGATGACTCAACAATGGGAGACAAGCAGATATAGAAAAAACATGTAGCAAATGGACACAGAGAAGAGACAGCAAAGAAAGGAAGAAGCTGTAAGTGGGGGGGAGGGAAATAAATAAATAAATGAATCTTTTAAAAAAAGATACCCACCTCAGACATAAGGACACAACCAGGTTAAAAGTGAAAGGTTGGAAAAAGCTATTCCATGCAAGTAGTGACCAAAAAAGAGCTGGAATAGACCAGATAATATAAAATAAACAAATTATAGTGTATGAACAATAATTACTCAGTGCAACTGGCAAATTTTTCCTGTGATAAGTATTCTGCAATTGTTTTCATACAAAATAAATACTTGCTTTTATTGAGGAGGGTTGGAGAAGAGATATATTTTTGGATTCTTTATTTTTCCTTAACTCTTTTTTTATTAATACTCCTTAATTAAAATAATCTATCTGGATCATAATTCAGCATGACTACTGTTGAACAAGATTTTGAGCTCATTAGTTTGATTATGAACATTTGTGTGTATCTTGTTAATTATTTGTCTCAAATCCTGCATCTCTTCTGATGCTTTGATTTATTACTTTTCCTGGGCCACGTCTTCCATTTTCTTAGTATGACTCACAATTTTTTGCTGATGTCTAGGCATCTGATTAGGGTGATGAGTTTACTCAGATGTTCAAATTGTCTCTTTCATAGGGATTTAGTGGCAGGAGACTGTGTGTTTCTGCTGTTCTTTATTCTTGGGTTTAACCTGGGTCATTAGGATTGTTCTTGTTAGTTGCTTAAAACTGGGTTCTGAACCCAGTAATGGGTTGCAGACCCGCTTCCTAGCACCTTGAGGAGAGAGGCTATAAAGTCTGGAAAAAGCCTTTTTTGCTTATTTACTTCTAATTTCCCCACATGCACTTCTTTGACTGCCAGTAGATAGTGCTCTTTGACAGCCTTCTCAGTTCAATGCCTGGTGTGCGTGTTTGTTGCAACATGGACTGCACTTTACTGCTCTGGCAGTTGCAAGGTATTGTTCTTTGTAGCTGAGAGGTCCTAGATATAAGTTTTGTGAATAGCTTCGATATATGTCCCTTTTGATGGATGATCTAACACAGAACTGTCAGAAGTAAACTTGGGGGAAACGGACTTTGGCCCAGTGGTTAGGGCGTCCGTCTACCACATGGGAGGCCCGCGGTTCAAGCCCCGGGCCTCCTTGACCCGTGTGGAGCTGGCCCATGCGCAGTGCTTATGCGCACAAGGAGTGCCGTGCCACACAGGGGTGTCCCCCGCATAGGGGAGCCCCACGCACAAGGAGTGCACCCGTAAGGAGAGCCGCCCAGCACGAAGGAGGGAGCAGCCTGCCCAGGAATGGCGCCGCCCACACTTCCCGTGCCGCTGACGACAACAGAAGCAGACAAAGAAACAAGACGCAGCAAAAGACACAGAAAACAGACAACCGGGGGAGGGGAGGGGAATTAAATAAATAAAAATAAATCTTTAAAAAAAGAAAAAGAAGTAAACTTGGAACTTTTCGCCTTTTCCACAATGAAATCAGACAAAATATGCTACTGGCACCCAAAGCTTCCTCAGTTTGGGCGCAATGCCTCAGCTTACCGCCGCTTCCGCTTCAGGAGCCCCAGGGACTGCAGCAACTGTAACTTGCCCCAGCTGAACTCCACCTACTATAGCCACAAGGCTCATGGTAAGGCTTCATGATCAAGCCAATGTTGGAGCAAAAACAGAAGCCTCACTAAGAAAGAAGAAGGTGGAGATGTTATTATTAAGAAGCCAGTTTCATGATTGTTGTCAGATTTTCTTTGTCACTGATTCTGTGTCCTAACATTAGCAGACTGGTTACTTATCCTTATCTTTATCTAGCAAAAGAATGCAGTGATCAGGAAGATTCCTTGGTAAAATTAAATTATGGAATAGACTAGTATTTTCAAGATGCTCTTCAGCAAAAATTTCTGTGGTCTACTGATGATGGGAAGGTACATCCCCATCTTGTATAATATTCATAATATTTGCAATACGAAATTTCTGGGAAATCCTGCAGTAAAGAAATGTTTTATTTTGTTTAACTCTTTTCAAAACTTATTTGAAAATGTAACCTCTCCTCTCTCTTTTCTACATGTGATGCCTCAAAACTAATAGAGTATTCTACAAAAGATTTTGCGAAACATGGATGTAATCTAACTCTTTCATTTTTAAAATGGGAGAAGGACCTCCCCAAGGCTTCACAGTTAATAGTGGGTACCTAGGCCTAGATTCCAGGTCTCCTATGTCCTATCTGCTAGGAAAGTCTCTTTGTACTTAATAATCTTTGTTAACAGATATATAAACATGGTCTGTATATTAATAAGTTTCTGTGTGATACATTTGAAAGTTAAAGGACAAGTACATTTTATAATAGACAGAGTTTTTTTTAATTTTGAAACACGCAACTTTAACAGCTTCCAAGCTCTCTGGGGAAAAGAGTTTCTGCTCATAAGCAATAGTAAGGGTCCATAGACCACAGTAATAGGACACGATCTCCTGAATTTGTGTGAGAGACCACCAGAGGGCGCACTTTCCTAAGCATCTCGATTTAGATTTAAGGGAGCAGGTGGTGCAGAGGAACAAGTTTCAATGAAACTGGGAAAGGCAGAAGACACTGTCAATGTAAAGGCATGGAAATGTTAAGATATTAAAGGCATGAACATGGCCCACTGGATGGAACGTGGGAGAGTATGGGCTATGATATGGACCATTGACCATGAGGTGCAGCGATGCCCAGAGATGTACTCACCAAATGCAATGGATGTGTCATGATGATGGGGGAGAGTGTTGCTGTGGGGGGAGTGGTGGGGTGGGGGCGGTGGGGGTGAATGGGGACCTCATATTTTTTTAATGTAATATTTTTTAAAAAATGAATTAAAAAAGGCCTGGACAACAAATTATAAAAAGGAGGCTGAATAGGACTATATAAATATATAAAACTTCTATTTCATAATCAACAAAACTAAGATAAAAAGAAACAAAATGAAATGTGAAAATAAAAGTTTCTAATAGAAGTGATAAGTTGTTTTAGTTCCTCAGCTGCTAAAATTGGGTGTCTTAAACACTGGGAATGTATTGGCTCATGTTTTTGAGGATAGGAGAAGCCAAAATTGAGGCATCAGGAGGTGGGGCAAGATGGCGTCTGAGTGAGTGTACTTCATATTCGCTCCCACAAAGGACCAGCTGAGTAAGGTTGAAATCTTGCTGGACTAGGTGTTTCGGGGGCTTGCAAGGCAGGTGGTATTTGGACATCGATTTGAAGAGACCACGACAGAAGTAGTGCTTGCTGAAGGTAGAATTGTGGGTTTCTAGCACTGAGGTCGGAAGTTGTGGGGAGGCGGGACCCTTCCCCCTAGGGCTCAAGGCCGCAGTGTTCCCAGAACTGTCCTTAATGTGGCGGTGTTCCCAAGCCCTGTGTTCCCCAGAAGCGTGACCACAAGATCTGTGACCCCTAAGCCCCCATAGCCCATATTCCACAGACCCACATACCCCAGATTTCCCTCTCCTAAATACAGAGTGACCTGAGGTATGGGATTACCCTAGCCTTCTGGTTTTGGACTGACTCCGTGAGTCAGAGGGTTTTGGTGGGAGGTGCAGAGGGGCCAAACAAGTGCGGTTTCAATTTTCAGCTCCCCCCGCCTTTTTTTTTTTTTTTTTTTTTTGAGCTTGAAGGAGCATACCTGCTGGCTTGGGGAGAGCTGGGGAAGAAAGGAGAGGCGAATCTGCTGAGAAACTCCAATTTACCTAAATGCCCTGGGATAGGAAACTTGGTCTGGGAGAAGGTGGAGTCAGAAAATCAACTAGCCCTCCTGTAGCACACCTAAGGGAGAGGGACTGTAGGACATGCTTTCCAAGCTTCCAGTAGCATATTTGGGGTTCCTGGTGAGGTGTGGGTGCTCTCTCTCTGGAAATTAAGAGTCATTGTTTTTTGTGCTGAGCTGGTTCAACAAGGACTCACTTGAATCTCCTACTGGACCCCTCATGCAGTGTTCATGCTGTGCTGGGAGAGAGGGAAGTGAAAAAGGGAGAAAGGGGGAATGTCAGACTCTTAAGTATTTTATTTAACTGCAAAGAGGATTCCTTGCTTGAAACTTTGTCTTGTCTTTTTTGTTAGTTTGTTTTCTTGTTTTTCCTTCTCCTTTATCACCCGCATGGCCCTTTCTTCCTCTTGATTTTTTTTTCTTGCTTGCTTTCCACCCCCCCCTTTCTCTATTTTTTTTTTCTTTCTTTCTCTTCTTTTTTATATTTTTTATACTAGGTGCTGCAGGGAGTGCTTCACATTTGCTGTATTTCCTCATTCTTGATTTCCTCTTTTATGTGTGTACTGATTTTGGCTGCCAACGCTATCCCCTTTCCTCTACATCTTTCTATCCTCCATCATTTATTGTTTCTCTTACATTCCACCTCTTTCTTTAGCCTCCAATTTTTCTGACTTTTTATTTCTAATACTTTGTACTCTTTTCTGTCTTTTATTCATTCTCTATATTATTGCCCTTCCTTTTCTCTTTCCCTCTCTCCTGACCATACTGGTCTTTTAATTCATACTATATTCCTCCACATATTCAGTTTACTGTCTCATTATACATACTCCACTTTTCTTACTGTTATAACTCTGCACAGCTTACATGATTCTAATATCCATTCTCCTGGATCTAACATGGTTCTTCTGTTAACAATACTACTATTATCCTTTTTCTTTTCTTACACCTTTTGCTTCCTCTTGCCCTAATATTTTCCTTCAAGTGAACTTAGCCAACAACAAAGAAATAGAATACAAAGAACAAAGTGACAAAGAGAAGATTTAACACACAAACAAAAACAACAACTAATTAAACCCTGAGAGTAGACAAAGAAGATAATCAACTGAATAAACCCACCAAGATAAAATGATGATCAGACAGCAACAACAACAAAAAAACTACAAACAAAACCAATATTCAGGAAAACATGGCCCAATCCAATGAACAAACTAAAAACCAGAAAGAAGAGCAGAACATCGAACGAGTAATTAAAGTTATCGAAACATATATTAGGGATCAATTTAATGCAGTGAAGGAAGAGATTAGGAATATGAAGAAAACTCTTGGAGAGAATACAGGAGAAATTGCAATCATGCACAAAAACATAACGGATATGATGAGGATGAACAGCACAACCCAAGAAATCAAAAATATGCTTTCAGCAAACAACAGCAGATTTGAAGAGGCAGAGGGAAGAATTAGTGATGTGGAAGACAGTACATCTGAAATCAAACAGATAGTAGAAATGATAGGTAAAAAGGTAGAAAAAATCCACCAGGGACTTTGGGACCTGAATGACAATGCAAAAGGCACAAACATATGCATTATAGGCATCCCAGAAGGAGAAGAGAAGGGAAAGGGAACAGAAGGGGTGTTGGAGGAAATAATGACTGAAAACTTCCCAAACCTATGAGGGAGATGGATGTACATGTCCAGGAAGCACAACACACCCCAAATAGCATAAATCCCAACAGGCATACCCCAAGATGTAAACTTGTCAAATTATCCAATGCTCAAGACAAAGAGAAAATACTAAAAGCAGCAAGAGAAAAGAGAACCATCACATACAAAGGAGGCTCCATAAGATTATGTACTGATTTCTCATCTGAAACCATGGAGGCAAGAAGGCAGTGGTATGACCTACTCAAGGTACTAAAAGAAAAAAATTTCCAACCAAGAATACTCTATCCAGCTAAACTAGCATTAAAAAATAATGGAGAGTTCAAAATATTCACAGATAAACAGAAACTAAGAGAGTATGCCAACAAGAATCCTGCCCTTCAAGAAATATTAAAGAGAGTTCTACAGGAGGAAAGAAAAAAACAGGAGAGACAGAGTTGGAGGAGAGTGTAAGAGCAACTAAAAAGAAAAAATCAAACAAAATATGACAAACACAAATCCAAAGAAAATATGACTAATGTAAGTAATTCCTTGAAAGTAATAACACTGAATGTCAGTGGATTAAACTCACCTGTTAAGACACTCAGACTGGAAGATTGGGTAAGGAAATATGATCCATCTTTATGCTGTTTACAAGAAACACATCTTAGACCCAGGGATTCAAGGAGGTTGAAAGTGAATGGCTGGAAAACAATCTTATAGGCAAATAATAACCAAAAAAGGGCAGAAGTAGCTATATTACTATTAGACAAAATAAACTTTAAATGCAAAACAACTGTGAGAGACAAAGATGAACACTACATATTACTGAAAGGGATAATCCTTCAAGAAGAAAGAGCAATCATAAACACTTATGGTCCTAACAAGGGTGCCTCCAAATATGTGAGGCAAACACTGGAAAAACTAAGTGAAGGAATAGAAGACTACAAGTGTTGGAGAGGATGTGGAGGAATGGGAACACTCATCCACTGCTGGTGTGAATACAGAAGGATCCAGCCATTCTGGAGGAGAGTTTGGTAGTTTCTCAAAAAACTAGCTATAGATTTGCGATATGGCCCAGCAATTCCAATGCTGGGTATATACTCAGTAGAATTGAAAACAAGGACACAAACTGATATATGCACACCAATGGTCATACCAGCATTATTCACTATTGCCAAAAGTTGGAATCAACCCAAATGCCCATCAATAGATGAGTGGATAAATAAAATGTGGTATATACATACAATGGAATACTATTCAGGTATAAGAAGGAGTATATTACAAACACATGTGATAATATAGATGAATCTTGAGAATCTTATGTTGAGTGAAGCAAGGCAGGCATTGAACGACAAATACTACATGACTTCTCTGATATGAAATAAGTAAACCAAGCTGTCTCAGAGAGCTAGAAACTGGATGATAGGCTTAAAGGAAGTTGGGGGGAGAGGAAGGTTGTGAACTGACACCTACATGGGTGAAATCTATGATCAGCAGGAGGTAAGTATTTGTACAGGGAAGGGATAAGATGGGGCCTAAGGATACCTTTGGGTGGGGTTTTGTGGGCTTGATGGGGGCTAGGGTTGGGAGGATGGATCAGATGGCTAAAGGAATTGGGGGTGGGTGGGCTGGGGGGAGCTTTTGAACATGGGAGATTGTCAGGTATGTGGTTGAAACTATAATGTTGAGAAAACTCGCTAGAAAATATAAAGAAGTTTACCTGTTTAAAATGCTTAAGGGGGGTACCTAACACAGGGCAGGCTTTTAGGGAATGTGTGAGTGCTCATTTTGTCATAGTGGATTATATCATTGGGTGGAGATCCATACAATGATTGTGAAGGTATACCCACATCCTGGAGAGGACTGATGTTCTCAAACAGAGGAAATTGTGTCTCTTGAGAGAATTAATGGCTCCCAATTGGTTAGGGCAGTCAGGTATGTCAAGCCCTCAACATTGTTGCAAGTATCTGTGAATACAGTCCTTCAAGTAATGAAGATGGATTGTCACTGTGGGCATTTTGGGGAGGGGGATAGAGGTATTGAATAGATGGAATCGGGGTAACTGTGGGTCAATGGAAGTGTTCCACAAGATCACACAATGATGGATATAGGACATGTTAAATTACAATAAAAATGTATAAAAGTCTATAGGCTAAAATATAAACCATAATGTAAAACATAAGATAAGTAAAAATTTAGAAAATTGTGTAGTCTAAAATATAAATGAGAAAAAATAAAAATAAAAAAATAAAATATAAACCAGAATGTAAACCAGAATGGAACCTTGGTTGAAATCTATGTTTCAATACCTGTACATCAGCTGCAGCAAATATAATATGAACATGTAAAAATATCATTGCTGGGGAAGGGACAAAGTGTTTGATGTTGGGTATGTGGGAATACCCTATATTATATATGTGAATTACTGTGATCTAAAAAAAAGAAAGAAAGAAAGAAAGGATGTAGACACTGAGAGAGAAATGAAAGAAATTGCCTTGCCACTGTACATACAGGGCAACACCTATTGCAGTGATGAAATGCAAAATGTCAAAAACAAAGCTTTTTCATTTTTTGATACCCCAATTTATTTTTACTTTATTTAATTTTTCTAAATTAGTATGTATCCTTTATCTAACCTTTAAACCCATCACTATATTCCACTTTACTATTAATGGAACCTGGCAATATATTAAGCTTCATTTTTGAAGAAGTTTTGGACCACAGAGAGGTTCAACTATGGCAGGGGAGGAACACTGATGTGGGGTGTTATTGATGGGGGGGCACGTGGTTTGGAGGAAGTTCTCCAGGGCATGTATACAGGGTACATAAAAATGTTTGGATATTTTAATAGTGGTTATAGTTAAAAACAACAACTGAGGGAGTGCTGAGTTCCTAGCAAGGGGAGCTCTATCACATTCCCCAGTGGAACAGCAACAATCCCCCAAATGCAATAGCAAAGACCAATAAAGAAGGATGGTCCAACAAAGAGCCCTTGATACTGATGACTATGCTTATGAGCCTGTGCACCTGAAATATGAACTAGGCCTAGAGATGCAGTGTGCCTAAGAGTTACCTCCTGAGAGTCTCCATGTTGCTCAAATGTGGCCACTCTCTAAGCCAAACTCAGCATGTAAATGCATTACTTTTTTTTCCCCCCAGCATGGGACATGACTCCCAGGGATAAGCCTCCCTGGCACTGAGGGATTACTACCAAGCACCAGCTGATTATGTAACTAGAAAATGACCTTGAATAAAAGGGTCAACTCAGACCAACAGAATATCTCAGGCTTCATGTTGGATCAAGTGTAAAAAACTGCTCTCTGACCTTGAATAAAAGGGGTAAATGGCAAAGACAAATGAGTTGATATAGCTAAGAGTCTTCCAAAAAGATTCGGGAGGTCATCAGAAGGGTCATGCTTACACAATTCTCAGCAGGGTCTCAGAGACAGTCAAAGTAGATACAACCTCAAGTACTGGTTCTCCTGAGGGTTACAGAGACCCACAGGGTCTATGGTTATGGCAGATGGCTCTGGAGTTCAGTGCCATGTCAATTGGTCCTACTTTGGAATTTGTGCTCCTGAGTGTGACGGAGCTGGACTCAGATGTGACTTTTTTACACATGCCTCTTCTGTCACTTTTACTGAACCTGTGGTTGGTGCTAGGGATGGTCCATACTCAGGAACTTGAATCTCTGGACTGCCCATGTGCCAGCTGGGCCCTGAGCCTCAGCAGAGTGCTACTCCTACTCTCTGGTTCATTGGTCTTACCCAGGTCAGCTGACAGGGAGGTGAAGATGGTCAACCACCACACCAGGGAATGAAGAGTGCCTACAACTGTAAGCAGAGGAATTGCATCCATCATCCATGTGGAATCTAAGCCCCTTCTTGATCTAAAGGTGGAGGGGACATCACCATCCCAGGGTCCACAGAATGGAGGAATAAAATATGGACTAGAGTGGACTTACTGATATTCTACTATAAAACTATTGTGATGAGTAATAGAAGAAATTTTAGCATTGAGGTGGAGAAAGTGGCCACAGTAGTTGCTGAGGTCTGGGAGAGCATAGAAGAGATGTGATGTGGAGGCATTTTTGGGGTTTTGAGTTGTCCTTAATGATATTGTGGAGTCAGATGCTGGACCTTATATATCCTGCCATAACCCACTGAATGTACTAAGGGAGAGTGCAAACTACAGGGTAAACTATTATCTATGTAGTGCAGCAGGGCCCCAAAATGTGTTCACCGAGTGATGAGTGTGCTGCAATGATGAGGAAGGTTGTTGGTGTGGGAGAAGTGGGGTGGGGGAATGGGGGGTATACAGGAACCTCTTATATTTTTTAGTGTAACATTTTTTTGTGATGTATATATCTTCAAAAAATACAATTTACAAAAATGATGTGGTGCAGGATGGGGAGTGAGTTATATGAGAACCTTTTATGTCATTTTTAATTTTTTTAATGTAACATTCCTTGTGATCTATTAACTTTAATTTTAAAAAATTAGAAAAAGAAATGTAACAGAGCTCATAGGAACAAAAGATACAATAGGTGAGATAAAAGCACATTAGAGGCATACAACAGCAGACTCAAAATGATGAAGAAAGAATAAATGATACAGGAGACAACAGCTGAAATTGAAGAGAAAAAAGAATTGAAAAAAAATTGAGCAGGGTCTCAGGGAGTTGAATGACAACATGAAACACAACAACATATGTGTCATGGGAGTTCCAGAAGGAGAAGAGAAGGGAAAAGGGGCAGAAAGAGTATTTGAGGAAATAGATGAAAATGTCCCAACTTTAATGAAAGAAATGAACTTACATGTCCTAGAAGCACACTGCACCCCAATCAGAATAAATGCAAATAGAACTACTCCAAGACACATTCTACTCAGAATGTCAAAGATAAAAAGAAAATTCTAAGAGTAGCAAGGGAGAAGAAAACCATCACATATAAGGGACATTCAGTGTGGATTTCTTATCAAAAACCATAGAGGTGAGAAGAAAGTGGTATGATAAAATTAGGATACTGAAAGAAAAAAACTGCCAGCTGATCATTTTATATCCAGCAAAATTGTCCTTCAAATATGAAGGTGAGTATAAAATATTCACAAACAAACAGAAGCTAAAAGACTTCGTAAAAAAGAATTGACCTTTGCAGGAAATATTAAAGGAAGACTTAGGGCCTGAAAGAAAAAGTCAGGAGAGAGAAGCCTGGAAGAGGGTATAGAAGAAAGAATAGCAGAAAGGATAACCAAAGAGTGAAAAAGAAACCAGACAAAAATATGATATAACATATTGAAAACCAAAGAATAAAAAGGTGGAAGTACATAAAGTACAAGGATGGATTCCATACAATAAATTCAAATTTCCTGAAATGATTTTGCTGAGTTATATGTTGTTCAGACTGTGAATAAGATTAGATCATCCTTATCATGTATGTGGTTCTGTGGATTCCTACCATTACCATTGAGTTTAGTTTGCCATTAATCTGATACTGAACTTTCTGTTCCTATGTAGTTGCATAGTATTCATATGCACAAAAATAAATGTATGAAAATTTAGAGGACTGCTGCCTCTGGCCAAGATGGAGTAGTAAGGACCAGAATTGCTCTCCACCTGAAACAAACTTCCCCCCAAAAAACATTAAAAATTCATGAAGCAATGGTTTTCAAGATGCATCAGACAAAAAACAAGGTGAGAGATGGCAATAAACAAAAATGCAGATGTGTTTTTATTTGCTAAAACCTGCTGGGAGCTTATACCAGAAATGGGTTGGCTTTTACAATGGGAATTTACTAGGTTAAAAGCATACAGTTCTGAGGCTGTGAAAATATTCAGATCAAGACTTCATAAGAAATATTGTCTTACCAAAGGTTGGCTGCTGGAGATCCTGGACTTCTGCTATGTGGTAAGGAACAATGGTGGCTCTGCCAGACTCTGCCTTCTCTTCCAGGCTCACTTTTCTCACTGAACTCAGCTGTGGGTGATCAGGCACATGGCATTGTCCACTTATCTTTCATCTTTCCTCTCTCCTCCAGACTTTGTTGTTAGTTCTGCTTTGAGCTTCTCTGTCTGTAGCTTTTTTCTGTCCTTGGTTTGTTGATTTCTGGAGGATTCTGTCACTGCAGCTTTTTCCCACTGAGTCTGCAGTTTTTATTCCTCCGTTTATAAAGGACCCCAGTAAGAGGACTAAGACCCACCCTTGGTCACACCTGCGGCGGTTTGCTCGGTCAGTAGAGGTGGGGTCTGGCTGCGGACGAGGGGTCGGTCCAGCTCTGGACGAGGGGTCGGTCCCGCTTGGGACGAGGGGTCGGTCCCACCTGGGACGAGGGGTCGGTCCGGCAGCAGACGAGGGATCGGTCTCACAAGGGGTTGCGCGGTTCGGCTGACGGGGTCGCCCGGCGAAGCCGGCGACGAAGGGGTCGCCCGGAGAAGCAGGCGACGAACTGGGGACAAGGGAGGCCAGGCCCTTGTCGGGGGCTCTCAGGACTGGAGGGCGCACGGCAGAAGAACTACCGCGGAGACAAGGTAAACACGCAAGTCCACTTTACTGAGGGAGAGGCAACAGTTTTATAGGGGCTGGGGAAGGCTGATTGGTCGAAGCCACACCCTGTTCTGATTGGTTGCCGGCGAAAGGTCAGTGGGCGGTACTGGACGGGGGAGGGGTGGTGGTTAGGGATTGGCTGTCGCTGTTGCTGGGGGAAGGGGCAGGGTTTAGGGATTGGTGGCTGCTGTTGCTGGGGTGGAGGGCAGACTTGAGTTTCCCGCCCACGCCTGGCTGTTGCTGCTGTCGGGGGAAGGGAAAAGGGCAGGCTGGATTTTTCCGCCCACACCTGGCTGTTGCTGCTGTCGGGGGAGGGGAAAAGGGCAGGCTGGATTTTTCCGCCCACACCTGGCTGTTGCTGCTGTCGGGGGAGGGGAAAAGGGCGGGCTGGACTTTTCCGCCCACACCTGGCTGTTGCTGCTGTCGGGGGAGGGGAAAAGGGCAGACTGGAATTTTCTGCCCTGCGCCTGCGCAGGGAGAAGGAAGAAGAAGGGTGCCTCCCCACAAGGCATCGGGTGGCGCCATCTGGGAGGAGGGGCGGCCGCGGAAGCATGGCTGCCGAGAAGGGGAGACCCGAGGGCACTCTGCGCCCATGCCGAGCTTCCTTCAGGGGTGGCGGTGGGCCCGACCAACCACCCTATTATGGGGGCAGCGGAATTAGGCCTACCGCGGCCGCTCCCCTGCCAGGCCAGCAAACCACACTTCAGCCTGAGGGGTGACCGCACACACCCAACTGGAGCAATGTAATCAAACGACCCTTAACTGATCTAATCTAATCAAAGGTTCACAATAGGTTCAATTTAAGAACATAATTTTCCGGGGACCACAAAAGTCTCCAACCAACATAAGATGATATCAGATTTCTCATTGTAAACAATGCAAACAAGAAGTCAGTGGAGCAAAATCTTTAAAGTACTGAAAGGAAATAAACTGTCATCCTAGAATTCTATGGCCAGTGAAACTGTCTTTCTAAAATGAAGGTGAGGGAACGGATGAGGCTCAAGCCATTGAGCATCTGCTTCCCACATGGGACGTCTCAGTTTTCATTCCCAGTGCTTCCTAAAAAAGAAAAACAACAACAAACAAACAAGTGAAAAAACCAACCCTGGAGACACAACCAGCAAGATGGAGGCAGAGTAAGTTGCTCCTAGAGTCAGTTCGTGCTACAGGGCAGTTAGTAACCACCCAGCGCAATCTAAAGCACCTGTTTGGGGGTTCCAGGACACCAGAAGAGCATCCTGCAACATCCTTAAAGGAAGGGAAGGAGGAGACTGCCCATCTGCAGAGAAGATTCATGAGTAGAGTGCTCCATGCCATGGAGGTCAGTGACCATCCTCCGTTGGAGACTCAAGCCACCTAGGGAATTATTCTGTGGTTGGAATTGGAAGCTCCACTTCCAGAAATGGGGGAGGAAGAGATGCTTGGGCAACAGCTTCAGATACTGTTTAGTAAATACAGCAGGCTAAAGCATAATCCTAAGAAGAGCTAAAATTTGAACCTGTCCAAGTCAGAAAGAGACCAGTAGCCACCATTTTAACCCCACCCCTGGCACAAAGGGAAGCGAGGTGGACTGAAAATCACAGTGCTCATAGGGACTGGCTTCTTACCATCTAGTTCAGGTTGCAGCTCTAGCCTAAGCCCCAGCCCCACCTCCAGGAGGGAGGAAGCTGGGGAGCCCTGTGCCAGCCTCTCTGGGAACATACAGGCCACACCGCTGCTCCCTAAATTGTTTTTTTAAAAAGATTTATTTGCTTATTTCTCCCCCCATCCTCATTGTTTGCACTTGCTGTCTGCTCTGTATCTGCTTGTCATCTTTTTAGGAGGTGTCAAGAATCGAACCTGGTACTCCCCATGTGGGAGGGAGGCACCCAATTGTTTGAGTCACATCCACTCCCTGTTTGTTGTGTCTCTCATTGTGTCTCCTCATTGCATCATCTTGTTGCATCATCTCACTGCACTAGTCTGTCATGTCAGCTCCGTGTCTTACTCATCTTCTTTAGGAAGCACTGGAAACCAAACCCGGGACCTCCCATGTGATAATTGGGCACCCAACTGTTTGAGCCACATCCTCCTCCCCCTTGATTGGTTTTTGATTGTTCAACTAGTCTTGCATAACTGGAAAAATTCCACTTGCCTATGAAGTATAATTATTTTTATAAATTGTTGAATTTGGTTTCCTAATGTATTGTTTAGTATTTGTACCTAAATTCATGAAAGATATTAGTCTGTAGTTTTCTTTTTCCTTTTTTATTGTACTACTTTAGTCTGGTTTTGGTATTGGATTAATCCTGGCCTCATAAAATGAATTGGAACATGTTCCCTTCTCTTTGATTTTCTGGCAGAGAATCTGAAAGAGATTCTGGGCAAAACTGGTATAAACTCGTCTTCAAATGTTTGGTGGAATTCTCCAGTGAAGCCATATGTGCCTAGATAATTCTTTTTTGGGATTTTTATAATCATGAATTCGATTTATTAATGATTACAGGACTATTCATATTATCTTCATCATCTTGTGAGTTTTGGTAGTTTGTGGTTTTTGAAGAATTATCTATTTCTTCTATGTTATCAAATTTGTGAGAAAAAGTTGTTCATAGTATTTCCTTGCTATCCTTAAAATGGCTGCAGGATATGTAATGTTATCCCCTATTTAATTCCTAATATTGATGATTTGCGTTCTCTCTTTTTATCTTTGCCAATTTTTTTTAAGGAGGTACTGGGGAATGAACCCAGAACCTCATACATGTGAAGCATGAGCTTAATCACTGAGCTACATCTGCTCTGCCCCTTTGCCAATCTTGATATAGGTTTATTGATTTTTTCTCAAAGAAACATCTTTGTTTCATTGTTTTTCTTCTGTTTTCCTATTTTCAATTTTATTGATTTTTGCTCTTAGCTTCATTGTTTCCTTTCTTCTGTTTACTTTGGGTTTATCTTGCCTTTCTTCATCTAGTTTCGTGAAATAAGCACTGAGATTATTTATTTGAGACTTTTCTTCTTTTTTAATATATTTTGTGTTATAAATTTCCCTTTCAGCACTACCTTAACTGTATCCTATGTATTTCAATATATTATATTTTCATTTTCATTCAGTTCTACATATTTTAAAATTTCCATTGGGACTTTATTTTTGACCCATGGATTATTTGGAAGAATGTTGCTTAATTCCCAAGTGCTTAGAGGTTTTTGTGTTTTCTTTCCACTAATTTCTCTTTTTTTCCATTGATTTCTAATTTGATTCCATTGTGGTCAGAGAACACACTATCATTTCAGTTCTTTAAATTTGCTGAGGTTTGTTTTATGACCAATGATGTAGTTGATCTTGGTGAATGTTCCATGGGAGGCTGAAAAACATGTGTGTTCTGCTGTTGTTGGGTGGTGTTCAAAATATGTCAAATAGATCCTGTTGGTTGTGTTGTTCAGATATTCAATATCCTTGCTGATTTTCTGTCTAGTAGTTCTATCAGTTCCTGAGAATGGGGTAATGCAGTCCCTGACTACAATTGTGGATTTTTCTATTTCTCCTTTCAGCTCTATCAATTTTTGCTTCATGTACTTTTTTCTATGCAGCTGATGGTGGCACTTTCCCAAAGTGCATTCAGTATGTGTGCATTTTTATATAAAGGCATAAATGAATGATGTCGAGTTATAGTGGAGGTCAGGCATCTATGGTGTCATTTAATGAAGAACAGATTTGAGTTTTCAAAAAACAGAATTTTATGAACAGCACATTGTAAGATGATGCTGGATCATCTTACAGTGGTACCTTTGCTTAGGGTGACCTTGCTAATTCCTAGTTTAGAAAGACCCTCCCACCAGGGCTCAGGGCTTAGTTCCCCCTCCCTATCTTCCCTTTGCCAGGACAGGGAAGTGGTGACCTTAAGTTCCCTTCAGGGGCCAAAAAAAGGAGACCTCAGAATCCTCACAACTTGAAGTGTGCCTCCTACTTCAGCTAACTGCCTCTGGAAAGTGATTCTGTTCTGTGACTGAGGTGGCAGAACGAAACATCAAATAACACAGTATGGAATCTAAGCATGTTATTTTCATCCTGAAGTGATCAGAAATTAAGAAGTTTAATTTGAGGCATATTCTTTTAAAAACAAGATGGCGATTTTGCCAACTTTTTAAAAAATACAATGTTGGAAAGCAAAAAGTCCCAGGTGCCCTAAAACTGAGAGCAAGGCTGGTTCTGGTCATTATGCTGCCTTTCTCCCTCCTGGACTCAGAAGCTTCTGCACAAACTCTTTAAGGGCTCTTAAGCCTGCTTTATACTCTCTGGCCCCTCCAAACCTCTTGCTTCCCACTCCATATGAGCATTTCATTCCCCACACGTGCAGTAGCATGACCATCGACACACGATGGTTTAGCTATTCATCAGTGTGTTTCCCAGGCAAACACAGCTCCAAGGTGAATGAACACTACTTTGGGGATGTGTTGACCCAAAAGGAACACTGCTGATGGGGCAGGTGAGCATCACCATGACCGTGGGACTGACCCAGCCATGTCTTCAACGACTTGCAGGCACAGGTCCCTGGAAGTTGGTAGCCCACTCCATACTTGCCCCGGCCCTCTACATTGAAAGCAGAAGGAAGGTCAGCTCTGGACCCAAAGGCCCAGGCCTCAACCTGGGCATCTGAGAACTTTCTAGGCTACTAGCAGCATGCTGCTTGTTCCAACTTGATTTCTACCCCAGTTTTAACAAAGACATGGGCAGGCTTAGGAGGGTGGTCTGCGTGTTATTCTAGATAACCAGCAGCTGTCTCTCAACCACATCATTGAAGGGTAAGCTGCACCACCCAGGAACTCACCTGATCCCTACTCCTGGAGAATGGAAAAGAGTACTTGCTGGAGTGGGGTGGGCCCATCATGTGCCTGTTAAAGGACCAAACACTTGGTACTGCCAGAGGCCCAAGGTCTGCTATACCACATTAAAACTACTACCAGGGATGCACTCAGTGCTGTCATGTCTGACCTTTGATTTTGCTTCTTTTTTTTTTTAAGATTTATTTATTTATTTATTTATTTATTTATCTCCCCCCCACACCCCCACCCATCTGCCCTGCTGTTTTTCTGTCTGTGTTGTCTTCTCATTTTCTATCCTCTAGGATTCACCGGGATTCAATCCTGGAGACCTCTGATGGGAAGAGAAGTTCCTGTCAATTGCGTCACCTCAGTTCCTGGTTTCTGCTGTGCTTCACCTTGACTCTTGTATTTTCTCTCTCTCTTTTTTTTTTGTCTTTATTTATTTTTTTAATATTACATTCAAAAAATATGAGGTCCCCATATACCCCCCACCCACCTCACCCAACTGACAGTGATGGGTATGGCCTGTTGAGAAGACAGGTGAGAGGTGTCTGAACTTTTGACTGCTTAAAATCAAGCCTCTATTCTCCATGTGGAATTTGTTTATATATATATATATATATATTTAAAGATACCTAGATTACACAAAATGTTACACACAAAAATATAAGGTATTCCCATATGCCCCACTCCCCACACCTCCCACCCTTCCCCACATTAACAACTTCTTTCATTAGTGTGGTACATTCATTGCAATTGATGAATACATTTGGAGCACTGTCACTAAGCATGGATTATAGTTTACATTGTAGTTTACACTCTCTCCCATTCAATTCTGTATGTTATGGCAGGATATATAATAACCTGTATCAGTCATTGCAATATCATTCAGGACAATTCCAAGTCCCCAAAATGCCCATATTACACCTCCTTTTTCCTCTCTGCACCTTCAGCACCTCCAGTGGCCACTGTCCCCACATCAATGATATAATTTCTTCCATTGTTAGAATACCAGTAAGTCTTTAGTAGAATATCAGTAGGTCCACTCTAGTCCATATTTTATTCTCAAATCCTGAGGATTCTGGAATGGTGATGCCCACTCCACCTCTAATTGAGAGGGGGCCTCAATCCCATATGGCTAATGGATGGGACTCTCTTGCTTGCAGTTGTAGACTTTCTTGGTTCCTTGGTGTGGTTGTTGTCCATCCTCACCTCCTTGTTAGTTTCCTGGGTGAGTCCAATGAGCTGGAGAGTAGGTGTTGCAACTCTGCTGAGGCTCAGGGCTTAGCTGGTGCATGGAAGCCCAAAGATTCAAGTCTCTTGGATGTACACATACCAAGTCCAGCACCGACAGGTTCAAATAGAAGGGACAGAAGAGGCACATGGAGAGAAATCATATCTGAGTCCAACTCTGTCACACTCAGGAGCACAAACTCTGAATTAGGGCCCACTGCAGAGGTACCGAACTCCAGAGCTATCTGCCATGACCATAGGACCTGGGTGTCTCCAGAGCCCTCAGGAGCCCCACTATTAGTGGCAGTATCTACTTTGGCAGTCTATGAAATCCTGCTGAGATATGCATAAGCGTTACCTCTGGAATGCCTTCCCAACTCACTTTGAAGTCTCTTAGCCATATAAACTCATTTGTCTTTACCTTTCCGCCCTTTTATTCAAGGTCTTTTTTCCAGTTGCATTGCTGGCTGGTGCTTGGTACTAATTCCTCAGTGCCAGGGATTCTCATCCCCAGGAATCATGTCACACGCTGGGGGGAAGGTAATGCATTTATATGCTGAGTTTGGCTTAGAGAGAGGCCACATTTGAGCAACTTCATGGGGAATTTGACTAAAGCAGTTAATCAAATTCTCTCTCTAATTCACCTTAAAACCAGCTACTCCTCCCTCAACCACAGCCTCTGAACCTCCATCAGGACCCATCTGGTAAAGAATATCCTGGGTATTATCTGAAAGCATGGAAAGTTCTGGATGAACCTGGTGTTACTTGGAGGCAAATGATGGCCTTATGACGAATACCTCCACAACTGAGATGAAAATAGGTTGATTTGTATTGGATGAGACCCAACTGTCTAGGGCTGAGCTCCAATGGCTGGTGTAAAACAGCACATGAGTGAGTGCCAGCATATGCTCTCAGTCATCCATGCTCCCTTCAAATCTCCGGATGAGGCTTTGAAAGGTGTCTCTGTTTGAGTGCCAGGAATGATGCATGCTCACGTACACTCTTTAGCTGGCCATAATCCATTTCTCAAATGCAGGATCACTGATCAGCCTCTTTGCTAGCTGAACAAACTCCTGAGGATCTGTAAATAACCCTGTAGCTTTATGTCTCACCACAGCAGCATTTCCAAGAATAGTCCTTGCCAACACTGGAAATTCTAAATCCATTGCCTCCAGAATTGCTGCTGACCTGCCTTCAGAAATGGAACTATTCACCAACACAAAGTAATTTCTCACAACCGCGTGGAGGTCTTTTGGAGACGTCTCTTCTATCAATCGTACCTGCTGTCTTTCTTACTTTGTCTTTGACTTCCCTTGCAAACACTGGATCAACTTCAGAACCTACCACTAGTTACCAGATAAACAATGGGCTTCTTCTTGATTCCATTCTGAAAATGCATCCACCAAATAAAGAGGATCTTCCACTTGTCTACATCTGCATATCAAAAGAAATACGTGTAAATTATCAGCACTTTGGTTAATCCTTGAATCTGGAAGAAAGATGTTCCAGTTAAAGACGTCCTTTGGTATTGTTGTAATTCCTTGACTCTGGACGGGGATCTTATCCTTAGCATGTGGCCACAGCATTTGTGCCATTTCTTTTATTGACTCTGTGAAAGTGACAATGAATCTGGCTTCTTCAAGAACTTTTCCCATCACTGTGTGTTCTTCTTCCTGGTTAACATCCTCATTTAAATCAGTTCCACCAAAGATGATTCCAAAAGGAATTCAATGACCTTGCAAAAATCTGCTTTCTTATAGAGATGAAGAGACAAGGCTGCATCAAAGTTCTCTAACGATGACTAGGTTTGTGATTTCAGATGAGCTTTCAAAGTGCTGAGGGTAGGGAATGGGAGGAAGAGATGTGATGTGGGGGCATTTTCGGGACTTGGAGTTGTCCTGGGTGGTGCTGCAAGGACAGTTACCAGACATTGTATGCCCTCCCATGGCCCACTGGGTAGACTGTGGGAGAGTGTGGGCTATGGTGTGGACCATTGACCATGAGGTGCAGCGGGGCTCAGAGATGTATTCACCAAGTGCAATGAATGTCTCATGATGATGGAGGAGGTTGTTGTTATGGGGGAGGAGTGGGGTGAGGGGGGTGGGAGATATATGGGGACCTCATTTTTTAATGTAACATTAAAAAAATAAAGACAACAAAAATTAAAGGCATTTTTCAGAATGCATATATGATTTGCATCTTCTAGATGATCCCGAGCCCTCTCCGCCTTGACAGTGGTGCCGGTGTGCGGCTTGCAGCACCTCCAGGCCCGGGAGGAACTGATGCCGGAGGAGGTGACAAAGGGGCGGCGGGGCTAGGTCTGTCCTTCTCACCTCTCCGCCAGGCAGCGCCTCACTCTGGCCGGGCAGAGTCTGCTTCATGTATTTTGAGGCTCTGTTGTTTGATGTGTACAAGTTTAGGATCAGTATGTCTCCTTGGTGAATTCTTTTTATCATTATGCAATGTCCCTCTTTGTTTCCAATAATTTTCTTTGTTCTGAAGTCTACTTTATCTGAAATTAATATAGCTATTCCTGCCTTTTAAAAAGTAATGTATTAAGATGGCACATCATGTATTATTTCCGTTTTTTACTTTCAATCTACCTATGTTGTTGAAATTTTTTTAATGGACTCAGTTTTAATTATTCCTTGTTTCTGTTCCCCCTTTCCCCCATGGCTCCCTGTCTGTCTGCTCATTGTGTCTACTCATTTGTCAGCTCCTCTTCCTTAGGAGACACTGGAACTGAAATGGGACCTCCCATGTGGGAGGTGGGCAGCCAACTGCTTGGGCCACATCCACTCCCGCTATGTTGTTGAATTTGAAGTGAGTTTCTTGTACACAACATATGGTTGGGTCCTGTTCTTTCATCTATTTGTCAATCTCTACCTATTAATTGGTGTATTTAGACCATTTATATATAAGGTAATTATATATATCAGGACTTAAGTCTGCCATTTTATTTTTTGTTTGTTTGTTACCTGTTTCTTCTCTTTTTCCTACCTTCTCTGTTACTTAACATTTTTTAGAATTATGTTTTGAATAATTTATAGTGTTTTTGGGTGTATTACATTGTATAATTTTCTTAGTAGTTTTTCTGGGTATTACAATACACATATGTGGCTTACCACAGTCTACTGGCATTGTTTTACCACTTGGAGTGAAACCTTACTTCCATTTAGATTCCATTACCATACCCACTTATAAATATAATTGTCTTGAGTGTAGGTGGTTTTATAACTTTTACTTTAGTCATCACCTATGATTTAGAAAACTCAAGGATAGTCTCTTGTATTTACCTATAGTTCTACTCTTTTAACTCTTTTTTTCTTTTTTCCTCCTACTCCAAGATTCCTTCTCTTATTATTTCCCTTCAGTTTGAGGAATTTTCTTTGCCCATTATTTAAAGGTAGTTCTGCTAGGGAAAAATTCTTTTAGTTTTCTTTGTCTGAGAATATTTCCCCGTCATTCCTGAAAGGACAGTTTCCCCACATTCAATCAGTGTTGTTAATTAAGTTCACAATGTTGTACTACCATTACCACCATCCCTTACCAAAATTTTTCCATCACCTCAAATAGAAATTCTGTACAACTTAAGCATTAACCCCATTCCCTACCCCCATCCTGGCCCCTGGTAACCTAAACTCTTATTTATGACTCTGTGAATTTGTTTATTCTAATTATTTCATATCAGTGAGATCATATACTATTTGTCCCTTTTTTGTTTGGCTTATTTCATGCAATATATTTTCAAGGTTCATCCATGTTGTAACATGCATCAGAACTTCATTCTGTTCCATGGCTGAGTAAATTCCATTTTGTTTATACCATATTTGATTTTCCATTCATCTGTTGGTGGGCACTGGATTGCTTCTACCTTTTGGCTATTATTTCTTCAAATACACTTTCAATCTCACTCTGTTGCTCCTCTCCTTCTGGGCTTCTCATTAATGTTGGATCTTTTGTTATTGTTATTGTCCCATAGTTACCTGGGACTCTTCTTTTTTTTTTATAATTCTATTTTCTCACTGTTCAGGTTGAGTGAATCTATTGATCAATCCTAAAGTTCACTGATTCCTTTGTATAGGATACAAAGGATATCCTTGCATTTTTCAGTTCTATAATTTCTATTTGGTTCTCTTTGATAACTTCTATTTCTTTCCTGAGATATTCTAGCTTATTTGTTTCAGGAGAATTTTTAATTGCTTGTGGAATCATTTTTATTATGGTTGTTTTAAAATACTTGTCAGGTAATTCTAGCATCTGATTCTTCCTGGTGTCAGCATCAGATGATTTTCTTTTCTCATTCAAGTTGTGAGTTTCTTGGTTCTTGGGATGAGTAATTTTCTATCATATCTTGGGCATTTAGACTCTTACATATATATATTTAAAGATTTAATTAATTCATTAATTTCTCCCCCCTCCTTGTTGTTTGCACTCACTGTCTGCTCATCTTGTTTTTAGGAGGCACTGGGAATTGATCCTAGGACCTTCCATGTGGGAGGGAGGTACCCAATCACTTGACCCACCTCTGCTCCTGTTTATTGTGTCTCTCATTGTGTTTCCTCATTGCGCCTCTTTGTTGTGTCATCTTGTTGCATCAGCTTGCTGTCTTGTCTTCTTTAGGAGACTCTTTAGGAGACACTGAACCCGGGACCTCCCATGTGGTACATGGGCACCCAACAGCCTGAGCCACATCTGCTTCCCTTAATATATACATATATATTTTAGGAGGCACTGGAGATTGAACCCAGGACCTCATGCATGGGAAGCAGGTGCTCAACCACTGATCTACATCTGCTCCCCAATGAGAGTTAGCTTTTTTCATTTGTTTGTTTTTAGGAGGGATTGTTTTTAGGAGGGATTGAACCCAAAACCTCATACATAGGAAGCAGGTGCTCAACCACTTGAGCTACATCTGCTCCCTTATATTTTTTATTATAGCAGGCAGTCACCCTGTTTAGATTTAGTAAACAGATCCTGGCCTACATTTGAAGGCTTTGGTTCCAATGAAAATCTAATTTTTAGAACCTTTGCAGTGCTATTTTGGTTTGCTTGCTTTATCTCATGTTGTTGGGGCTCTTGGCTGGGCTTCTTGGTGCCTCTAGGTAGGGAGAAGAGATTCTCCAACCTGCAAGAATGAAAAGTACTTCCCTGGCTGGGTACTTTTGTCATAGTATGCTCCTTGCCAGTACAGTCTGCCAACAGTGCTTCAGGGTGGGGAAGGGGAGTCTCAGTACTGCAAGGATAAAGTGGCTTCCCAGGCTGGGTACTTGGTTGTTGTGGTATCCACCTTGCTAATGTTTCCTGGCCACATGGTGTCTTTGGGTAGGAGAGGAGAGTTTGGGTCCAGCAAGGAAGGAGAGTACTTCCCAAGTAGCATCCTCTTGCTGTGGAGGGTTCCCCTTAGCCGATGTCCTGAAAATGTAAATTCTCTGGGTGGGGGAGCAGATTCTGAGGTCCAGCAGGAAAGGACAGTGTTTCCCTTGGCTGCTTATTTTCAGCAGAGATTCCAATCCTCTCCCTTGCCAATTATGCTGGGCCTGCTTAGTACTGCTGGCAGGACTCCCATTCAGTCTGCAGAAAGAATGAACCTCAGGTTCACTTTCAGTTTGTAGGTTAGGGGCCAGGAAAGGCAAGGCCTGGATCTCCTTCTGTTAGGTGGGGGCTGGGTGCCCTGCCACTGTTTGTTTTCCTCCACTCCTGGAGAATCGGTTTATCTTCTTCCTACTACAGTTCAGAGTTCTCCTTTGTTATTTTTAGGATTTATAGTTATACTTAGTGAAGAGGAACAGAGAGAGAGAAATCTATGCTATTTTGTCTGGTCTGCCATTTTGCCTAGATCGGAAGTTCTCCCTGTATTATTTTTGTTAATTTAAAATTGATGTAATCCGAAAAACAAATGAAATTTCCCCATTAGTCTGTGAAGTGTAACAACAGTCCTAAAGAAAGCCAAAATATAAAGGATTTGGAAGTAGTTTATATCAAAATAAATGTAGCTTAGGACTTTGAATCATGAAAAGTATAGGAATTACAGAAGCATTTGTTGCCCAAGAAGCTTTCCATTTGAGATCAAGTACAAGAAAAGGATTCCCATTATCACCACTTCTACTCAACATTGTACTGCAAACCCTAGCCAGCAGAGCAAGACAGGGAAAATATATAAAAGTTATAGACTGGGAAGGGAGAAGGGAGAAACAAAATTCTCATTATTCACAGATATGATTATGTAAGTAGAACACCTAAAAGAAAATAATATTAAAATAAAGTTTGCAAGATTGCTGTATACAAATCAATATACAAGTCAATTGTATTTCTATATGCCAACCACAAACAGAAAAATGAAATTTTAAAAATCCTTATATGGTAGTATAAAAAATCAAGTATCTTTATATAATTAAATCCAACAAAATAGGTGTAAGATCTTCATGGAGAATATAAAATTTTATAAAGATCTTAGCTTGAGGTACAAAAATAAATGGAAGGCTGGATTTGGCCTGCAGGCCATAGTTTGTTGACTCCAGTTCTAGAAGAGTAGCTCTCAAACTTTAGGGTGCGTCAAAATCACCTGGAGGTCTTGTTAAACTACAATTTTCTCAGCTCTACCCCAGAGTTTAAAATTCAGTAAATCTGAGATGGAGCCTGAAAATGTGAATTTCAAGCAAGTTTCTAGTTGATGCTAGTTGTCTGGGTACTGCACTTTGAGAAACACTTCTATAGAAGAACAAGGTGAGAGGATTTGCTTTACCCAATATCAAGATTTAACATAATGCTATAGTAATTATGACAGTATTGGTTCATAGAGAGTAAATTTACCAGTGGAACAGAATTGAGCACCCAGAAACATTTCCACATGAATATGGACAATTGTCTATGACAGAGGTAGCACTGCAGGTCAGGGGAGAAACACTTTTTTTTTAAAAAATAAATGGTGCTCAGTTGGATATCCGTGTGGAAAAAAAATAAAACTTGACCCCACATAACTCCAAACAGACAAAAAATACATTCCAAGTGGATTGTAGATCTAAATATGAAAGTTAAAACAATAAAGCTTCATAAAAAACATTCAAGGCCTTGTGAATGGGGAAAAGTTTCCTAAACAAGACACACACACACACACAAACATTAACCATCAAGGAAAAGATTAATAAATTGGACTAAAGTAATTAAGTACTTCTGTTCATCAAAAAGACACCAGTAAAAGTGTGAAAAAGCAACCTATAAATCAGGAGGAGGTAGCTAACACAAATAACTAAGAATTAAGAATATCTCACTAAAGTAAATTAAAAACTCGTGTTCATCAAACAACACCATTAAAGTTGAAAAGGCAAGTCACAGTGTATTATACAGTAGTCTAGCCATTGGTGGTTACTGAGCACACAAAATGTGACTAATCAAAAATGAGATGTGCTATATGTGTAAAATATACTCTGGGTTTTAAAGACATTACAAAAAATATAAAGTATCTCAATAATTTTTATGTTTTGTTTCCTAATCCCAGGAATCTGTAAATGTTACTTTACTACAAAAGGGATTTTGCAGATGTGATTAAGGATCTTGAGATGACATTATCCAAGTAGGCCCAAAATGCCATTAAGTGTCCTTATAAGAGGCAGAGAGAGATGACACAGAAGATAAGGCCATGTGATGGAAGCAAAAGAAAGCAGTATGAGAGACAGAATATGTATGCTGCTGGCTTTGAAGATGGAAGATGATCCAAGGAATGCAAAGAATGCAGATGTTTCCCTAGAGCCTATGATGGGAGTACAATCCTGCTGACACCTTGCTTTTGATCTGGTGAAGCTCATTTCAGACTTCTGGCCTCAAGAACTGTGGAAGAATAAACTTCTGTTGTTTTAAAGCCACCAAGCTGGTTGTAATTTGTTTCAGCAGCACAGGAAGCTAATACATCTACTATGTGCTAGGCTTTGCTCTAAGTGTTTGAGATACATCAATGAACAAAACCAATATCAATATAAGACCTGCCCTAATGGAACTTAAACTCTACTCTAGTGAAGTAGACAGACAATATACCATAAACATATTAAACAAGTAAAATTGGAGAGAATGCTAAAAGGTAACAAATGAGAGGGAGAAAAGAACAGGGTGAGGAAATTACTAGTGTGTGTGGTGGGGTTAGGGGGCAAGTTAACTTTTTTTTTTTGAGGTACCAGGGACCAGGGATTGAGCCCAGGACCTCGCATGTGGGAAGCTGGCACTCAACCAATGAGCCACATCAGCTTTCCTGAGTTGGTTTTATCATTAGTTTTGCTTGTTGTTTGTTTTTGTTTTTTCAGGAGTCATCAGAAACTGAACCCGGGACCTCCATTGTGGGAGGCAGGCCCTCAACTGCTTGAGTCACATCTGTTCCAACATTTTTAAAATTAATTTATTGAACTATATCACTCATACATAAACAATAAGTGTATAATTATAGCTGTGAATTTACAAAACAAACATATATAACATCATACAGGACTTTCATAACTCACTCTACCACCAATAACTTGCATTGTTGTTAAACCTTTTTAACTAATGATTAAAGAGCACTGTCAAAATATTACACTTAACCAAAATATTTTCCCCCAACCAACCCTATTATTCTTATCTTTATAGCATTTATATATGAACGTACATAAACAATTAAGTCTATAGTAAAAGTTATGAACTTACAAAGCAAACATGCATAACATCATACAGAGGTCCCATATCAACCCTCCACCAACTCCTTGCATTGTCAGGAGACATTTGTTACAAATTATGAAAGAATATTGTCAAAATCTTACTACTAATCATAGTCCTTATTTTACATTTGGTGTGTTTTCCCCCCAACCCACCCCATTATTATTTTTTAAATATATTTTTTATGACAGAAGTTGTAAACTTATAAAACAATTATGCACATGTGCAGAATTCTCAAACAACACCCCTCCATCAACACACCACACTGTGGTGGAATATTTACTACAGATAAGATGGTATCATCTGATTGTTACTATGTCCATAGTGTACATTTGGCTCACATTTTCTATACTGCCTTATTATCAACACAGTACATCTTTCGCATAGATGCAAGAATATTATATTATTACTGCTAACCACAGTCCATAGGTCACTCAAGTTGTACTTTCCCCATGCTTCTCCACATTCCCAACACCCTGCAGTAGTGATATACATTTGCTCTAGTTAACAAAGGACACTCTTGCATCTGTACCATCAACCACAATTCTCATCCACCTCGTGGTTTACTGTGCTATTCAGTTCCTAGATTATTCTCTAGCATTCTGTCAATTGGCATCTACATACCTCGACTACCATTTTCAGTCACATCCCCATTTATAAACTAGCTGTTACTCACTGTGTTACCATCCACTCTATATATTTCCACACTTTTACAGTAAAGCTAATTAAAACTTCTACATACATTAAACATCAGTAGTCCATCTCAGTCCTCCTCTTATCTCCTTTAAGAATTCACCACCTACCACCAGGTCTTGAAAATATTTTCCTACAATTTCTTCTAGAAGTTTTATGGTTCTTGATTTTATATTTAGGTATTATACCCATATTGAGTTAATTTTTGGACAAGGTGTGAGATATGAGTCCTCTTTCCTTCTTTTCGCTATGGCTATCCAATTCTTTGAGCACCATTTGTTGAATGGATTGTTCTGCCCGAGCTGTGTGAGTTTGACAGGCCAGTCAAAAATCACTAGACCATACATGTAAGGGTCTGTTTCTGAACCATCAATTTGGTTCCATTGGTCTATGTATCTGTCATACATATGTCATACATACATACATAACATATGTCTATGTTATGTCTATGTTATGTCAGTATCATGCTCTTTTTACCCTTAGAGCTAGGTAATATGATTTAAAGTCTGGAGGTGAGAGTTTGCTTTTCCTTTTTATGACGTTTCCAGCTTTTCAGGGCCCCTTACCTTTCCAAATAAATTTGGTGATCACGTTTTAGATTTTTTCGTTAATGCTGGTGGAATTTTTTTTATTGGGATTGCATTAAATCTGTATATCAGTTTGAATAGAATTGACATCTTAATGATATTTAGTCTTCCAATCCATGAGCATGGAATGTTCTTCCATTTATTTAGGCCTTTCTTGATTTCTTTTAACATTGAGTTGTAGTTTTCTGAATACAAGTGCTTTATACATCATTGGTTGTTTATTCCTATTTGAATTTTATCTGTCATATTTTATTTTCACCACTCTTTTGATACTCTATTTACTTTTATTGCTATAATCTTCATTTCTAGACTCTTTTCCAGGCCTTTCTCTTTTGTCTTTTCTTTTCAGGCTCTAGCACACCCTTTAGAATTTTCTGAAAATCTGGTCTCTTGCTTAGAAATTCTCTCAGTTTTTGTTTATCTGTGAATATTCTAATCTTGCCCTCATTTTTGAAAGATGATCTTGCTGGATATAAGATTCTTGGCTGGAAGTTTTTCTCTTGTAGTATCTTAAATATATCAGACCACTGTCTTCTTGCCTCCATGGTTTCTGGTGAGAAATCAGCATTTAATCTTATTGGATATCCCTTATATGTTATGCATTACTTTTCTCTTGCTGTTTGCAGAATTCTCTGTCTTTGACATTTGACATTCTGATTGAGTATGTGTCTTGGAGTTGGGTGTGTTTGGATTTTTTTGGATTGGAGTATATTGTGCTTCTTGGACAGGTATATTTACGTCCTTCAATAGGGTTGGGAAATTTTCTACCATTATTTCTTCAAATATTCCTTCTACCCCTTTTCCCTTCTCCTTCTGGGACACCCATGACACATGTTTGCATGCCTTTTACTGTCATTTAGTTCCCTGAGACCTTGTTCAATTTTTTTCCACTCTTTTCTTCATCTGTCCTTTCGTATGTTCACTTTCAGAGGCCATTTCTTCAAGCTAACCAATCCTTTCTTCTGCCTCCTCAAATCTGCTATTATATGATTCCAATGTTTTTTTTTTTATTTCATTCCCATAAGATCTGCTATTTTTCAATGTATGCTTTCAAATTCTTCTTTGTGCTCATCCATAGTCTTCTTAATATCCTTAATTTCTTTAGCCATCTCATTGAGTTTATTAAGGCGATTTCTTTGAACATCTATGATTGTCTCAAATCATTTTTGTCACCTGGAGCCTTATCTTGTTCTCTTAACTGGGCCATAGCTTCCTGTTTCTAGGTGTGAATTGTAATTTTTTGTCGATGTCTTGGCATCTGGCTTACTAAAGTATTTATTCTGGGTGCAGTTTTTCTCTTTAGTTTAGGGCTTCCTGCCCTTTCTTCCTTGCTGGTTGTGCAGTAGGAGCCAAGCATGTAGTTGGTGCTGTAAGCTGTGGTGGCTTAAGCTGCCCTCATTGTGCCAGGGACCAATGAAGCTTCTTCCAACTTTCTTCTTTGCTAGAGGTAGGGACAGAGTCACAGCTATGTGGAATAATCCAAGTCGTACAGGCCTAGATGGTAGTTGCCCAGAGAGACTGAAGAAACTTCACGGCCCTTTCTCCCGTCTGGGGTGGGAATGGAGCTGCAAGTGTGGGCAGCAATCTATGCAGTGCAGGTCCAAGATGACCACAGTTGCCCCAGAAGACTTCTGATTTTCAGTCTGTGCCAGCCAAAGTTACCTGCAGTTACCTGGATAGCCTGGTGCAGGGCCTACCAGCCTCTTCCCTCCAGAAGCAGGGCTAACACCTAGGGTAGGGCTGCGGGCCGATCTGAGTGAAAGAAACTGGTTCCTACTGTCACTGAGATTTTAGGGGAGCCCAGCTTCCCCTCAGGCTGGGGGGCAGAGTCAAAATGGCAGCCACTGACCTCTTTCTGACTTGGGCAGATTCACACCCCAGCTGTTCCCAGGGTTATAGCTTAGCCAGCCAAGACTACCAATCAGTAGCTGAAATTGGCAGCCAACCATCTCCTCCTCCTGTTTTTGGGAAATGGGGCTTCCAATTCCAGCCACAGAATAGCTCCTGGGGTGGCTCGTGCTGCCAGAGTAGCATCATCACCTGCCTCCATGGCTTGGCTGGTAATTTCCTGGAGAGGCTGGCACAAATCCCCACAGCTTCCTCCCTGCTGGAGGTGGCACTGGGTTCTAGGCTGGAGTTGCAATCTGATCTGGGTGGAAAGAAGCTGGTCCCCACCAGCACTGTGATTTTTAGTCCACCCCGCTTCCCCTTGTGCCAGGCGCAGAGTTAAGATGGCAGTTCCCAGCCTCTTTCTGGCTTGGACAGACTCAAACTTCAGCTCTTCTCAGGATTATACTTTAGCCTGCTGAAATTACTCATCAGTAGCTGAAATTGGTGCCCAACCATCTCTTCCTTTCCCATTTTTGGGAATTGGAGCTTTCAATTCCAGCTGCAGAACAGCTCCAGAGGCAGTTTGTGCCTCCAGTGGAGGATGGGCACTGGCCTCCAGGGTGTGGAGTGTTCTACTTATGAGTCTTCTCTCCAGATGGGCAGTCTCCTCCTTCCATTCCTTCAAGGATATGGCAGGATGCTCTTCTGGTCTCCTGGAGCCCCCAAATGGGTGCTTCAGCTAGCTCCAGAGAGCTCTGGGTGTTTACTAACTGCCATGTAGCAGGAGCTGACTCTAGGAGTTCCTTACTACCCCTCTATCTTGCTGGTTCTCCTGTTCGAACATTTTTAATAGAGTGGTTATCATAAACCTCATTCAGAAGGTGATAGTTGAGCACAGGCTAATCATGTTTTAATTTTAGTGTTCGTTTTTTTAAAAAGAGGACAAAACTAAAATACTGAACATTATGTAAGTTTGGATAGGAGTGATTGGGATTACAGTGTTCTAAGGTCCTTGTAGTGTTTGGGAGGAGAATTTAGATAATAATTTTAAGTATACATGCTAAAATATCAAGGTAATCACTAAAAGAATAAAAATATAAAGTATAACTTCCAAAAAAGTAGGGGAAAAATGGAATAAAAAACAAAATAAACATTTTTCAAAGCTGGAAAAGGAGAAAAAGCAAAGCCAAGCAAAGAAAAAGTAGGATAAATAGCAAGATATTAGAAACAAATACAAAAATGTGTGGCCACAATAAATACAAATCGACTCTATTTGTCAGTTAAAAGAAATGGTCAGATTAGAGGAAAAAAAGGGGAAAGAAAATTCAGCTTATATGAAAGAGACATGCCTAAAAGAAAAGAACACAGAAAAGTTGACAGTTAAGCAATGATAAAAGATACACCAAACAAACACTAACCAAAAGACAGCCAGGATGGTTATATTAATATCAATAGAAGACACATCTACTTTAAAATGCATTGTTAGGGATCAAGAGGGTCACTACATAATGGTAAAAGGCTAGAGACCGCAATCCACCTTCCTCAATTATTGATAGGTTAAGTAGACAAAAAATTACTTAATACAGAAAATTTAAAGAACCTAATTAACAAACTTGGTTGAACATCGCTGCTATGAACATTCATGTACAAGTCTCCTCATGAACATGGAGCAAGAATTTCTACATGGTGAGGGTGGAATTGCTTGAACACAGGGTCTTGCACATTTTCAGAGTACTAATACTAAGTAGTGCCAATGTGTTGACAATTAAGAAATGGATTAAGTGTACCAAATGGTAACTTTATTTTGATAAATTACTCCAACAGGATAGGTGGCTACATTAAATTACTTGAACAAAATGTGCAAAACAAAATTAGTCATCCACATTTTCCTGCTGTCTTCATAAACCAGAAAGTGAGATTTTTCCAAGAGAGGAAATGAAATACCTTAATTTTTATTCTGCATTAACTTTATCACCAGTAATTATAAACTTACTGGCCATTTGTTTCTTCTTCTGAAAATTGTCTATTCTTATTCTTTGCTCATTTTTTAGTTACCTATTTTCTTCCTATTGACTTATATAAAACATTTATATTCCCGGTGTTGATTATGTGCAATGTGAATATCATTTCCCAGTCTGGGAACTATCTCATTTTTTAATGGGATTTATTTATTTTTTTAACCTCCTTAAAAATGTACAAGTGCCTGCTTCCCATGAACCCTGGACCTTGTACATGGGAAGCAGGCACTCAATCACTGAGCTCCATCCCATTCCCCTAATGGGGACTTCTGATTACGGTATTTTAAACTTCTCTCTACTATCTTTTGTATTTTGTATCAAAGTTGCTTTTTCTAAGCTTTTTTGCCCCCCTCTCCTTGCCTCTATTAAATTGTTTTCCCACTCAGACTGGTTTGGATGTCATACATCCTGCTTCAATTCTTTTAGGGTTACCCTTAAAAGTATTTCACAAGTTATCTTTTAATTCATTTTTGATGTACATTTTGCGTTTTGAAAAGTGCATAGTTGTGTAACCACCACCAAAATCAAGACACAGAGTAGTTCCATCACCCCAAAAAAACCCCTCTTGTTATCCCTTTGTGGTCAACCCCTCCTCCTCCCAACCCTACCTTAGCTAATCATTTGTTTTCTATTCCTAGTTTTGCCTTGTGCAGGATGTAAAGTAAACAAAATTATACCTGGCTCACTGCTTCTCCCCCGGACTCCTTGGTAGTCTGTCATTGGAAGTTTTTTGTCGCCATCCCTTCGCCTCCTCCAGCCCCCACAAGTCCCCATCATGCGTGAGTGCATCTCCATCCATGTCGGCCAGGCTGGTGTCCAGATTGGCAATGCCTGCTGGGAGCTCTACTGCCTGGAACACGGCATCCAGCCCGATGGCCAGATGCCAAGTGACAAGACCATTGGGGGAGGAGATGACTCCTTCAACACCTTCTTCAGTGAGACCGGCGCTGGCAAGCATGTGCCCAGGGCAGTGTTTGTAGACCTGGAACCCACGGTCATTGATGAAGTTCGCACTGGCACCTACCGCCAGCTCTTCCACCCTGAGCAGCTCATCACAGGCAAGGAAGATGCTGCCAATAACTATGCCCGCGGGCATTACACCATCGGCAAGGAGATCATCGACCTGGTTCTGGACAGAATTCGCAAACTGGCCGACCAGTGCACAGGGCTTCAGGGCTTCTTGGTTTTCCACAGCTTTGGTGGGGGAACGGGTTCCGGGTTCACCTCCCTGCTGATGGAACGCCTTTCTGTTGATTACGGCAAGAAGTCCAAGCTGGAGTTCTCCATTTACCCAGCCCCCCAGGTCTCCACAGCTGTGGTCGAGCCCTACAACTCCATCCTCACCACCCACACCACCCTGGAGCACTCAGATTGTGCCTTCATGGTAGACAATGAGGCCATCTATGACATCTGTCGCAGAAATCTTGATATTGAGCGCCCAACCTACACCAACCTTAACCACCTTATTAGCCAGATTGTGTCCTCCATCACAGCCTCCCTCAGGTTTGATGGTGCCCTGAATGTAGATCTGACAGAATTCCAGACCAACCTGGTGCCCTATCCCCGCATCCACTTTCCTCTGGCCACATCCGCCCCTGTCATCTCTGCTGAGAAAGCCTACCATGAGCAGCTTTCTGTAGCAGAGATTACCAATGCTTGCTTTGAGCCGGCCAACCAGATGGTGAAATGCGACCCTAACCACGGTAAATACATGGCCTGCTGCCTGTTGTACCGGGGCGACGTGGTTCCCAAAGACGTCAATGCTGCCATTGCCACCATCAAGACCAAGCGCACCATCCAGTTTGTGGACTGGTGTCCCACTGGCTTCAAGGTCAGCATTAATTACCAGCCTCCCACTGTGGTTCCTGGTGGCGACCTGGCCAAGGTCCAGCGAGCTGTGTGCATGCTGAGCAACACCACAGCCGTGGCCGAGGCCTGGGCTCGCCTGGACCACAAGTTTGACCTGATGTACGCCAAGCGTGCCTTTGTCCACTGGTACGTGGGGGAGGGAATGGAGGAAGGAGAGTTCTCTGAGGCCCGTGAGGACATGGCTGCCCTCGAGAAGGATTATGAGGAGGTTGGGGCAGATAGTGGCGAGGGAGAGAATGAGGGTGAGGAGTATTAGCCCGTCTGCTGCAGCTTTACACTCCTTTTTTTTTCCGGGTCTTATTTCTGTTCTGTGAATCTGTCCATTGTGGCTTTATGTGGTCAATAAAAGTGATGTTTTCATTAAAAAAAAAAATTATACCTGATTCTGGCTTCTTTCACTTAGCATAATGCATTGGAGATTTAGTCATGTTATTGCATTAATTATGGTTTGTTCCTTTTTTCTTGTGGAGTAATAGTTCTTTTTTTTCAAAGATTTATTTATTTATTTTTATTTATTTCTCTCCCCTCTCCGCCCCCCCAGTTGTCTGCTCTCTGTGTCCATTCGCTGTGTGTTCTTTTGTGACCACTTCTATCCTTATCAGTGGCACCGGGAATCTGTGTTTTCTTTTTGCTGTGTCATCTTGTTGTGTCAGCTCTCCGTGTGTGCGGCACCATTTCTGGGCAGGCTGCGTTTTCTTTCGCGCTGGGCAGCTCTCCTTACAGGGCACACTCCTCGTGCGTGGGGCTCCCCTACGCAGGGACACCCCTGCGTGGCAGGGCAGTCCTTGCGTGCATCAGCACTGCGCATGAGCCAGCTCCACAGGGGTCAAGGAGGCCCGGGGTTTGAACTGCGGACCTCCCATGTGGTAGGCAGACGCCCTATCCACTGTGCCAAGTCTGCTTCCCTGGAGTAGTATTCTATTGTTTGTACCACAGTTTATTCACCAGTTGAAGGACATTTGGGTTGTTTGAAGTTTTGGTAATTATGAATAATACATACAGGGTTTTGAGTGAACATAAACTTTCATTTCTTTGGTAAACAGCTGGGAGTAGTGTTACCAGGTACCATATTAAATTTCAATATATAGAAAGTCCAAAGTTATTATCTTTATTCTCCTGCTAAGCAAGACAAGGACCTTAATATATTTTAACTCCAAATTCTGTCCTTCTTCTTCCCTGTTATTTTATTTAGTATTTTAGTTCCAATATTATATTTACCTTAACCAATAAAATGAATCATTATTTTTAGTTAATGCTTAGTTTTATCAACATGTTTCAACACTTTCTTTGGTCACCAATGCTTCTTGCATCCCATTCTTTCTTCTACAAAGCACATTTGAATGGCCTGCTTTGGAACAATAAATTAGAAATTAAATGAACAAAATGTTCTAGTATTAAAATGGAAACAGATATTCGCAAAATACTCATTCTTGAACGATAGAAACAAATAGTACCTTTCCTAAATCTAATGATTTGTTTTCTGTAGGAATTACAGATACTGGTCTTGAACAGCCAATTTTTCTAGTCTGCTTCAATTGTGCAGGAAGTGACCCTACGTCTATATAAGAGTAGGAAGTGAAGGGTAATATAGGACCCATGCGGTTAAAGAGCTTTAAGGCTTTATTGCTACTGTTACCTTTGGTTAAAATATTTGACCAGTTTATATATCTATTTCTTCTTTTAAAATAGTCAAATGCAAAATCACATTTCCTAAAAAATTTTTAAATTATAAAGTATATTAAGACTTTAAAGGGGAAAATGTGAAGTACCTTTCTGCCTCAAGTTCTGAGCTTCTTAACTCAGAGGAGCTAGAATCAAACCTTTGAAAGACATCAGCTCCACCGACTGAATCACAACTATTGTTTCAGGACAGAAGCCTCATTCATTAAGCAGGTCTGATTCTAAAAAAATCTTGCCATTGTTTTTATGTTGTCTTAAAAATCCAGCAGGGAAGCAGACGTGGCTCAACTGATAGAGCTTCCACCTACCATACAAGAAGGTCCAGGGTTCCATCCCCAGGAACTTCTGACCCGTGTGGTAAGCTGGCCCACACACACACTGCTGCACGCAAGGAGTGCCATGCCACGCAGGGGTGACCCACGCACAAGGCGTGTACCCCTCAAGGAGAGCCATCCCACGTGAAAAAAAAAGTGTAGGGAAACGGACTTTGGCCCAGTGGTTAGGGCGTCCGTCTAACACATGGGAGGTCCACGGTTCAAGCCCCGGGCCTCCTTGACCCGTGTGGAGCTGGCCCATGCACAGTGCTGATGCGCGCAAGGAGTGCCGTGCCACACAGGGGTGTCCCCCGCGTAGGGGAGTCCCACGCGCAAGGAGTGCACCCATAAGGAGAGCCGCCCAGCGCGAAGGAGGGAGCAGCCTGCCAAGGAATGGCGCCGCCCACACTTCCCGTGCTGTTGACGACAACAGAAGCGGATAAAGAAACAAGACGCAGCAAAAAGACACAGAAAAACAGACAACCGGGGGAGGGGAGGGGAATTAAATAAATAAAAAATAAATCTTAAAAAAAAAAAACCAAAAACTGTAGCCCACCCAGGAGTCATGCCGCACACACGGAGAGCTGACACAGTAAGATGATGCAACTAAAAAGAGACAGTTTCCCAGTGCCGCCTGATAATGCAAGCGGACACAGAAGAACATGCAGCAAATGGACAGAGAGAGCAGACAATGGGGGTGGGGGGAAGGGGAGAGAACTAAATAAATCTTTTAAAAAAATCCAGCAGATTCCATACTGCCCTTTCAAGGTACAAAGCTAATCATTCTTAAGAATTTTCAGATTACTATTTATATATATATAGTATATTACTCTCCAATTTAAGAACACCTATTTCAAACATTTCTCTATGTTAATGGAGATGCAATGTATAGATGTCATTTGTGATAACATAAATAGGGAAGGATGGAGATGTATAAGAGCAGAAATTTTTGTATACTATTGAAGCTAAGTTGGTATTAATAGTTTGCTATAAACTTAAGATATCAATTGTAATCCTCACGGTAACCACTAATAAGCAAAGAGATACAAAAAAGGAAATGAGAAGGGAATAAAAATAGTACACTACAAAAGATCAGCTAAGCACAAAAGAAGGCAGCTCTGGAGGAACTGACAAAAAGGAACACAAAATATATATAAAATAAAGAGCAAGATAGTAGAAGTCCTTCTTTACTAGTAATTTCTTTAAGTGTAAAAGGATTAAATTTTCCAATAAAAGACAGTGAATAGCAGAATGGATTAAAAAAACAACAAACATGATCTAACTATAGGTTGTCAACAAGAGAATCATTTTAGATCCAAAGACACAAATAGGTTGAAAGTGAAAAGATGAAAGAGATATTCCATGCAAATAGTAACAAAAAGAGTGCTAGGTTGGCTATACTAATATCAAACAAAATAGATTTTTAAGAAACAACTACTACAAGAGACAAAGGATGTTATACATTGATAAAAGTCAATCCATCAAGAAAATACAACAAATATAAACATATACAACAGAACCCCAAAATATATGAAACAAAATTGACAGAAATGAAGGGAGAAATAGTTCTCTACTAGCTAGGTGGGAGCAGATGTGGCCCAAGTGGTTGAACACCTGCTTCCCACACGGGAGGACCCAGGTTCAGTTCTCAGTGCTTCCTAGGGAGCGTATGAGTGATCATCTTGTGTTTTATCAGTGGGCGTAGACCCATACAATGAGCAGTAAGTTGCCATACCCCCATCCTGGGGGGCCTGATGTTCTCAAAGATAGGTGAGGGTGTCTCTAGAGCAGTGGCTCCCAATGGGGAAAGACAGACTATTGTGTCAAGCCCTCATTGTTGCAAGTATCTATGAATGTTGTCCTTCAAGCAGTGAAGCTTGGGTGTCATTGTGGGCTCCAAGGGGAAGGGGAGAGGGGAATAGAACAGATGGAAGAGTGGGTAATTGGGGGAAAATTGAAGTGCGCTGCATGATCATGCAATGATGGATACAGGCCATGTTAAATTTCACCAAAAATTTATAAAAGTGTACAGTCTAAAATGTAAACCATAACATAACCATGGTTAGTAGCTATGCTTCAATATTTGTACATCAGTTGTAGCAAATGCAACATCCACAGGTAAAAAGATAATCATTGCGGAATGCAGAAAAGGGGAAGGATATTGGGTATATGTGAGTCCCCTATATTCTGTATGTGGCTTTACTGTAACCTAAAACTTTTTTGAAGACATAATTAAAAAAGTATGTAAGACACTGAAGAAATGGAAGACTGCCTTGCCACTGTACGTAAAAGACAATACCTATTACAGTGATGAAAGGCAAAACGTCAAAAAACCCCGATATTTTTCATTTTAATACCCCAATTTATTTTCTTTTAGTTTTTCTAAATTATGTATTTCTAATCTTTAAGCCTATTACCATTTCATTTTCCTATTAATTGAATTTGTCAACGTATTAGGCTTCATTTTTGAAGACGTTTTGGATCACAGAGGGGTTCGGCTATGGCATGGTAAGAGCTTTGGTGTGGAGTATCATTGATGGGGGATGCATGGGAGTTCTCCAGGGCATGCATATAGGGTATATAGGTGTGTTCATATGTTCACTGGTTATTGAAATAGTGGGTTGAGTTTGACACAACGGAGGATGTGCCAAGTTCCCATCCTGGAGAGCTCTGTAACTTTCCCCAAAGAAACAGCAACATTCCCCCAAGTGCAGGGGAATGACTGGTGAAGAAGGATTGTCCAATTATGGTCCCTTGATACTGATGACTCTGCTTATGAGCCTGTGTGCCTGAAATTTCAACTTGGTCTATAGCTGCAGGGTGCTTGAGAGTCACCTCCTGAGAGACTCCACGTTGCTCAAATGTGGCCACTCTCTAAGTCAAACTCAGCATGTAAATGCATTACCTTTTCCCCATGTGGGACATGACTCCCAGGGATGAACCTCCCTGGTGCTGAGGGATTACTACCAAGGACCAGCTGGTGATGCAACTAGAAAAAGACCTTGAATAAAAGGGGCAAATGGTAAAGACAAATGAGTTTATATGGCTAAGACACTTCAAAAGGAGTTGGGAGGTTATCAGAGGGGTCGTGCTTATGCACATCTCAGCAGGAACTCAGAGAAAGCCGAAGTTGATACCATTTCAGGTAGTAGTGCTCCTGAGGGCTACTGAGACACCCAGGTCCTACGGTCATGGCAGATGGCTCTGGAGTCCAGTGCCTTGCCAATGGGCCCTACTTTGGAATTTGTGCTCCTGTGGAGTTGGACTCAGATGTGACCATTCTATGCATGCCTCTTCTGTCACTTTTACTGAACCTATGGTTGGCACTGGGGTTGGTATATGTCCAGGGGACTTGAATTTCTGGACTGTCCATGTGCCAGCTGGGCCCTGAGCCTCAGCAGAGTTGCAACACCTATTCTCCAGATCTTTGGACTTACCCAGGTCAGCCAACAAGGAGGTGAAGATGGTTAATCATCACACCAAGGAACTGAGAGAGTCTACAACTGTAAGCAGGAGAATCCCAGATATTGGCCATGTGGGATCTAAGACCCCTCTCAATTTAGAGGTGGAGTGGGCATTGCAAACCCAGGGTCCACGGGATGGAGGAATAAAATATGGACTAGAGTGGACTTACTAATATCCTACTATAGAATTATTGTGACTCTAGCAATGGAAGAAATTATATCATTGATGTGGAGACAGTGGCCATGGGAGTTGCTGAAGGAAGGGAGAGGGAAAAAGTGGTGTGATATGTGGGCATTTTCAGGACTTTAAGTGTCCTGAATGATTTGCAGGGACAGATGCAGGACATTATATATCCTGCCACAACCCACTGAGTGGACTGGGAGAGAGTGTAAACTACAATGTAAACTATAATCCATGCTATGTAGCAGTGCTCCAAAATGCATTCATCAAATGCAATGAATGTACCCCACTAATGAAAAAAGCTGTTGAGGTGAGAGGAGTGGGGGATGTGGGGAAGGGTGTATATGGGAACCTCTTATTTTTTTTGGTAACATTTTGTGTGATCTATGTATCTTTTAAAAATAGTAATAATATCGAGAAAATAAAAAGACCAGCACAGAACAAGCAGACCCAGCAAATTCAAACAATGAGGGGGTGGGGAGAAATAAATAAAATTAAAAATGAAATTAAAAAAAAAATTCAGGGTAGCTGGTGAGGCTCAGTGGTTGAGCGCCAGCTTTCCACTACGTCCTGGGTTCAGCCCCCAGCCCCCAGTACCAAAAAAACAACAACAAAGCCAGCTGGAGACATTAATACACCACTTTCAATAACAGATGGAGCCAGATGGAATATCAATAAGGAAACAGAGCTAACAGACATACGTATAGAATACTGCACCCCAAAACACCAAAGCACATCTTCTTCTCAAGTGCACATGGAATATTCGCCTGGAGAGATCATGTTAAGCCACAAGTCTCAGTAAATTAAAAGACTGAACTCATACAAAGCATATTCTCTAACCTCGAAGGAATTAAACTAGAAATGAAAAAGGAAAACTCACATATTTAATGTAGAAAGTAAATAACATACTCTTCAAGACAAGTGGATCAAAGAAGAATCATAAGGGAAATGAGTAAACACATAAAGATGAATGAAAATGAAAACAACAAAATTTACGAGATGCAACAAAAACAATGCTCAGAGAGAAATTCATAGCTATAAATTGCTATACTAAAAAAGATCTCAAATCAATAACCTAAGTTTATATATTAAAGAACTGGAAAAAGAAAAATAAATCCAAGATAGCAGAAGTAAATAATAAAGGATAAAGTACAGATACAAGAGAATAGGAAAACAACAGAATCAACAAATCTAAAATTTGATTCTTTGAAAAGACCAACAAAATTAATAAATCTTTAGCTAGATTGACCAAGAAAAGAAGATTCAAATAACTAAAATCATAAAGCGGGGATATTACTAATGACCTTATTAAATAAAGAGTAAGAAACTGTATGCTAACACATTAGACAATCTAGATAAAAAGGACAAATTCCTAGAAACACACAATCTACCAAAACTGACCAAGAAGAAATAGAAAATCTGAATATATCTATAAGTAAACAGAATCTATTATCAAAAACCCCCCAAAAAGGTATGAAAAAAATATGCCAAATGTATGCTATGGACCATAGTGTGTGGTAATAGTCTGATATTATTTCCTCATAATCTGTAACAAATGTTCCACAACAGTGTGGTGTGTTAGTGACGGGTTGTTGTATGGGAATTCTACACATGTTCATGATTGTTTTTTAAGTTCGCAACTTCTGTAAAAAATATATATTTTTAAAAGATTAAAAAAAAAAAACAACTCCCCGAACAAGAAGGCCAGGCAGATGACTTCACTGGTGAATTTCTACCATACAAAGAATTAAGTTTCTTCTGAAACTTTTCCAAAAAATGAAGAGGAGAGAATAGTTCCTAACTCATTCTATGAGGTCATTACCATGACACCAAAGCCACCACAAGAAAATTACAGACCAATACCCCTCATGAATACAGATGCACATAACCTTAACAGAATATTAGCAGAATGAATCTAGCAGTACATTTAAAGGATTATATAACACGACCAACTGGGATTTACTGCAGGAATGCAAGAGTAGCTCAACATAAGAAAATCATCAATGTAATACACCATAGTAATAGAATGAGGTGAAGAAACCCACATGGATCATTTCAAGTGATACAGAAAAGGATTAGATAAAATCCAACACATTTTCATGGTTAAAAAAAAATTCAGAAAACTAGGAATAGATGAAAAATCAGCACAATAAAGGGAACTTATGAAATATCACAGCTAACATCATATTGTGGTAAAGGGAAAGCTTTACTCCCAAGATCAGAAACAAAACAAGGATGTCCACTTTTGCCAACTCTGTTCAACATAATATTGGAAGACCTGGCCAGAGCAATTAGGCAAGAAAAAGAAATAAAAGGCATCCAAATTGGTAGGAAAGAAGTCTCTCTCTCTTTGCAGAGGACATACATGTTCTATATATAGAAAATCATAAAGAATCCACAAAAATGTATTAGAAGTAATAAATTCAGCAAAGTTGAGGGTACATGATCAACATACAAAAACCAGCTGCATTTTTATATACAAGCCATAAACAATCTGAAAGAGAAATTAAGAAAACTCCATTTACAAGAGCATCAAAAAGAATAAAATACTAAGTAATAAATTTAACCAAGGATGTGCAAGACCTGTACAGTGAAAACTACAAAACACTGCTGAAAGAAATTAAATAAATGGAAAGTCATTTGTGTTCATGGATTGAAAGATTTAATATTGTTAAGATAGTAATACTCCCCAAGTAATCTATAGTTTCAATGCAATCCCAATCATAATCCTAATGGATTATTTTGCAGAAATGGAAAAGCTGATACTAAAATTCATATGAAGTTGCAAAAGACCTCAAACAACCAAAACAGTCTTGAAAAACAAGAACAATGATGGAGGGCTCACACTTCCAACTTCAAAACTTAAAACAAAGCTATAGTAATCAAAACAATATTACTGGCATAAGGAAAGACATATAAATCAATGCAATAGAATTGAGAGTATAGAAATAGACCCACACATCTATGGTTAGTTGATTTTGACAAGGATGCCAAGATTACTCAATGGAAAAGAACAGCCCCTTCAACAAATGTTGCTGGGACAAGAGGATATTCACATGCAAAAAAACAAAGTTGGGCCCTTACTCATACCATATTCAAAATTAAATCATAATGGGTCAAAGACCTAAATATGAGACTTAAAACTATCAAACTTTTAGAAAAAAAAAACAGATAAATCACCATGAATCTTGATTTGACAATGGTTTCTTAAATATGACACGATAAGGGTCTAGCATCTAAAACAAAGAACTCTTACAGCTCAACCACAAAAAGACAAACAACCCAATTAAAAAATGGACAAAGGACTTGTATAGACATTTCTCCAAAGATATAAAAATGGCCAACAAATCCATAAAAAGATGCTCTACCATTAGTCATTAGGGAAATTCAAATCAAAACTACAATGAGATACCACTTCACATCCACTAGAATGGTATAATAATAATAATAATAAAGGAATATAAGTGGATAAATCAGAACCCTCGTACATTGCTGGTGGAAATGTAAATGGTGCAACCGCTGTGGGAGTTTCGTGGTTCCTCGGTAATTTAAATGTAGAATTACCATATGATCTAGCAATTCCACTCCTTGACATATATCCAAAGAATTAAAAGCAGGTAATCTAACAAAAATTTGCACAAGAATGTTTATTGATATAAACTATTTACAATAGCCTCAAAGTGGAAACACAAATGTCCATCGGCAGATGAATGGATTCACAAAATGTGGTATATTTGTACAATGGTTTATTTAACTATAAAAAGGGGGAAAAAAAGAAATCATGTGCTACAACATGGATGAACCTTGAAGACGTCATGTTGAGTGTAAAAGGCCTCACATTGTATGACTCCATTTATATGAAATATCCAGAATAAGTAAATCCATGGAGACAAAAGCAGATTAGTGGCTACCAGGGGCTGGGTAGAAAGGGAAATTGGGAGTGACTGCTTAAGTGGGTATGAGGTTTCCTTATGGGGTGATGAAAATATTCTGGAACTAGACAGTGGTGATGGCTGCACAAAACTCTACTGTATGTCACTGAATTGTATACTTCAAAATGGTTTAAATGTTAAGTTTTATGTTATGTGCATTTACCGCAATAAATTTTAAACTGTTTTATATGAATTGGAGGATTAACAAAGGGGCCTGTTGTTTTTGTAGCTTTCAAGTTCTAATGTGACAACCCAGCACATTATATTCTACATCAAATAAAAAAGGTTTCACAATAGGAAGGTTAGTTTTTTTTCCTACTAAGCTAGAGAGAACTTCTAAGCTTGTAAAATATAAAAGTACAATATGCGAGTGTCGTTATATTTCTAAAACTTTATCCATTCAATAAAAATAAATCCTTTTTTTCTTATAGCAAGGAAAATAAGCAAAATAATTGAAGAGTTAAATTTGAACCAAGTGTTTCCAGGTGAACAATCTGTTCACTATTCAAATGTAAAGCAAGGTTTTATGTAGGAAACTGAAAAAACACCATTAATGAAGCATTAGCAAAGGTACTATATAAAACATAATTATGCGAATTCCCACTAGTACTGCTCTTTTCTTTTTAATCAACAATCTGTTTTGGCAATTTTATGTAAATGAGAGTACAGAACACATTTATAACACTCCTGGCATTCACAGCATTAAACAGAGTGGTCATTAAAACATACAAAAAACAGCCACTGTAAAAAAGTTTATAATTATAAGTACTAAGATTAAAAAACAAACCGCTCAAAACCTTTAGACAGAAATGCCTAAGTAAAATAAAGTGATTTCCTGAATTGTACACACAAGTACAAGATAAGAATTTCAAGAGTATGGCTAGACAGCATATTAAGACTATTCAACAGACTCAGGAACAGGGTTCAAGAATGCTTCATGAATTCTGGTTTGACAAATATAAGGTTCTCAAGGAGCTTCTTACTGTGAGAGTATGTGACCTAGAATTTAAAGTATTAACAAAAAGGGCAGATCAAGTGCCATAAGAAATACAAGAGCATTTAATCTTTTATTCTCCCTCAGCGTAAATCTAGACTAGATGCATACTGATTTTATGAAACTACCTGACTTTGAGGATTTGAGTGAAGCAGTATTTTTACTTGTATTTGATTTTATTTTTCTAAAATATGACATTTAAGAATAAATACCCACCTTGAGGGTTCCTTGGAATTTTACTCAACCTTTACCATACCCTCTCCACATTCCTACCTCACTATCACCCAACGACCATAAAAACAAAGGGAAATTTTTTTAAAAAGGCAAATGCAAGTTCACTAAAAGAAATCATTAGGAACATTTTAGATCCTGTGGGTTTATAATTCCCTTATATTTGAATTTTAAAGATCTTCTCCAGAAACTTTTTTAAATAAAAGTTTTATTGGAGAAAAATAGAACCACCATGTACACAGGGCAAGAGAGCACAAAAATTCAACTGATACACAACAACTGAAAATCACAATTATCCAATATTGTTTGCAATTACTTTTCAATTTCTTAAGTAGCTCCCCTCAACTTGTTTTTTAGTAGTCTTGCCAATTTTTCAGCTGAAACAGCATCAAATATTTTAAGAATCAATAGGCTCAGGGAAGGGACCTGCTTTCAAGATAATGAAGATAGGATCAAGAGTCTCCACTTGGGAAGCAGGCATGCTTCCCATGTACAAGGTCCCACATTCAATCACTGGTACCTCCTTAAAATAAAAATTCTCCACCTAACAGGACCAACTCTACCTAAAAACTGCTTAAACTACTGAGTCTTGCATAATAGTCTACACATTTCTGAGACCATCAGGGATGAATTAGAAGACAGATGGTCCAATATAAAGGGAGAGCAAACAAAACAGCTGTCTTTCCTTACCAGAAGAGTTCATGTAAGGAAATGAGGGAGAAGCTGAAAAAATAGAGCAATGGCTGCTCAAAAAGAATTAGGAAGTAATTCTAAATACCACATAAAGCTAAACAACAGTATACAGGTAGATGCAACTAGAAAGAAAAAGGCAACATTTTAAAAATGGCTGCCCACAGAAGGACTTTGAGAACTCAAGAAAACAACAGCAGACACGAGAGTCAGAAGTCTCCTCAGTTAAAGGTTAGTGCTTAGGTATTCTTCCTAATGGCTCTACATAGGCAAGGTAGTATGTTACAAAAAGCATTACAGTTCAGATTTTTTAAAAAAACAAAACCAAAATTTCTGCTTCTCCTCCAAGATCAATTCCCTTCAAAGTTTCAAGGGAAAACAAGCAAACAAAACAAACAAAAACACTGATGGTAGAGAGACGCCTTGTATTCAAATGATCAATTTAAAGAACAATACTTTTGCTATTTTCTATGTATGAACAATCCTGGGCCATTCCTTAGAAAAGTAGCTGTCCAGTGGCTATTTGAGAACTCAACTTCAAGCAATTTTATAAAGAAAATCATGACACAGAATTTGAACTCCCCAACTAGGGACCATGTGGGGTGAGAAGACTTTCTGTATCTTGGGTTTTAGGAAATTAGAATAAGGATGATTTTTTTTTAAAAAAAAGGCTCATTTGACAACGAAGAGGAGAGTTGGGATACTTATGAAAAACTTTGGTACAGAGAACAGGAATGTTAAATCCTAGGAAGCCTGTAACAAACTACAATTGGTCCGAGTTAAAGACAAAATTGTTCAAACATTAAGAGCCCAAATTAAGTTGGAAACTAATGCGTGAATTTGCTCCTGTAAGAATTTACAAAATATGGTAATTTTGGTCTCTATGCATTTTTGTATTGTATTCATTTTTAACATGAAGAAAGAGTTGGATCTGTCTCCCCCTATGATGTTCCTCTAGAATAAATGATCAGCAATTTTCCATTTCAGCTATTCTTAAAAGTACCTGTTAACCAGCACAGTAAACTCAGGGCTAAGCCATATATACACATCCCACACCCATGGAAAATTTTAGGATGTGTATTTACAAGATATCATATAAGGAAATGCCCTCCTACTTGAAAACTTGCTTCCAAATAAGGTTTTTAAAAAAACAACTTCCCTTTCCGTGTAACAGAACATTAACTAGTAAAATATCAATAGCTATGACAACTTATTTTTCAAGGGAAAATCACAAAACAGTTGAACAACCAAGTCCAAGGGTGGTTTTTCTATTTGATAAATACATCCAGAACTCTGTACAGTAAATAAAATTTGCATGCAGTTTAAGTATCTTTAAATGACATTTTAGGCAAATTACTCTTTTGCTTCATAGTTAATGGTGTAGAAGAATCCTCCCACCCACCCCCCTTTTTTAACAGCCATAGGGACCTCTTCCTCAGTTCCAAAGAGGAATCATGAAGACCAGGTACTTTCTTAAAGAGTTTCTCCACATCATACTAAGTAACATGCAAAGAGTTCAACAACATTCTTCTTAAAGGTAAGTATTACTCTTTAAATGGGCATGTTAACCACTGTAAAGGTCCACTCAACTATTTCCATTACACTGCTTCATTTGGTCATCGGTAGTATAAAAGTAGTCAAATAATACAGGATCAACAGGTTAGTTTATCCACTGGCTACTGCATATGACACCAAATGCTCCAAGGCCAACATTTTATGCAATATAGTTGTACTGGTTTGGATTTTCTTTATCTCTTTCCATGTAGTCCCGGTCAATTAAGGATTCTATTCTCTTCTTAAGATCAGCAGGCTGTAAGAGAAGGCAATGTTCAGTGCAAAGCTCATAATCATTGGTTCAAGTCCATTTACCAACCGCACATAAAAAACCAAGTTTTGACTCATTGAACATTTTCCAGGTAACTTTGGCTCGCTTAACAATTAAATGTAAAATGTTATACATCAGAAACCATATTATAGTTTTTTGTACTTTTTTCCTCTGTTCTTCTAACACCCAAGTGCATGGATTTAGTGACCTCCTAAAATTCCCTTGTACATTTTGCCTCCATATCTTTGTTCATGCTGTTTTTTTTCCTGTGATTTCACTCCCTCACATCCTAATGTATACTTTTTTCATTAAAAAAAATTATTGAAGTTTACTCACTCATACATGAGCATACATAAACAATAAGTGTACAGTGAAAGTTGTGAACTTGCAAAATAAACATGTGTAACATCACGCAGGGCTCCCACACCTCACCCGACCACTATTATTGAGAAACATTTGTAACAAATTATGAAAAAGCATCATCAAAGTATTACTACTAACTATAGTACGTATCTCACATTTGGTGTATTTTTCCTCCCATAGTAAATATATTAAATCTCCTTAATTTTTAGAGAAAAGTGTAAAGAAAACAAACCAAGTTAACAAAGACTTTTATACTATATACTATACATAAACTAGATCACACTCGTCATATTTTCTATTAGTTTTCTGTTTTAAAGAGATCTTCTAGAGCAAGTTGTCCTCTGCACAGTTAAATAAAAAAAGACCAAATTATCCTAATTCCACAGGAGGAACACATTATAATTTAAGAAAACAATGCTATTTAGTTTTGTCAAGATAGTTTGAGTTAAGTAGAACTTTACTTTGGGCAAAAAGCTAGTTCTACAAGTTAGGTTGCAAGTCTATAAATTAAAAACTGTATTGGGGAAAACAGATTGAGAGATGATGAATTTTTTTGTCTGTTTTTTGGTTTTTATTATTATTAAAAATAATGAAAATGCCATAATAATGATTGAAGTGATGAATGCACACTATGTGATTATGCCAAATACCACTGATTGTACACTTTGGATGGACTTATGCTTTATTAATATGTATCAATGAAATTGATTTGTTAAAAAAAAACTGTACTGGGAAATGACTATTTAAAAGACCTACTACTTGCATATAAGAATGCCTTATATTTTTTCACGTAACATTTTATGTAGTCTAAGTATCTTTAAAAAATAAAAAATATATAAAATAAATAAAAGAACTACTACTACAAATGGTCTGATAAAGTGAACTATGACCCATAAATTCAGAACCTCATATTTCAGCTTTACCTAACTATAACTGTTACCTACTATAAGCGATTTCAATTTCTGTATCCTACTTGGGCTTTAAAGAGCATGGGGAGAGCTCGTAGTTTGACTTCATGATTGCATTCTTAGCTCTTGAATGTCAGGATTCTACAACACATCTTTTGCATCTAGCCTATAAAAAGAATACAATCTCTCTTGCCAATTCAGAATTTTTTAGAATATGTAAAATAGCCAACTGATAAGAGGGGAATAGCGGGAATGCAGTCTGACAAGACAACCAAAATTTCAGCAACAATTTTACCAGTAATCCCAAGGTTTGAAAATCAAATGACTTTATCTGAATTATGGTAGAAGACCTAGACTATCAGCATAATATTTATTACAGTGATCCCCTAACTTCCTTAGTTTTAAAGCTCTCTGGCTAGAGCTGAAATGGTAGTTAGGCAGAGCAAGAGGGAGAGAGTGTGGTAATGAGAAGGGAGTATTACGTTTGGAGAAAAGAGAAAGTATACCTTATATAAATAATAGCTGTTGAGCGCTTACTATATGCCAGGTCCAATGCTAAGTTTTTTACATGCATTATCTCATCTGAGTCTCAGAAAAACCCCATGAGATAAGTATTATTATCTCCATTTTACAAAAGAAGAGTAAATCTCATTAAGGCAAAGTAATAAACCTAAGTCCAAAGCTACAGTAAGAGCCCTGATAGCCAGGAGTCTATCCAAACTTTAAGAAGTATTTATGATTACAAGAGTTTGGGAATCTTCTAAAACCTGGGAAACAAGTCGGTAAAACACTGTTATTACCTAAGTCTCTTTATTAGTGGGCATTTACATTGGAACATATCTATTTAATGACCAATTTCAGATTATTAGAACTATTGCTAATTTTTTTTTTACTTTATCTAGGATGTGTTTATTTTCTCTCACATTCTTGTCTGCATTTTCAGCATTTCCTTTTCTACAGATTATTTTTCAAAAAAGTCCCTGCTCCATGCCACCATTCTGGGTTCCAAGTAACCTGTTGGCAGTATTGTATGGCCTGCACCCACTGGGAACCCTGCTGTGAAGGATGCTCCATGAAGAATGCTGAGCACCATTATGCTGCTGAATTTCCATGGGCCAGCAGATTCTAACATGAGGGTCATCCTATCTTGCCAGGCTCCACTGTGGGGAGCACTTTTGAAACTCAGAATCTGAAACCCAGAATCCTTTTCCTTGAATGCATTATCCATTGCACTAAGTTTGGAAGTATGTGGTATAGGGACACCTTCGTTAGAGATGTCCCCCAATGATTGTATTTTCACATTTTTTGGTCATTTCTTTCCAGAACCTTGGCTTACTAAACTCTAAGGGGCCCTATTTTAAAATATTGTGGGCTTCCTAGTGATCTTGTTCTCTGTGGTAATTTATGTCAATTAAATGTGAAGAAATTGATTACCTAGAAAGAATTACGGTGTCCATTGAAATTAAAAAACTAAACCAATAATCCTTAGAGATTATTAAATCTGGTTACTAGAGGTGGAATATAAAAATTACAATTTTTAAAAAAATTAATTTCTTTTATATTAGAACTATTACTGTCCTGTTATTGCTAACTTTTTAAAAAGATGCTTGATGATGGCTAGATATAAGTATACAATTCAGAGAAGAACTTAAGTTGACCTAAGATAAGCAAATCTTTCAAAAACTATGACATTTCAATGAGAAAAAAAAAGTTTAAAAAATTAGCTTAAAAAAATTTAAAGACTCATTTTGGCAGCTAGACTTTCAAGTACGTAAGAGCTTTAATAAATATAAATTACTTTCCCCTTTTGTCACAGCTATCCACGTACGCAAAATTTCCTTTGGAATCCTATGTATAAGCATGGGAAATTACAACTTTTGTCCCTTCAATTGGTCTTGAGGCTTAACCTACACTTGATCTTAGCCAAATGGCTGAGATACAACTGAGGCCTTAATCTGTATTTGGAAGCTTTATATCCGAAAATCCAATATATTCTCTTTTATTTATAATATGCTCAATATGAAAACACAGAAGTATCTACCTTTACTGGAAACTTCAACTGGTTGTACACTTCTGAAACAAGGAGATTGTGGCTAAGTGTCTTTCTCATCTTCATAATCCGAACAATTGCAGCATCAATTTGATACTGTCTGTCTTGAAATACTCTTTCTGTAGTGCTTGCTTGTTCCTCCACCTAAAAAAAAAGCTTTAAAGTTAAAAATTGTACCTAAACTGTAAACTTGATTAGACAAATTTTACATTTTAAGGACATGAAACTGTTCACATTGAAATACTGAATTCTCTAAATAGGATATTACAAAATACAGACAAATGACAGGAAAAACACACTACAAATATAACTCCTTTCTGGTCTAATTATACTGTGCCTTAACACTGAAGATGATGCTAATATTAATTAACAGGAAAACAATCTTTGAATTGCTTTTCTAGAAGTAGAGATGGTTAGTGAGGAATTTATCATTTTCTTTTACTCTGGCCTCAAAATCTTCTAAATGTGTGGGTCAGTCACAAGGGGTCTTTGACCAGATTTCTGTGTGAGATTAGCTGATCTATAAAGTGACTGACTCTGACCTCCAACTCAAAGTTATGGTACTAACTAGTTAGAGCCAAACTCTTTCTGAAAACTTATTTTAGTTTTGTAAATAAAGATTAGAATGCATACTGTTAGTGTTTACATTCAATCAAGACTTAACAGATATTTAGGGGTTTAACAGTCAGTTTATCAAACTTAATGTTAAAGTAAAAATGTTAATTAAAACGAAATTAAGCTCCTGAGTGGGACAGACTCAGATGTGTCTTCCCTACACAAGCCTCTTCTGTCCCTTTTATTGAACTTGTGGTTGGTGCTGGGGTTGGTGTATGCACAGAAGACTTGAATCTCTGGGCTGTCCATATGGCAGCTGGGCCTGAGCCTCAGCAGAGTTGCAGCACCTACTCTACAGTTCGTTGGACTTACCCAGGTCAGCTGAAAGGGAGATAAGGATGGACAACCACCACCCTAAGGAACTGAGTCTACAACTGTGGGCAGCAGAGTCCCTTTCATCAGCCTTGTGGGATCGAAGCCCCCTCTCAATTGAGAGGTGGCGTGGGCATCACCATCCCAAGGTCCTCAGGACTGGGGAATAAAATATGGACTAGAGTGGACTTACTGGTATTCTACTACAGAATTATTGTGACTAGCAATGGAAGAAATTATATCATTGATGTGCAGACAGTGACCACTGGAGTTGCTGAAGGCAGGGAGAGGGAAAATGAGGTGTGATATGGGGGCATTTTCAGGACTTGGAATTGTCCTGAATAATACCGCAGGGACAGATGCAGGACATTATATATCCTGTCATAACCCACTGAATCGACTGGAGAGCATGTAAACTACAATGTAAACTATAATCCATGCTGTATAGCAATGCTCCAAAATGTATTCATCAAATGCAATGAATGTACCACACTAATGAAAGAAGGTATTTGATATGGGAAAAGTGGGGGGTGAGGGAAGTGGGGCATATGGGAATCTCCTATATTTTTTAATGTAACATTCTGTGTGATCTATGTATCTTTTAAAAATAAAAAATATATCTTAAAACAACTAAATTAAAAGAAAAGTTTGGGCTTTTTTCAGCCAGTTTCCCTTTGGTACAATATAAATGTTATAAAAATAAGGGCATATCCAATATATGCATTGTGGGAATCCCAGAAGAAGAAAGGGGCAGAGAGAATATTCAAAGAAATAATAGCTAAAAACTTCCCAAATTTAATGAAAGACATGAATATATACATCTAAGACACTTAACAAACTCCAAACTGAATAAACCCAAACAGACCCACACCACACCACACCATACCATGTCATAATCAGAATTTCTAATTGCCACAGATAAAAAGAATTTTGAAAACCAAAAGGTAACATACACATGAGCCTCAATAAGAGTAAGTGCTGATTTTACACTGAAAAACATGGAGGCAAGAAGGCAGTGGGAAGGCACATTTACAGTGCTGAAAGCAAAAAAAACTGCCGTGTAAGAATTCCATCTTTCAAAAATGAGGGAGATTAAAATATTCCCAGATAAACAAAAGAGTGATAACTCTGTCATTACTTGACTACCCTATAAGAAACTATAAAGGGAATTCTGCAGGTTGAAAGGAAAGGACATTAGCCAACTGATTAAAGCCAAATGAACAAATAAAAATCTCTAGTAACAATAATGACATGAGTAAATATAACTGCCATAAAACTAGTTTTTGATTTATAACTCTACTATTTACTTCCTATCAGATCTAAAAGGCATAAAATGTAACAATAAATTAGTGGTTTGGGGCTCACAATGTATAAATACGTAATTTGTGACAAAAACTACATACAGGTGGGGGAGGGAGGGGTATAGGAACATAGTTTATATATACTATTGAAGTAAAGTTGGTATCAAACAAATGAGATTGTTGTGTATTTAGGATGTTAAATTTGAGCTCCATGCTAACCGCAAAGAAAATATCAGAGAACATGCAAACTCAGAGACAGAAAGTGGAGTACAGGTTTCCAGGTGTGAGGGGCAGGGGCAATGGGAGTTAATGCAAAATGAGTACAGAGTTTCTGTTTGGGGTGAAGGGAAAGTTCTAGTAATGGATGGTGGAGAGGGTACTACAAAACTGAATGTGATTAATCCCACTGAGTGATATGCTTAGGAGGGTATTGGGTTGGGAAGATTTATGTTGTAGATATGTTTCCACAAAATGGATAAATGATTCAAAAGGACATTATTGGGACAGAAGCAAAATTGGAATGTTTCATGGATGATTTCTTATCAATGTTAAGTTTCTTGAACTTGGTAATTGTACTTAGGGTAATTATTTAAATGAATATCCTTGTTCATAGGAAATGTACATGAACACATAATGTGTTCAAGGAGTATGATGTATGCAACCTGCTTTTAAGTGTCCAGAAAATAGATTGTATCTAATAGCATAAATAGACAGACAGGTAGCTTGCTAGAGATAGGTAGATAGAATGATAAGGCAACGGTAAGAATATGTTAAAACTGGTGGATCTGTGTACCTGGGTGGGTGGAGGTATTATTTTTGCAACTGTCTCGAGTGTTTGAAATTATTTCAAAATAAAAAGTTTAAAAAAGTGAATGAAGAAAATTAAAGCTTTCCCTTGGAAAAAAAAATGACACAGTAATCTTTTAAGAGAGTATTATGCCATTGATGTATATGCGAAAAAAAGCAGGAACTTGTTCAAGATACTGCACTTTGTACTGCATTAAAACATTTTCTCAAATACTACATTAAACCTTGATGGAATTAAAACCATCTGGTTTATGAAATGCTGCAGTCATTGGTTTCCTTAATAAAAGTCTCTAACAAATTCAAATGACAAAAACAAATAAAAATTCACTTTCACTATTAATCAAAGAAATACTAACTAAATCATTTTGATTTTTTGCCAAGTAAGTTGGCAAGAATTTTTAAAAGAAAAAAATCTTTAGTGCTGGTGAAGGCATAGTACGACAGGTATTCATCCACTGCTGGACAGGATATAAATTGGTATGTATCTCTTCTGGAACACATTGTGGCATTATGGATTAAGGCTCTAAAAATGTTCACACCCTTAGACACAAAAAAATCTGTGAATTTATCTTAAGGAATGGATCATTGAGATTAAGATTTAGGTACAAAGATGTTTCTTGCTGTAAAATTTATAACAAGAAAAACTTATAAATTTGCCCCAAAATGGATAGTTATTGACTAAATCATAGCTATATAAAAGATTACACAAACATTTGCCATTTTCTGAAGATATTTAATGGCATGGAAAAATTCGAAAGATTTAATACTAAATGAACAAAGCAGGATATTGAACTATTGATTATCAGCCCAATCATGTGCCCCTGCCAAATAAAAATTAAATACTAGAATATATTTAGCTAAATATTTACATAGAAAATTATAATGGAAGTGGTAGTGTTACGGGCATAAAATCTTCTTTACAGATTTATTATGAACACGTAATTCCAGTGCATTAGGACTGAGAGAAAGCAAAAGAAATACCGTTTCTTTCATCTGGATTTGATTGATCTTTATCCTGAAAAGTTTGTGTTTGAAATCATCATTACAAATGAACTTATCACCATCTTCAATATCTTTGCCCTTTGGATTTTTTGCCAGAACTCTTGCTTTGCCACAGGCCAATGACTGCAGTGTTCTCCTTAACTCTCCATCCTCTGAAGAAGAAAGCAGTTCAGTTATATGTCACTAGTTCATCAACATCAACAACTACATTCAACCTCATCTAGCTTGTACCCCTATCCCCTGTTAAAACTTTACCCCACCAAGATTACCAACGACCTTGTGTTTGCCCTATCCACCAATGGCTTTTTTTCTCCCTAGATATCCTTTTAAAGACTTCAGTTATCACGCTATGTGGATAACGACCAAACCTTCAGAAAAGACCTCTTGCTTCTTTCCTGTCCCACATTTTTATTTCCTTTTATTTCCTGTCCCACATTTAAAGGACACTTCTACCTGACTGTTTTACCATCATGAACTCCAGTATGTCCAGAATTTTACTCATCTTTCTCAACTGTATCCTCTTTCCAACTGTTAGTGGTCATACTTTCACAGTCTATTTTGGGCAAGAAACCCTGGAATCATCTTTAACTCTTCTTTCTCTTTCATCCCCCATGTATCTAGTAGATGCTTCCTCAGAGATGCCTCTTCTCCATTCTCACTGACCTCAATCTAGTCTAAGCCCCTTAACGCTTTATGCTTGAATTATCCCAATAGTTTCTGGCCTGGAAGCTCTTCATCCTTCAAGCTGCCCTCTGTAATGATTCCAGGTAAACTGTCCAAATAAGTCACTTCCATTATATCACATATTTGAGACCTTATAATGTATGCTTCATTTGCCAAATTTCCAAGTCTCTCCATAATCAGGCTCTATCTATCTTACCTCTTTAACCTTGTTTTTCACTATTCTGTGCTACAGTCAAACTCTTCATGATTCCTGCCCACACCGTGCTCATTTGTATCTCTAAACCTTTTCTCACAATCCTTCCCCTTGCTGCATATGCCTTCCCCCTAACCAAAACTTGAAGGCCCAGCTAAAGTCCCATCTCCTTCATGAAGGCTTTCCCAATTGAGCCAGTCCACAATGATCTCTTGCTTCACTGAACTCCTAACAGTTCTAGTCAGGACCACAGATTGGTACTTAGTGGTACTCAATGGCTTCAAGTGTTATTTCCCCCATTTCCCATGGTTATGTTAAGAGTACTGAGGAAAGGGATTATTCCTTTGCATCCCCCCAGAGCTCTTAACATAGTGGTGTGCACATAGTGGATGCTTAATAATGCTTGCTAATCGACTGATTCAACACAAACCTATTCCGGTAGCCTGCTTGATCTCTTCTAAACTGAACTCCTCTCCCTCATTAAACATTAGCAGCACCAGTGTTTGAAAAAGAGAGACCTGGAGTTCTTTTTTACCCTGTTGGAGAAATAGCAGTGTTTAGCCATCATTTTTTAAAAACATGAAAATTAATCAAATGACTAATCTATTATAGGAAAAGTTTCTTTTAAGTTAAGTGGATTTAGATTTCTGGATAACAGATTAATGTTATCCAGAAAAAGCCACCTGAAGTAGTAATACGGTATGTTCAGTGCAGGGTTTAAGTGTGAACCTATTTAAAATAGGGAGAAAGACTATGTGGACTTTTTACAGGTCCTTTTATATAAGCCTAAAACAGAACAACAAAATAATGAAAATTGATAACTCAGCCCTATGTGCCATTACAGGTATTTCAAGAGCAGGAAAAAAATCACTATTTCAAATGAATTTTCAAATTGTTTGATGCAGATTAGTCAAGAAAAGCTGCAGTTTTTTTAAATTAGACAAGGCCCTGTGCATGTTAACTTTCACCCTATTCTCTCTCCCAGCATCAAGAAAAGATGTTTCCTGTCATAAAGTGGCAAAGTGGATAAATTCTGCATCCACAGGTGAGGAAAAGGTTATTTGTTTTGGTTCTGCAGCAGGGCCAAATCAACTGTGGAAAGCACCACATTATTAAAATATACTGGAATATCTCACACAGAGCTATGACAAGCTATCACTGTATCATGCAGATATTTAGGATAAATCTATAAAACAACAGCTTCAACCTTCAACTTAAGAGGGATGATGAATATTAAAGATGAAGATAAAAACTAAGTTTTGACAACATCCACTTACCTCTTTAAATTCTGCTTTTAGCACACAGTGTCCTAGGGTCGACTGCCACTGAAGTTTCCTACCACTATGTTTGCCTAGATAAAATGTCTTGAATATCTCCTGAAGTTTTACCATCTAAAGTAAATGAAATAAAGCTTTATTTACACTCTGTATTCCAATTTTTACACTCACCACTATTTTAATAACCTTATGTGCAATACTTCTGTAAGTTTTTAAGACTACAGCAAGTAGGTCTGCTGATCACTTTGATATAATGATCACCCAACCACCAAATCTAATGATATTTATCAGTTGTTACATTCTTTAATTGCTCTGCAACATTTAACCATCCCCTCATTAGAAACATTCACCTTGTCTATGCACACCTCTTGCAATATGCTGGTTCCCTTATCTCACTGTTGCTTCTACAATAGTTCCTGTCACCAATTCTTCTTCCCACCACTTGCTAAACATGACTCTTTTTCAAAGTTCTGGAAAACTTCAGCCCTTTTTTCTTCCTTTTCTTTTTATTTTCCCTCAATACGTTCACTTATATCTGGGGCTTCTGTGATCATCTCCATGGAAGACTCTCAGTATCTATCTCTAGCCTTAACCTCTTTTCTATGCTTCAGTCCTGACTTAGACATTTTCTAGGAATTAAGATGGACTTCCTTAATCACTCATCACTCAACAATCCTACTCCCAGATGACTCATAGGCAGAGTGATGCAATCTGGGGAAATGAAAAAAAGTCAGGGAAGGGAAACGGACTTTGGCCCAGTGGTTAGGGCGTCCGTCTACCACATGGGAGTTCCACAGTTCAAACCCTGGGCCTCCTTGACCCGTGTGGAGCTGGCCCATGCGCAGTGCTGATGTGCGCAAGGAGTGCCGTGCTACACAGGGGTGTCCCCCACGTAGGGGAGCCCCACGCGCAAGGAGTGCACCCATAAGGAGAGCCGCCCAGCGTGAAGGAGGGAGCAGCCTGCCGAGGAATGGCACCGCCCACACTTCCCGTGCCGCTGATGACAACAGAAGCGGACAAAGAAACAAGACGCAGCAAAAAGACACAGAAAACAGACAACCGGGGGAGGGGAGGGGAATTAAATAAATAAAAATAAATCTTTAAAAAAAAAAAAAGTCAGGGAAATTGGCCCTAAAACCACAAACTTGGCACCATTAGCTATGCTCTACACTAGACATGGAACTCTTAAGTACAAGAGTAAAATATTAAAACAGTTAGCATTTGGTGTTGACATGTTTACTGACACAAATATTTCAAAGTTATCTATTTTTAAATGACAGGCACAATAGAAGTGTCATGTACTCCCATGCCTGTAACAAGTCCTAAACAGTAACTCTTACCTCCGGTGGTAAATGAACTTCCATAGGCACATATGTTGGCCAATAACCCATTGTCAGGATATTCACAGTTAATTCAATATTCCCAGGTACATTCTGGTTCTGCATATACTAAAAGAAAGAACAACAACACACAAAGTAAGATCTAATAAAATCACATGCATTTTATATCATAATAATGACCCATTTAAGAAGTTCCCCATTATAAAAATTACATATGAATACTGACCACCCTTAAAATAAAAGGCAGCTATTAAGAGGACCATAAATGGAGCCTACATTAAATGCAATAGAAAGGTATATGGGTTAACAGTTTGTTACAATGGTACCAAATTTCAGCTAAACCAAGGATCATATGACTTCATTATACATGTTACCAACTTAATTTCTCATATGTAACTGGGCTCTTAAAGGATTTCTTCTCCATTCTTTTGCCCTAAGTCCCCTCCTGTGGAGAACCCTATGGCTTGGAACACCTCACAGCAAACCCCAATCCTCACCCCACCAGCCAGCCCGAGTCTCTGGTTTTTCACTTGCTCCACTGCCCGTTTGTGATCTGAAGCAGGGAAGGAAGAAGAGGGTGGAAAGGGCAAAGCAAATAAACCCGATTCCTTAGCTAATACAGGACCCATGATCCTACCAACCCTGATCTTTTTCTTCTGTTTTTCACTCTCATTTTCCACCTCAATAAGATAAGTCACTACTAGAACACCAAAAGAGGAAAATCCAATTTGGTACAACTATTACCTATGTTCTTAAATATTTCAAAACTTCTACCTTTATCTTGAAAACTGGAATCTAGTTTTTCATTCCCCATACCCGCAAAGGCCTTATACAACCACTTTACCACCACCTCTTCTCCTTCCCCATTGCCATCATTAAACATGCAATTCACCAATAGTGATTAGATGCTGAGGAAATTCCCGTTCCCACTACCTGGCTACAACTTTCTTAAGCTGACTTCAGTTCAGCATACATCCTGAAGTAGATCAAATATACTTACATTCCACTGGTCATTTTTTTCTCTACTGTGAATATCATTTAAGTTGCTATGAAGTATTTACGAAAACACGTGTTTCTATTTATCCTCTTCAGTACAAACCACAGCGAGTAGACAATATATTTAAGTTCAAGGAATTAAGTAAGAGTTTAACTCACTTTTACCTGTTTGAACTGAATCATGATGTCTTTAGAAAGTTCCATGTCTTTAAACATTCCTTCAAGTTTGCTTGTGAAAGCAGCTCCACATTCTATTAAAGATGTTTGTACATTTATAATATTTTAAAGTAGTAAAAACAAAGAATTTTAAATTGAAAACATAAAACGTACTGTAGCATGAAATATGATCTGTACTATTTATAATAAAAAGAAATCCTTACCCCAAAGTGTATGCCCCACTAATTCAGAGTCAAATTCTAATCCTGTAGTAACCTTATCTATTATTTAGGCCTAAGATAAATGGGAAATTTTTATACAAATAATAAAAACAAAGACAATACTTTATTTCAAAAGCACAACAGCTCTGGATATGATAATAGGTTAGAAACTTCATGAGTTTGCTCAATTTAAGTTTTCATCATACAAACATACAATGATGGCAAAAGAGGTAATCAACTGAGAGTAAAAATTAAGCTAACATTTTCCCTCAGAAATCTAAGAAGAAAAGGAACAGAAAGAATGGGAAACATACCATGCTTAAGTTTGGACAGCATTGATTTTTCAGCATCTACAGATGCACTCTTCCCAACTAACAAGCGCTTGGCTAAATCTTTCTTATAGAAGGCCTCAAAAACATCCTTGCCTATGTTAAATAATAAAACACAACACTCAATATTCCATTAAAGAGTACTGGCAAAATTACTTTAAAGTATGTAACAAACCACACCATTACTCCACATGACTCCAAGTTATTTTACATTGTACATATTATCTAAGTTCTTATACACAAGAAATATTAAAGGTAGACTTTTTTTTGTTTTTTTGGGGTACTGGGGGATTGGACCCAGGACCTCATATTTGAGAAGCCAGCACTCAACCACTGAGCCATATCGGTTACCCTAAGTTGGATTTTTCATTTGTTTTGCTTGTTGTATGTTTTTTAGGAGGCACCAGGAACCGAACCCAGGACCTCCCATGTGAGAAGCAGGTGCTCAACTGCCCAAGCCACATCCACTTCCCTAGAGGAAGACTTTTGTACCAAGCATTTTAAGAGTTCTTTTATTGTAAAGAATTAAGGCTGCATTAATTTTTCTTCAGGAAAACTTTAGTTGACTGGTAGCTTTTGTGCCAGTACTCTAGAGATTAAATCAAGTAGTTAAAATCAAGACCATTTATAGTATAAAAGTCAAAGCACAAGGCAATTAAGTAACATTCCTCTCTTCATATATCCCCAATATATTTAGTGAAAGGAATAAAATACAATTTAAAATCTCTAACCCCCCAAGAAATACTCTCTCCAGGTTGAAATACTTGCTAGTTTCTCTTGAGTGCTTTATTTTAAGAAGATTAAAATAGTAACAAATACTTACCATAGATAAATCTAAATATGATCATAATTTTATCCAACATTTTTTCAAGTTCTTCATCTGTAGCTTCTTTGTTGCCTGCACGAAGTTTTGAATCTACATACTTAGCTAAAATGGAGGAAAAGTTTATTGTTTAATAATCATGTCCATTTATGAGGTACCGGGCACTACACATAGTCAAATAGGAGTGTGATATATTCAGTCTCTCAATGCAGGTACAGATATATTTTTTTAAAGTCTCTAAATACAGGGAGATCAACTGACTTGTTCAATGCCAAAGAGCTAATAAATATCAGTGCCTTAAGTCAAACCCAGTCTTCTGACTCCACATCTAATCTACTTCTCACTATATGCTTCTTAAAATGGGGTATGCATACCCTGGTGGGGGAATACAGCCCTGTGAAAGAGTAAACAAAGTCAGTGAAAAACATGGCCCACCCTCTTGGAGTGTCATTTGATGGTAAACAATCTCAAACATTCCTTTTCTATTAAAATAAACCATATACACTACAAAGTAGAAGGCGAATTTTGTAAGAATTTTAAGGATAAACAGTAGACTTCAAAGACATTTCATCCTTGTGGAAGGAGACCCTAGACCAGGGTTCTTAACCAGGGGTCCACGGACCCCTTAGATTTCAGGGGGTCCATGAGCTTGAATTGAAAAAAATCAGCTCATCAACATGATATGTGTTGCCTTGTCAAATACTACACCACAGTTTTATGTTTTTATTCAAAATAAACAATAGTCTGCACATTGACATGTCTTTAAAATTAAAATTCAATTTTAACTTTCCTGTATTTTTTATGTATTGGATTATTATTTAATGTGTTAAGAAAGAAGCACAGGGAAGCAGATGTGGCTCAAGCGATTGCACTCCCCGTCTACCATATGGTAGGTCCCTGGTTCGGTTCCCGGGGCCTCCTGGGGAAGGCAAGCTGGCCCTCGCAGCAAGCTGACGCAACAAAAAAGAGACACAGAAGACAGACAATAAGAGACACAACAAACCAGGGAGCTGAGGTGGCTCAAGCGATTGAGTGCCTCTCTCCCACGTCAGAGGTCCCAGAATCAGTTCCTGGTGCCTCCTAAAGAGAAGACAAGAAGAGAAGACAAGCAGACACAGAAGAATGTGCAGCGAATGGACACAGAGAGCAGACAGTGAGTGTAAGCGGCAAGGGGGAAGGGGGAATAAACAAACAAAATAAATCTTAAAAAAAAAGCACATATATATATAGTATTATGTGTTTTTTTAGTAACTATATTTCAATACATGTAACTGATTCCCTTCGTAATTTTATTTTATACATTTAAAAACATTCTTGTGGGGACATGTTGGTGTAGGTATGATATAATTACTAAATAATATGAAGTAGAGTATGGACTTAGTATGATTTTTATTTTGATGTAGCATGTTCTGAGTGCAGTGGATAACTGCCTCTAAAAAGATTGGTAAGGATGGTGGAGATGGTTTTATGATGCTGTGGGAAAACTCGAATTTCTAAATGTTAGCCGAAAATGACAGTTTCGAAAGATGTTGAACCACCGTATAAGAGTATCAGGTACTGAAATTATAGGAAGTTTGAATAATCCTAAAATTTAATGTAAAGACATGCCGATGTTAAGCGTCATAAAAACTATCTGCTGCTACATTCTGAGAAATCCTTAGTTTTCACCTGACTGGCAAAGAGGTCCATGAAACAAAAAAGGTTAAGAACCCCTGCCCTAGACCCTCTCAGGGTACCTCTACTCTGACTTTAAAGGGTATCTAGGTGGGAAAACCTGAAAGAATAGCAGAATGCCATACCCTTACACTAAATAGGCCCAGACCATTAGGTGTATTTTCCTACTGGACTTTTTCCTTTCTCACTGGCAACTGTAATTTCTTGATTCCCTTTTTCATGTAGCCCTAAGTGTTGGCCTTTAGAAACAGCACACTCCCCAAAATCTGAATTGTGCAGGCTTGGAAAATAATCAAGCTTATTATAAATGAAAGTAAATAGAATCCAATGCACTAACTAAAAAAAGCAAATCATGGTTGACATGTAGGCTTTGAGATGCTCTTTAGCTTAAAGGATTTTAATCCTTATATTTAGGTTCATAGAAACATTTTTCACACTTGATACTACCAATTAAGTAGCCCAAAATATAAGGTGTTAGTATATAACAACCTTGTCAAAATTAAGATTAACTGAAATTTTATGAATAAAAGCAAAACATGAAAGAACTGGGAAAAGGGAATGGAAAAGTACCTATAAGTTCAGCAGGTTTGTTTGGTCTTTTGTTGATGAATGTTTCAAATGCTTCTTTCATGGCATTGATAAACTTTTCATTCTTCAGAAAGCAGATATCAATTATATGGTCAACCTTATCTTTAAAATCCAGCAATTCTTGAACCATGGTTTTATCTTTTTCAGGGTTAATTACAATAGTGCTGCCAAATGCCTAAAAAACAAAAATTACCATTTTTTACTGTACTTGAATTATCTACCATGATAATAATCAAAAAATACTTTAAGTTTTTAAAAACTAAAATACAGTTTTACTGGCAAAACTTAAGGGAATAGGTATCTCTACAAAAACAGTTGGAGGCTTCAATACATGACTCTCAACATTGGATAGAACATCTCAGCAGAGGATCAATAAAGAAACAGAGAGTCTGAAATATGATAAATGGACTAAACCTAATAAACATATACAGAACATTGCACCCCAAAACAGCAGGATATAAATTCTTCTCAAGTGTTCATGGATTTCTCCAGGATAGACCACATGGTGGGTCACAAAGCAGATCTCAATAAATTCTACAGGATCGAAATTACACAAAACACCTTCTTGGACCATAATGGAATAAAGCTAGATATCATGAGAAACAAAAACTGGGAAAATTCACAAATATATGGAGGTTAAACATCATACTCAAATACCAGTGGGTCAAAGACAAAATTCTGAGGGAAATCAATAAATATCTTGAGACAAATGAAAACGAGAACACAACATATCAAAACCTATGGGAAGCAGCAAAGACAGTGCTGAGAGGGAAATTTATAGCCCTCATTGCTTACATTAAAAAAAGAAGAGCTAAAATCAATGACCTAACTACACAGTTGTAGGAACTAGAAAAAGAACAGCAAACTATTCCCAAAGCAAATAGTAGGAATGAAATAACAAAGATCAGAGCAGAAATAAATGAAAATAAGAACAATAAAATAGAGAGAATTAACAAAATCACAAGTTGGTTCTTCAAGATTAACAAAATCAATAAACCCTTAGCTAGACTGACAAAGGAAAAAAGAGAGAAGAGCAAATAAATGAAATAAAAAATGAAAACGTGAACATTACTACAAACCCCACAGAAATAAAAGAGATACTATGAACAACTGCATGTCAAAAAACTAGACAATGAAGAGGAAATGAAAAATTCCTAGGAACATATGAACAACTACACTGACCCTAGAAGAAATAGAAGAGTAAAGAGATTGAAACAGTCATCAAACAAGTCCCCCAAATGAGAAGCCCAGACCAGATGGTTTCACAGGTGAGTTCTGCCAAGCATTCAAAGAAGATTTAATACCAATCTTATTCAAGCTCTTTCAGAAAACTGAACAAAAAGAAACACTACCAAACTCATTCTATGAAGCCAATATCACCCTAAGCCCAAAGCCAGGTAAAGATGTTATAAAAAAAATTACAGACTTATTTTCCTAATGAATATGGATGCAAAAATCCTCAACAAAATACCTATTAACCAAATCCAACAAAACATTAAAAGAATTATTAATCAGGATCAAGTGGGTCTATACTAGGCATGCAAGGGCGGTTCACCACAAGAAAATCAATCAGTGTAATAATCAATCAAAGAAGAAAAATGATCCTATCAAATTGATGCAGAAAAGGTATTTAACAAAATACAGCACCCTTTCTTGATAAAAATACTACAGAAGACAGTAACTGAAGCAAAATTTCTCAACGTGATGAAGGCCATATATGAAAAATGCACAGCTAACATTGTACTCGAGGTTTTAGTAAAAGACTGAAAGCTTTCTTGTTGAGACCACAAACAAGATAAGGATGCCCACTGTCCCCACTGTTGTTCATAGTAGTGCTAGAAGTTCTAGCCAGAGCAATCAGGCAAGAAAAAGAAAAAGCATCAGAAAGGAAGAAGTAAACCTTTCACTATTTGCAGACGATATGATCTTATACCTAGAAAGTCCCGAAAAATCTACAACAAAACTGCTAGAGCTAATAAACGATTTCAGTAGAGTATCAGGATACAAGATCAACACATAAAAGTCAGTCGTGTTTCTACACAATAGTAATGCACAATCTGAGTAAGGAGTTAGGAAAAAATTCCACTTATAATAGCAACTTAAAGAATCAATTTAGAAATAAACTTAACCAAGGATGTAAAGCAACTGTACGCAGAAGACTGCAATGCATTGCTAAAAGAAATTTTAAAAGACCTAAATAATTGGAAGAACATTCCATGCTCATGGATTAGAATACTAAATATCACAAAGATGTCAATTCTATCCAAATTAATATACAGATTCAACGCAATTCCAATAAAAATTGCGCCAGCATTTTTTAAACAAATGGAAAACACATGGAAGGGTAAGGGGTCCTGAATAGCCAGAAACATCTTAAAAAGGAAAAAGCGAAGTTGGAGGACACTCACTTCTGGACTTTGAATCATATTACCTACTACAGTGGTAAAAATAGCATGGTACAGGCATAAAGACAGACACACAAATCAATGGAACTGAACTGATGGTTCAGAAACAGACGCTTAACATCTATGATCAAGTAATTTTTGACACACCGGTTATAAATCCACCCACCTGGGTAAGAGCAGTCTATTCAACAAATGGTACTGGGAGAACTGGATATCCATAGTCAAAAGAAAGAAAGAATAGCCCTATCTCACACCTTACATAAAAATGAACTCAAAATGGATGAAAGACATAAATATAAAAGCTAGAACCATAAAGCTCCTAGAAGAAAATGTAGGAAAACATCTTCAAGACCTGATGGTAGGTGGTACATTCCTAAACCTACACTGAAAACACAAGCAAGGAAAGAAAACATGGATCAATGGGACCACCTCAAACTTAAACACTTCTGTGACTCAAAGAAATTCATCAAGAAGGTAAAAAGACAGCCCACTCAATGGGAGAAAATATTTGGAAACCACATATCTGATAAGGGTATGATTTCCAGCCTTTATAAAGGATCAAACAATAAAAGAGCAAGCAATCCAGTTTAAAAATGGGTAAAACACTTAGACATTTCTCCAAATAGGAAATACAAATGGCAAAAAGCACATGAAAAAATGTTCCATATCACTAGCTATTAGGGAAATGCAAATCAAAACAATGAGATATCATCTCACATGGCATAGAATGGCCATTATTTAAAAAGCTGAAACCTGGAGAGGATGTAGAGAAATAGGAAGGCTCCTTCACTGTTGATGGGATTGTAAAATGGTGCAGCCTCTGTGGAAGACAGTTTGGTGGTTCCTCAGGAAGCTAAACATAAAACTGGCCACATGATTCAGCAATTCTTCTACTAGAAATATATCCAGCAGAACAGAAAACTGTGACACGAACAGACATCTGCACACCAATGTTCATAGCGGCATTGTTCACAAGTGCCAGAAGATAAAAACAACACAAGTGTCTGTCAATCAATGAATGGATAAACAAAATGTGGTATATATCTATGATGGAATATTATGCTGCAAGAAGAAGAAATGAAATTGGGACACATATAACATGGATGAATCTTGAAGACACTACGCTAAGTGAAATAAGCCAGACACAAAAGGACAAATATTCATGGTCTCACTAATATGAACTAAATGCAAAGAATAAACACATGGTGTGAAAACCTATAGTATAGGTGATTAGGAGCTAGGAAGAAGGCTGTGAAGGAGTACTGATGTTTAATGTATATAAAAGTTTTTATTAACTTGACTGTAAATGTGTGGAAATGGATAGAGCTGATGGTAACATGATAGTGAGTAGCAGCTGGTTTGTTTTTTTTTTTTTTTGGTTTTTTTTTGAGGTCCTGGGAGCCAGGGATAGAACCTGGGACCTTGTATGTGGGAAGCTGGCACTCAACCACTGAGCCACAATGGCTCCCCTCGGCTGTTTTTTCTATTTTGTTTGTTGTTTGTTTTTGGGTTTTTTTCTAAGAGGCACTGGGAACCAAACCAGGGACCTCCTATGTGGGAAAGTAGGTGCTCAACAACTTGAGACACATCTTCTCCCAGCATATGATTTATAAATGGGATTTTGGCTGAAAAGGGTAGTCTAGAGATATAAATGTCAACTGAAAGAAAGCCAGAGAATAATCTGGACTATAGTAACACAGTGAACCCAGAGTTGGATGAGAATTGTATTAATAGTACAAATGCAAGAATGTCCGTCTGTGATAGAACGGATGTACATGACTATTGTGGGATGGTGGAAATGTGGAGAAGCATGGGAAAAATACAATTAATGTAACCTATGAATCATAGTTATCAGCAATATACTGTACTATTCTTGCATCAGTTGCAAAGATGTACTGTATTAATAATAGAGGTATATAGAAAAATTATGCCAAATGTATACTATGGACCACAGTTAATGGTAATTATCTGATATTCTTTCATAATCTGTAAACAAATGTTCCACAATGGTGTGGTGTGTTGGTGAAGGGTTGTTGTATGGGAATTCTACACACGTGCATGATTATTTTGTAAGCTCACAACTTCTGTAATAAAAATATATTTAAAAATATAGTTTCAAAGTAAGGGGAAGAAAAAAATTGACAAAACATCCAGACTGACATCATTTATCTATAATCATAAAAATAATAAGGAATGACCATTGGGTATACAATATCAAAGCAGGGTGTTGTTATTATAAGCTTCTGGGTTCTTTTCCTTATATTTAAAGAAGTCAGCTTTGAATGTTTTTATAAATAGGCAAACTAGCATCAGTGTGAGAGTGAAGAAAGGAAAGAAATTTTGATTCCACAAAAAGTTCTCTTTTCCACATTCACTGCTATAGATGACGCAGCTAGAAATCATGTCAGAACATCAAAAAGACAACTATTTTATTGCTAATTTGCCACATAGTATCATTCCCAGGTTGACTGCTCTCAAAATGCCATTACTTTTTAAAATAAATTTTGAATATAACAAGTAAGAAATGCTTCCTGATTTGCACTCTGGCTGCAGATTATAAGCCATGGGATAGGGGACACAGAAAAAGAATAAATACCTTGATGTATTCAATCCACTGTTGCAAGAGAACCTGAACTCCACCTCGAACTCTACTGAAGAGCTGATACAGAAGAGATAAATCTTGAATTCGGTTTTCATCAAGGAGGTTATTTAAACCTGAATTTTCAAACATTTTGGTATTAAAAAATAGTGAACAAAAGTGTCAGATATTTTAACGAAATTTAATTATTATTCTGATAGTGGACTGAACTGTCTAATCTACATGCAAGCTGTAATGTAGAGACTTGCTTTGAAATAAATAGGCAATCACCTTGTTTTAAAATAAATAAATACCTTGTTTTATTGCCGATTCACAGATACTGCATTTTTTACAAATTGAAGGTTTGTGGCAACCCTGCTTCATGCAAGACTATTGGCACCATTTTTCCAATAGCACGTGCTCACTTCATTTCTCTGGGTCACACTTTAATTAAGGTATGTACATTGTTGGGGTTTTTTAAGACATAATGCTATTACACACTTAGACTACAGTATAATGTAAACCTAACATCTAGAAGCACTGAGAAAATATTTGTGACTTGTTTTGTGATATTCATTTAATATTGAGGTGGTGTGGGATTGAATCTGCAATGTCTCTGAGGTATGCATGTATAGGTGAAAAACACTGCTTTGGTCTCTATAAAAATAAAGAATAACAACTGAGATAGATGTTTTACATCTACAAAAACTGGTTTACCTAAATACATATTATAAATACCTCAGTAGCCATATTGTATCTAGCATTGTGTACATTACTATATTTCAGAATACTGGATACTTCAAAGTCATGCATAAATAGTTCAAGTTTAAATGAGGTTCTAATATATTTGATTTTCAGAATGAAATAATATTGTATATCTGCATAAAGTTCCAAACTATATTCATTTTGTACAAAAGATAAGATGATTGGAAAGAAAGGAAAGGCTTTTGCATATTTGTGGTACTGTCAGGGTAAAACTCAGGGTTTACTCAAAAATCACTTAAAAGTAGCAGAAGTGCTTGGTTTACCCGCTATGAACAAAAATACAATGTAGTGCAAAAAGGAATGCCTTTCCTTTCTGTGATCCTACATATTAAGCCACGAATTCCCACTGTTTCTTTACTAAAGTGGGCAGACCATTCTCATCTCGGTTCCTATGTCTTTCAGTAAAGGAAAGAGACACCTTCCTGAAAGTTCTATGATGAAAAGGGAAAAAGGGTTGTGTTTATCTTCAGAAATGCTGCCACATGCCATCTAAAAAAGGCAAACTTAATATGATAGCCAGGCCCTGAGCCTCAACAGACATCAGCTCCTACACTCTGATTTATTGGACTCACCCCACTCAGCTAAGATGGAGTTGAAGAAGGACAACCACCACACCATGGAGCCTAGAGTGCCTACAACTGAAAGCAGGAGGATTGCATCCAGTATCCATGTGGAATGTGAGCCTCCTCTTGACATGGAGGCACAACGGACACAACCAATCCAAGGTCCACAGAGAAAATGTGGCTTTGGAGTGGGAAAAGTGGCCATGGTGGCTGATGGGTATGGGGAATGGCAGGAAGAGATGAGATGTGGAGGTGTTTTTGGGACTTGGAGTTGCCCTGGATGGTGCTTCAGGGGCAATCACTGGACATTGTAAATCCTCCCAGGGCCCACTGGATGGAACGTGGGAAAGTATGGGCTATGATGTGGATCACTGACCATGAGGTGCAGAGATGCCCAGAGATGTACTTACCAAATGCAATGGATGTGTCATGATGATGGGAGTGAGTGTTGCTGGGGGGGGGAGTGGTGGGGTGGGGGTGGTGGGGTTGAATCGGACCTCATATTTTTTGAATGTAGTATTTTTACAAAATGAATAAAAAAATAAAAAATAAATTACAATTTAAAAAATTAAAAAGAAATTAAAAAAATAAAAAAGGCAAACTTGAAGCGAATATCATACTTAATTGCCACTACCACTTTTAATAAATAATCTGTTATTTATAAATTGCCAATTACCTTTCTGAAGAATTGCTGCTAAGTGTTCACCTAGAAGTTGTTTTTCTACAGTAGCAATTAATGACTTCCTACAAAAAAAGAAATGTTTAGAATTATTGACATTCAACTTTCCTGGATACTTAAAGCCTCACCCTGGGAAAAAACCAAACAGCTAATTTCAATATTCCTATCCTATGTATAAATTTATTGGTAGTCAGTCACTCTACTTTATGCCTGGGATCAGGAAAAACTGCATATTTCAGAATTTGATTTACATCATGATACAAATATTTCTGCGGTCATGCTACGGTTGGTATTTTTCCAAGTTTTTCTGCTTTCATTAGGAAGGTTAAGAAGTTGCCTATGGGCTGCTTAAAAAATCCCTTGGTTGGTAATATTTAGGAAAGCACAGAAACAAGATTTTTCTTATGAACACCCACTGAATTAATCAGCCTGAAGATTTAAAAGATCACATCAGTTTGTAATACTATATTTATGTCCTAAACACACATATGTGTTCTCTCTCCCTCTCACACACACAACGGTAAGTTGAATTATATGCCCCAGAAAAAGGTATATTCATCTCAATTTATTCCTGTAGGTGTGAACACACTGTAAATAGGATCTTCTGAAGATGTAATCTTTAGTTAAGGTGTGGCCCAGCTGAATGAGGTTGGGTCTTAACCCTACTACTAGAAAAGCTTTATGAAGACAAAGCCAGGGTGGAAAGTCGAGAGAACCAGGAAGAAAGAAAATGACACCACTATGTGCACTGCCATGTGACAGAGAAAGCCAAAGACTCAAGGATCTCCAGCAGCCAGCCCTAGAATGTCACAGTCCTCACAGAAAAAGCATTACACCTTGCAGACACCTCAATTTTGGACTTCTCCTAGCCTCAAAACTGTGAGCGAATAAATTCACATTGTTTAAGCCAACGTACTGTATGATATTTCTTTTAGCTGCAGGGAAACTATGACACACACAAACACTCAATAATCAAATCCTTGGTTAAATCTAATGAACCAGGGAAAATAACCTGAAATTTTCATTATTATGAAAACAACTGTTAAAACCTCAAATCATACCTGAAAGTAGTTACTAACATGTCTGGGGTGTTGAAAGTACCTTATGTGACTGAACAACACAGGTTAGGACTATTAGGCTAAACATGTAATACTTACTGGGTGGTCTGATCTAAGTAAGTAATAAGTCTGTCTGCTTCTTCTTCTAGACGTTTGTTAACATGATGAAGATACTCAGGAACCTACAAAGATAGTTTTTTTTATATTATTGTTTTCCTCCCCATAAATCATTCAGAAAATTTCAAGTCCAAAAGATCCTGGGAGCAGCCCTGTCAAATGTGACAGGGTTGAATCATTTGTAAAATTATAGGCAGAGTTTATGATCCAGAATGCTGGCCTTTAAGAAGAGAGAAAAGAAAGGGGCACCTAAGTGAGAGAAGAGCATCACAATGTTGGGAAGATAAATGCAAAGGGCATTTTATAATCTATAAAGTAAGGTCTATTGTGAGAGACAGTGGATGTATTAATCATGATTTTTAAATACCTCTCTTTCTTGCATTAATTTTTGGCCTTCAGCAGCATAGAGCCGGTTAGTTTCTTCTAAAAATCGTTGTTCAAAAGAATCTTGATAAATCTGGGAGGAAAGGTGAACAAAATAAAGGAGTTCATTTATTCAATAAATATCTAATGTCTGCTGTGTTAATAGCACTATGAATTTGATTTTTAAACAAGCCAGGGATAGCAATCAGCTCTATAGTAAAGTAGTTAACTTACTTGCAGATCAGAGAGCATGCTTAAAAGGCTTCTGAGTAAACTTCTATCAATTGCTTCACCATTTCTTTCCCTCTCAATCAAGAGAAGAATGCCATCAATTGTCTTATTCTGGACTTTCTGATCACTTATAATATGAGCCCTAAATAACTCCAGTCCCATGTCCCTAAAATAAAAAATATATATACAATCTAAATTTATTAACAATACGACTTCTGAAAAGGATTAACTTCTTACCACATGTTAATTAGGGCTCCAGGCTTTGAAGCAGTAATTGTAGAAAAATAAAATCCACATATTTAATTATAAATAAATTATTATTAAATAGATTAAAGCACATGGAAAACTCATTTTGTCTGATGGGAACTAAAGCTAAATTCTTGTTGTCTTCCATAACTAAGTTTCTATTTCATACATACATATATTTATGACTTAGTTTTGTTGGATTATTTTCTTTGGTGAATTTCTTCCTTGTTCAATCAAGAGATAAAAGTAGTCTAAAATTTAGACAATATTAAGACATAAAATGCCTTTTCACTGTACTAGTAGTGAAGGCTTAATTGATTATTCATCATTCTGATAGTAGTCATTCTGATAGTTGCTGTAAATAGATGAGAGTCAGATAGTTAGGGGTAGAAAATTCATTATACTATTCAATTTTTTATATATACATAAATTTTTTCATAATAATCTTAAAAGAAAATGAACTCGATGATCAGTAGGCAAATGATTCACACTCATATATTCCAAGCAAACATTTGAATCCCCTGGGCTAACAAAACACTTCCTCATAAATTAATATTCTCAGGGAATGTTATCTATTTTCAGTATTAGCAAAGACAAAACATAATTAAGAAGGCAAAACTGCTATAAATAAGTCTAGTAGCTAAATGTGAATTTTAGGGGAGTATACACAGTACTACATACTCCCTTCCATTATTGTAATTAAGATTTGATTGTGATTTATAACAATCTTTTCATAAATATTTTCTGGCATCCTTACCAAATTGAGGGTAGCATTGAATTCTGAAGAACATAAGTTCTATCCAGGAACAAAAAAATGCTCCTGATCATGATCTGTCAAAGAAAAAAAATACATATCAAAAATTTTTATATTTTGTGAAGCTGAAATATTTGCTCTCGATAAAATAATAGTTCAGTTGTAGGGTCTGCATACATACTATTCTACTAGGATCAAAAGAACAGATAAATACATCTATTTTGAGAATATAGCCATACCATTTAAAAAAATTGATCCAACTTTATCAACAATTATTAATCATCTTAGAGAAATTTTCATTGTAGTGAAAAACCAAAAAAATCCTCTCAATAAATTACTTTAACCTTGCGTTATTTGGAGTTATTACTCTGAAAAGAACAATTAAGTATATCTGTTCAAACAGTAATTAAAAGAATGGATAAATGGAAGGAAGAAAGAAAATCCAAATTTATTTGTTGTTCTTCTAGCTCATTGCCTTATTTTTTTTTAGAATTCTTGAGTGCTTTAAAAAATTTTTTTAGTTTTATTTCAAATTTTTAAAGGAAAATCATGTATACACAAAAAAAAAATCACGGATATCATACAGGATTCCCATATATCACCCCACCACCAACACCTTACATTGTTATAACATATCTGTTACAGATGAAAGAACATCATCACGGTATTACTGCTACCTACAGTCCACAACTTATATTTGGTGTATTTTTTCCACAAACCATCCTATTATTAATACCATGTTTATTAGTATTCTATATTTTTTATAGCTCATGAGTAAATGTTCTCATATTTGTATGTCCATACCATTTTCATTAAACTATTCTATTGCCTAATCCTTACTGTGGTTTCTAGAAAAGAAACACTTAAAATGGTTTAATGATTTCTTTGCTAATTGAGAAGTAAAAGTAAAAAAGGGAATCAAGGAAACACACATACAATTCTTCCTTAACAAAAGTCCTAGGGGGTGAAGTTAACTTGCACATGTGAGATTTTTTGGAGGGGGGATTCAAAATTTTAATTCACAGAGCATAAGGTATAAACTAACACCAAAATAGAGAATGGAAAACACTGTGATCTAAATGGCTAAATACAGGACCACAGGTAATCAAATACTAGGCAATCTTACAAATGGGATATCCATCAAGACCTACAAACAAAAATATAACTTTTTCATGATAAATAATTTATTTGGTTAAATGTGAAAAAAAATAAAATAAATAATCCTAAGGCACAAGTATTTTTGAAATGCTCATTCACCTGTAATTTAAAAATTTTAAATACAAAACTCAACCAAACAGAGTTTCCAATTTAGAACAAGAGCAGATACTGAGGCAGTCCCCCATACTGGAAAACTTTTAAAACAAAACTTCCTATACTTGAAGAAATTTGATTATTTTTATTGTAATGTTTAACTGAAGTATAATACCTTTTCTAACTTACCATTTGTCTGCAATGATTTTGCCAGCATTTATCAATTTTCTTTAGAAAAAGAACACTATCCAATGAATCCATGAGATGCACGTTAAGGATACTTTAGAGTGCTCAATGCAAAGTAATACATACAATGTAGGAGCACACTTATCTTAAATATGGAATATATTATATAATGAATGAAACTAAATGGCACTTAATTATAGAACACTGCTATTTCTTAAATGTAAAAAAAAAGATCTCACTAAAAACAACTTTAAAATCAAATCTTAAACTGAGCACAAAAAAAACCCATAATTGAACATGTTTTCAGTTTATAACTTCCCTTAGATTATTTTCCCTCAAATAGACATCTGTTAGGACAAAAAGGGCAAAGACATAAGGACTCATTATTTACACTTATACCATCATGCAGGTTTGGGACCTAATTAAAACTGAAACATCAAAAAGCTGTTCCTTTTTTTTTCTAGGAGCAATAAATAAATAAATAAAAATACCTAGTCAAACTACTGCAAGCTGAGTTACTGAAGGATGGGGAGGGAGAAGAAAATATAAGAATTTTTGTTTTTAAAAGGATATTCTCTGAACTGATGAATCTGTGCTTTGATGTGATCTTCACAAATCTGTCTCAGCTGTTTGTACAAGTTTGCAGAAATCTTGTAAGAACAGAGATTTTCTACAGCCTGCAAGATTAAACACATATTTTCTTAAGGAGAGAATGGGGGAAGGGGGATTTCTCAATTATTGGTCACACTCTTATTAGTTTTTCAACCACATCGGTTTATTAAAAGGGGTTATTCACCCATCTAACACGCAAGGTTAAATAACAAAATATATCAATGTGGGTGGTGAACTTTTTTATAACCAATATCCTTTACCAAAAAAGAACAAATAAGTATATTCATTATGGTTGTACATGTCAAGGATGAACAGAATCATGTTAAGTTCTCCCTTGCAAAGACATGCAATTTACAGCAACTGCTCCACATACAAGCTGTCTTGTTCTTCAAAATGTTAATCACTGTCACAAGCAAAACTCCATTCTGAGCTTAAAAATTAACTTTACCAATTGTTTATTTATCAGATGGATCAGGCACTTCTACTACAATTGAACTAAAATTTATTTAGACTTCCTTGGATTTCTCTGAACAGCACAAAGCAGAAATATTACTAGCAATGTTGTAATGAGTAGGATATAATTAAATTTCAAGGAATTTTCTCCAACATTTCAGTTTTAAAATATTTAAATATAGAAACATAAAAATTTACACAACTGAATAAACATTCATTACAAAACAATATTGCATTTTTACCTCATTAATAGTTTAATTGATCTTTCTATTTATACTTAGATCCCAAAAGGAAAAGCTTCAGATTTCAGTGAGTTGAAACAATAGGCAATCTGCAATTCCAACTAATAATGACTTAAGTATTTTTCTTGCCACAATAGAAGGCAAAAATTCCATTAAAATACTCTAAGGGAGAATCCAAGTTCTGTGGTTGGAGTGGAATCTTATAGTCGGAAGTCACATTCCCAGTATGTAGATCCAGTAAATAAAATTAGCAAGGGAAAAGAAGAAAGCTTATTCAAAAACTCTTATGTCATGATAGGAAAGTTACTACACCTCACCACGAAACAGCAGGCGGATTAGGGTCAGCAGCTATGAATAAGAAGGCTGAGTCTCCGCTGGTGGGGATCTACCTTTCTTTGGGTTAGGCCAAAAATACCTAAAGATATACCTGTGTTTATTCCCTGTGCCTCTCTCTGTTCACATGGACTGCCCTCCTTCCTCCTTTAGTAGTCCCCTCATTATAGTAAATCTCATTTTCTCAGTATTTCTCATTTCCAACTTAGATTCTGTCCTATATCTTACTGCTTAATCTCCACATTTCACACTTGCAGTGCTTTTCGCCAAGCCCTACCTCTCCCAATTTCTTCTGTTTCTCATTCTCCCATAAAACAGTTCTCAACTTATCTATCATCTCAAACAAGACACTATATTCCCTTTCCACCCAGCTTAGGCCCCACTTCTTCCACCCACTTCTTCCAATAAGCATTAATTGCTTTAGCTACTGGTGATTCACAAGGCAGTCTCACTGATCAGACCACAGAGACCTGTCACTAAGTTCATACTATTTTACCTTTTACATGTATATTGTCTTCCCCAACTCTTACAGCATCCATGTATAGATATGGCCATGTACCTGTGTTCTTTTTGGGCTTTAAACCAGGCGAATATATCAAGTATTCAAAACACTAATCAATCTACATGTCTCTACAACAGTTAGCAATTCTCTACAACAGTTAGCAATGTATCCTGCATATAGAAGGGGCTTAATGAGAAAACTGGCCAGGAAACATAATTAAAATACAGTGTGCTAGGTGCTACAATGGAGATAAGCATATGCTGCCAAGCAAACATACAAATAAGGCCCGAACCCAGCCTTTAGGAGAAGGTAAGTCAGGAAAGGCTTCCTGGGCAAAGTATAGAGGGGAGTCCCAAAGACTTAGAAGGAAATGGACAAAGAGTCAGTGGAAATAATGAAAAATAGAGAAGTAAAGTGGACTTTTTATGCATATAGCCTCACCTCATTTAGTCAGAGGTTGATTTTTAAGATGTTAGAGGCAAGAAAGGCAGAGGCATCTAAGGTGAGTTTTAAAGGTCAAGTGGGAAGGGAAGACTCTGCCTAACTTAGCTTTCACTGCTTCTTAAAACAGGTCAAATCTAGTAAGTTCCCCTCTTCAACAACCTTCCATCAAGCTCTTCATGCACTGTTATAGAGAAATCCCATTATAGGTTAACAAAATTAAAATTTGCAAAGGGCAGATCAGTGTGGAGTAAGCTATACTACCACTTACACAAAAAGGAAGAAAATTAATAAATACACATTTGCTTTTACAAACAAAACATCTCTGGAAAGATACAAAGTAAACTAATAATACTGACTGTCCAGAAGGGAACTATTTGGGGAGTTGAGGGGATGCAGTGGGAGTGAGACTTTTCACTGCATGTTCTTTAATACTTTGTGGGTTTTCAACCAGGTGAATATATTAAGTATTCCAAAAAACCTATATAAATATCTGCCCTCCCCCTAAAATAAAACCCTATCTCCTGCCCACATTTTCTGTCATGGCATTCAAGGTCCAATCTTACCATTTTAGTCTCATTTCTGACTATAAACTACCTCGCATCCTGTGAGCTAAGCTAAGCACTGCCTAAAACAATAGCTTTCAAATTTTTTTTTACCACAAGTCACCATAAGAAATATATTTTAGGTCACAATCCATTGTACATAAAATATATCTAACTTAAAATCTCCACAAAACTACACATCATTACTATGTATGATTCACTGTGATATTTTCTTTTATTTCTTTCAAACTTCTTAATTTCATGGCCCACTGACAGGAGTGTACTAGAGCATAAACTCTTAGGGGCAAGGACTGAGTGATCTCTATATCCCCAGGGTTATCTGAACAGCTTTGCACACAAAAAGCAGTCTCTGATTCAACAACTTTGGCGGAGGCTAAATGTTTCTGGCTTAGCAATTACAAACGATAACAGGGTGCTGAACTTTTGGCCTAAGGGGTTAACTATTTATAGAAGGGAAGGAAGACACTCCATGAAACTTTTCAACAACTGATATGGCAATAAAACTGAAATTATCTCCCATTTTACATATGGTAAAATGGCTATAACATTGAAAATAGGTAAAATTCTAAGAATTTATAGAAGGAAACCATAAAATTAAACCTAAATTACTTTTCTTTTTATATCTAGTAAAAAGGGCTTAAATAAGTCATTGAAAATTACCGAGGATGAAGAATATGTAGTTGCATAATTTTTGACAATAGGGATAGTGTTGATATATAATTTAGTAAAAGGAAAAGAACAGATAACAGGCTAAGTTTCAATGGCAGAAATACATCAAAACTGAAGTAACAGTAGTTAAGCAAACTTACATGGAATCAAACAGCCAGTCATCAACACTGCTAAGAATCTAGCCACTTACCTTAGCACCCAGATTTCATGAGAGGGATACAATATTTGTTTCCAGGCTTGTGGTCATCTACTCTATAAATAAGTCCTTAACATAAAGATTCATTACCTAAGATTTATCTCAAAGACAGCTAACCAAGTAAGAGTTCTGGTAATTAATGACAGATAAAATTATTTTCATCAGAATTAAAGTATGGACCAGACTTCCTTCAAAGATAATACCTATACATTTGTGTTAAGAACAAATGTTATGCTCTCCTATACAGATTTCCAACCAGCTCCAAAAAAGGGTAGTTTATTTTAAATCACTAGGCAGCTATTCATACAAAGGCTAAGAAAAGGAAAATAATCCCATTATTTAAAATATTACTTAGTAAAAAATTCACACCAAAATCAAAATTCCAACTGTTCTGATTCCACAGGTAAAAGGACACATTCTTAAGAAGTACAGAAAGAAGGATGCTATTCATAGAAAGTTCTGCTTTTTCTTATAATTTTCTTTTCAATTTGGCTAATATTATCTACTGAAGCATATTTGGAATGCAATCTATCAGGCAGCTGATGTGGCCCAGTGCAGATTTAAATTTTAAAATATATGTGGCTCTAGATCTATATAATAATAAAACACAACTTTAAAATGAAGATTTCTTTAAAGATACAATATTTATTATCATTAATGACACTGATACACAGCAGGCACTGGCACTATACTAAGCACTTTTTTGCTATTTCCTTTACAACTTAACAACTCTGTGATATAGGTAGTGTTAGTCTCCCCATTTTGCAGATGAGGAAATCAAGGCTTAGAGAACTTACCCATAGTTACATGGTAAGTGAGTAACAGCTATCTAAAGGCTGATGAACTCAAAACTCAGTGTGCATTTAACCATATTGCCTATTCTGTTTAAAATCTAATCATTCAGGGAAGCAGATTTGGCTTCTGCTTAACGGATAAGAGCGGATAGAGCATCCACCTACCACATGGGAGGTCCAGGGTTCAAACCCAGGGCCTCCTGATCGGTGATGAGCTGGCCCACACACAGTGCTGATGCGCACAGGAAGTACTGTGCCACACAGGGGTGTCCCTTGCATAGGGGAGCCCCATGTGCAAGGAGAGTGCCCCTAAGGAGACCTGCCCTGCATGAAAAAAAGTGCAGCCTGCCCAGGAGTTGCGCCGCACACACGGAGAGCTGACACAGCAAGATGACACAACAAAAAGAGACACAGATTTCCAGTGCCGCTGAGAACACAAGCGGAATGGACAGAGAGAACAGACAACTGGGGTGGGAGGGGGAAGGGGAGAGAAATTTTTTTAAAAAATCTAATCATTCAGACAAAAACCAAACCAAAACATTAACCATCACCTGACTCTTAAAGGATTTTAAGGTTAAATAACTTTTGAAGTCAAGTACAATTCTCATTTAAAATTACTTTAAAAAGTCATTGTTTACTGCAAATACACTCAGAACAGCATGTTCTTTTCTAGAAATTAAAGACTTAGTAAGCAGTACATGCAACCCACACTAGGGTTTTCCATGCTTAAACTTTAAATGCAAAACGTTTTCTCATGTATAGAAGAAAGGTCTGGACAGACAAATGCCAAATAACTGTTTACTTAAGGGAGAGAGATTGGGATGGAAGGATAAGAGATTTGGAGTACTTTTGTTTTGCATATTACATACTACTATATTGTTTCAATTTTCAGAGAATTCATTTTAATTGTACTTCAGTGAGTCAAAATCAATCAAGTACCTGAATTTCAGATGGCATGAAAAAACTTTACCTGCTTTACCCTTTTATCCTTTTTTGAACTCAAACATCTCAAAATAATCTTTCTGAGAACAATGCAAAGAAGGTTTATAAAATTATGGTTCAACGATAAAGAAGCCGGAAACAACTGTTTTCAAATTCATACTAGTAGAAATGGTAAGGTACTATGAAAAATGCAAACACTCAAAAGTTACAACAATCCTGATTTTAGGCTAAAGAAATATAACTGAACAGCAGATAATTCTGAAGTAAAAGGAAAAACACAAAAAATACAAGCTATGAGCTCTCGAAACTTACGGGGATTTAACAGAACCAATACACCTAGAAAAATATTTTCAAATCAAAAGCTCTGGAAAAATATTCAAGGCACAGTAAATAGGGTTCTTTAACAACTATCATCAATATCTGTCATAAACATAAAATATATAAACACTTTTAAATTAAATATGCTGTACACTACCATATCCAAATAAACATCATATAAGCACATGAATAAAAACCGTTAACTGCTTTAATGATTAAAATACAACTATTTGTTTATAACACGGCACTACAGAAGTATTCAAAATACTGTGACATATTAGTGAGGCAGCATGACAATGGAAAGTTCACAGGACTAGGAATAAGAGCATCTTGGTGTGAGGCCCCACTGTGCCAATATATGACTCTGGGCAGGTTATTTAACCTCTCTGAGACTGTTTCCTCATCAATGAAGTGAAGATAATACTGCTTGCCCTTTCTGCTTCACAAAGAGTTTCTGTGATGCTTAAATGAGATAATACAAGATGAACCTGTTTCGCAGGCTAGCACACACATTGTCCACAGAAAGATTTTGGACCACATGATCTTTAAGGCCTTTTCAATTCTAATTCCGTAATTCTACTCATATCATTGGGCAACTCTGGAGCCACATATGTAAACAACCAGAAGAGCCAAACGTGGTAGGTGAATACTTTAATAGCTAATACTACTACTAGGCATTTCTTTAGCCTAAAATAATGCACTTACACAGCATTATTATACTTATCAATATTACATAACATTATTACTATGTGTTAGGCACTGAGTGTTTTCCATGCATTAACTCATTTAATTCTTACAGCCACAGAAACTAGTTACCTCAATTGACATTTTACAAGTGAAAAAGACATACTGTGGTTTATGAAAAGTCTGACTAGTGAAAACATCAACTTATATTTATATATCATAGTGTTTCAAGGTGTTTTTTCACATATATTATCTTATTTAATTCTTATAAGCAACCCTACGAGGGAGCTAGGGCAGGTATTCTTTCCTATACTTTGCAGAAGAGGAAACTAAAGCTGGGAGAGGGTTAGTACCTTGCACAAAGATCACAGGGATAATGACAGACAAAACTAGATTCAAAACCTCTGTCTTGTGTCTCCTAATCCAGGGTTTGTCCATCACCACACTAACTCTTCAACTAAAATGAACAGATGAAAACTACACATACTGATACACTGAACCAATGTTTTCTTTCAAGGTATTCACCAATACAAAAGCTCACGCTATTTTGTGCTCTGAAATGATTTTTCAAAATACAAAACTGCTGATGCTATAATGAAAAGTAACTTCCCAAATTGGTTGTGTCAAAAACATTGTAAGGCAAAATACTTTGGTAACAAGAAATCTAAACCAGTAACTGCCCTTAACATTGTATTTAAAATAAATTCTTCAAGTAAAGACCTATTTGTTAAGCAAAAGAAACAAACCTGAACCTTAGACCAATTGCTGGGCTACAAACCATTGTTCCTTTTTGGGCTAAGGAGACAAACATAAAGAGCAAGAAAAGACATGTCAAAAGGCTACTAACAGGAAGGAGATTGAGTGAAAGATAGGGAGAATATATGCATTTCTTGAGGCCTTTCCTATATGTGGGTAACACCACAATGCAAAAATTATCACAATACAATGGCAAGTCCCAAGAAATCAGCTTTGGGATCCATGCTATAGGATTCCATTATACGTAAAAACTCTATTATACTAAGGTACTCCCAACTGAAAACCCTAATCAGAAGGGTCCAAGCTAAGGTCAACTCATACCAATATGACTGTACTCAGAGTTTATATGAGAATACAAGGTTTGATTATAAAACAAAGGGCATAAATCAAGAAATCATCATTTGAAGGGACCCAAAACTCAACCTAAGGACCTGCTTCAGAGGGTGAAATAGATATACATCCCACCTCAATTTATGCTAATCAAATACGGTTATTCACATTAATACATACCTGGTAGAGTTCTTCTAAATTGTATTTAATTGAAGTACTATTCTGGATAGCTTCCACTGCTTCTTTCAGTTTCTGCCATGTTTCATCAGTGTAGTTTTCTGGTAATTTAGGCTTATCTAGTTGACACATAAAAAGATTGATATCAGAATATTATGTAGGATATATTAACTGAAGACTCCATACTATACAATAGCATAACTACTTTTTTAGGAAAAAGCATGATCCTTATAACTTTATTATACCAAATATTAAAGTAACCACTGTATTTAAGCTTAGCATAAAAAATAAAATTTGAAATTCCACCACACTGTTTAAGTCATTTTAACTCATCTAATAAAATTGAAGAAGAGTTTTTTTTTCTCCTATGGATTGTATTGCTTAAAAAAAAAAGATTCAAGAATGACAGCTAAAACCTAAGCCAACATGAATGTTGTCTGAGATTTAGATAGTGAATGCCTACTATGTACAAGGTACTTTATAAACATCTTAATCTTCCCCAAAACACCCTGAGGAACGAATTATTATCCCTATTTACAATTGAGGAAACTGAGGTTCAAAGATTCATTTTAACAGAGCTTGCTCAAGGTCACCATAGATAGTCATTCGCAAAGCTGGGATTCTAACCCAGGTCTCTTTGACTCCCAAATTCATACAGCATCTATAGAAATGGAAAGAAGTATCTTAATGAGCAGAGTGAAATTTTTTAAAAATTAAAACATCCAAATCACCCCAAAATCCATTTTCAGAAATGGAAAGAAACATCTTAATCTAAGCTTTAATTTTAACTTCCTTGACAAGCAATAAGTGAATTTTTTTAAAAAATCAAAGCATCCAAATACCTTAATGTGTTTTTATTTTAGGGAGGAGAGGAAAAATACGAACAAAATCTCTGAAACCAATTTGCAAATGCAATTAGGATCATAGCATATTTCTTTTAGAATTCTTGGCTATTAAATTGATATTTTAAAAATGAAATAGTGAGTACATTAGCCAATTACAATTCATATTCACTCCAGAATGCTCAACTATTAAATGAGATCACATCACTCTTGGAAGCCTGGGATGGGAGGGAAGTAATATTAAAAAAAAAAAGGTTAAAAAATAGACAATACTATAACCCTCTACTTGAGACAAAATATGGCATATTCCTAATTTCCACACTAATCTTGAAAGCACAAACATGGAGAATCTAATTTCCTCAATATTTAACACTAATATTTACCCATAAGACACCTATCTAGTAGATATTTCTTAAGTTCATTCACTTGCGTCTCTGTTTAACATTAATATCTATTACCTGCCAGTTTAGGGTGTTGAAAGAATAAGTCAGAAAAACAGAACACATTCAACAAATAAAAATTCAGCTCATTTACATTTTTAAAACTTGCTGATTTCCTATCTGCATCAATGATTCCACAATATTGTCAATCACACATCTTAAACACAACATCAACAAAATTTCCTAAAAGCTGCAAGTCAATACTTTAAACTCATTTTAGTGCTGCAAAAAATATAGTAATTGTTTCTATCTTTAGACTAGAGGTACACAGAGTTACTACTTCTGTGCATACAAAGTATTTTTCACTTCCAAATCCTATCTTTGGAAAGAAATGTTGAAACCATACATAATTCCGTCTCAACAAATATTGCTTCCACAATGAGTGTCAAAAATATAGCATTCAATATTATAAATCTAACTGTAAGGTTTATCTGAGCATGAAAGGATCACCACTGCTACCTGCATTTCTAAGGACTGAAGAATGTGGCCTACTGAAGCCTAAGAATAAAAATCCAAGCAGTGCCAAGACTCACTATGGACCTGAAATAAATAAACCTCTTTAGATCCAACTTTCTCACCTGTAAAATCTGGATCAATCATACCGACTATTGATATTATAAGAAATGACAGATTAAGTATAAGAAATTGAAAAGGACCTTAAACTAGGCACAGAAACACTCGGTGTATGCTTCAGCAAAAGGATTTTATCCACCCCGGAAAATGAACCCTCCACCAAAAAAAAAGGACCTCCCTCTACCTCATTGATTATGCATACAACATTAGGCCACCTCTACACTGTTTAATATATTAACATAAATAGAACATGTGACCACTCAATCCTTAGTAGGTGATTATGAATTTGGGCCATGGTTACCTTTAAAGTTCTTGATCACTAACTTCTTAGCAGAGCCAGGCTTGCTGTTAGCAAAGCTAGAGACGGTGGTAGAAGATTTGGCCAGGCCGTTTGCATGATGTACCGAAGCCACAGAAGAGATTAATATACTCTTATTTTTAAGTTGTTGCTGCTGAGATGTTGCAGCAGTTGGTGAAGACGAAGAGGAGGAGGAAGAGGATTCCTCAGCCATTTTCGCATCAAACCCTACAAACTCCAGGGTGTCTTCAAAACGCAGCTTCTTCTGTATCGGTACGTGGCTGGAAGCAGCCACTGGAACCCCCAAGCAGGAGAAGGACGAGGTTGAAGGGGATGCCGAATCCCTGGGTTGTGAAGGAGGAGTGGAAGAGGAGGAAGAGGTGGAATCAAAGTCTTCTCTCTCGTTACTACTGTTACTGCTGCTGCTGCTGCTGCTGCTGTTTAACTTTCTCTTCTTGGCAGAGGTGGGCGGAGTGGTGCTGGTATTACCATCAGTGGCAGATCTGACCTCCTGAGCAGCAGCAGCAGCTGAGGGATTGGGGGAAGAAAAACCTGTTGGAAACATGAAAATAGCGGGGTCAACAGGCAGAGGTGCATCAAAAACCTACGTTTATATGCCTGTATGCGTGTAGGAGAGAAGGTGGTAATGCTAGAGGGGGAAGGGAAGAAAGAAAAGAGGAGAAACACAGAGGACGAGAAGGAAAGTGAAGGGGGGGGGTTACACCGGGGGAATGGGAGGGTTTGGGAAGGCGGATAGGCTGACACCAGAAGTGAGCAGAACCAGGGGAGGGAGAGCGAATGAGGAGGGAGACAGGTAAACGGCCGTGCTGTCCCCCTCCCCAGCTTTTCAATTTCTCTCCCCCCCTTTCTGCAGGAGCGACTCAGTCTATGAGGCTGCAGCTCCTCCTCCTTTTTTCCCCTCTCTCAGGGAAGGAAGATGCTGTGGAGGGGGCGGGGTAAAGGGGAGAGAGCCAGGGCTTGTTATTGTCAATAGCACAAGAAGCTAAAGATGGCGACACTTCCGGTCACGCGGCGCCGAAGGAGGGGCGGCGTCTCTCACCCGGAGTGGGGGTTGGAGAGAAGCACTGCAACCACCCGGGGGCGGGAGAGCTGAAGAGTGGTGAGGCGGCGGGAAAGGGCGGCTAGAGCGCCCCAGACGCTCTTGCTCTTTCGCTCTCGCTCTCCCTCTCCCCTTCCCTGGCAGCACCCTCCTCCCCTGGCCCATCGGTAACTCCCACCCCCTCCTTAATGTTCCCGCGGGAAGCTTGGCGTTGAAGCGCCCTTACCGGAAGTGACTGGGCAGACACTTTTCATAGCGCCCAGATCCCGAAGCCCCCAGGTCCGCAGGACTAGAAGGGGGAGGGGGGTAAGGAGTAAGGGGGGCGAGAATGGAAAGGGAGGAGAGGGCGGGCCTTCGAGACAGCTTCTGCGCTCCTGATTGGAGTTTTCTGAACGTGACAGGGGCGGAGAGGGGGGGAGGTGGCGGGCGAAGGAGCGGGAAGGCGCCTGAAGGGGAGGGAAGGTGGTGACGGGGAGGGGCGGGGTGAGCTAGCTGGGAAAAAACAGGAGGGAGGGAGTAAAAAGTAAGAGAACGGGAGAATGGAAACTTTGAAAGAGATAAAAGAATAAGACGGGGTTGCAAGGCAAAGGGAGTAGCCGGAAATAAAGGAAAACATAATAATACTATTATGCGTGCTGTTACTGAGTAATGTCACGATGTTAAGATAGAAAAGGAGCTTATATAAGAATAAAAGTTTTTGATTCGGTAGACCTAAAAATTGTTTCTCTTTTATAAGGACGCCACTGACCCACTACCGCATAGAGCCTGAACTTTGATAAATTTACCAGAAATGTAGCTGCAAATCTTTTTACCTTCCTAAAAGGATTTTTCTAAGATGGCTGGCCAGAGTTAAGGGTGCATTTCAAGACCAAGAAACAGAAAGGTAACTAACTAACTCCTCCCCCCCCAAATCAAGTACAATTCCCAGGACCACTTCCTACCCACGCCCCATCAGTCATTAACCAGGTAATTTATAGATTAAACAAAGCTTCCTTCTTTAATCAAATCTCAACTCATACATTTTGTCTCAAAGAAGATGTTAGGAGATCAATATTGGCAAAAGTCAACGTTTTCTACCAATGTGTTCCATAGGTGAAGTTTTAATTTGGTTATTCATTTTTAAAAATCCTTACAAATTTGATTAAATTAGCAACAACAATCCTTGTAAATTCCCTCTTGGGTGGTTTTTCCTTGACTGGAAGGCTGGAAGGCATTCTCAGGGGAGAGAACACAGTGTCAAATAAAACTGAATTTGCCAACCTATTGATCATCCAAACTGCAGAAACACTCAACCAGCATGTATGGGAAAACTTTATAATACCAGCCACTATTCCAGGCCCCTGCCCTTGAGAAACCAGTGGGGAAAGACAGATTCAAAACAAATTTCCATAACAATACTATAACAAATGAACAAAATGCTGTGGGAACAGAGAATAAAACAAATTTGGGGGAAATTTGGAGTAGTCAGGAAGAGTCTCACAGAGATGACATTTATGCTAGATCTCAAAGTGGGAATTGCCACACACACAAAAAAAAACAAAAAAACAACCAAACCGGAGGGGAGAGGGTGTAAGGCATTCTGGGTAATGGAAACAACATGGGTAAAAAGCAGGGAGTGTGAGAAGGCCTTGTCTGTTTATGGGAACATGGGGACGTGCAATGAGGCTGGAAGGAAGGGTAGCTGGTAGGGAATGAAGGAAGATGTCGGACTCGGGAGTGCCTGGTTACACCAAACCAGGAATTTTGGGGTCTACCCTGCAGGCTCTAGTAGACAGTGAATGGGAAGACAAGAGAACAATCCTGGCTTTGAAAAGCAGAGGAGTAACAGGATTGTGAGTAAAGTAAAAGGAGCTTATTATATAGTTTGTGGTAGGTAAATCAAAACCCAGGGAATAAATCAACTTTATAACATTGTTTTAACAGGTCCACTTTTTTTTTGTCCTGAAAAGTCCCTGTTTAAATGCACCTCCTCTTGGAAAGGTAGGGTGGGGCATTATCAAATATCTTTGGGCAGTTTAATGACTGACTGCTGAGAGCAAGTCTAATGGAACTAAGGTCCCTAGGCTGCACAGAGAGAAGACAGAGGCAGAAGGAAGAGAAGATGGGAACAATCCTATCTATTGTAAAGGTACTGTATAGTCCTTGTACCCAGGGAAGATGTCCTAAAACTTTAAGCCTTTCCTTATTGTGTCTCACATTTCACACAATGCTAAACAACTGTGAAAATGCAAAGTAAATACTTATGGAATTGATTATTTCATTTAATAATAAAATAATGCTGTGTCTTTATAAAGGAGGATTAAATGGCAAATTTTCAGGATTTAATTAGCAAGGTTATTCTAATTCATGTGGCTGTATTCCTTAGAAAGAGGTATGGAGGTGCTAGCTATTGTTAAAATTATAAATATGGTGCAATTGAAAGGGAATGGACAAAGTTAAAGCTGCTTTTACCATGCAAACATAAACGTTTATACCAACCTAAAGAGCTGAGTCCTATAATATTCAACTATAATCTAGTAATGGTAGTGCCCAATCTGACAAGGTTATCCAAGCCCTTCAGTCTTCTGAGTTATATCTTATCTCTAAACGCACAGATCCTTATTTATCTTTCAAAAAGACAATATTAAAAAATAAATGTTTAAAAAATAAAAATAAACGCACAGATTCTTGGTTCTTGAGCACTTTGAATGACTCAGTAGACTAACCTACTCTTTACATTTTCCATGAAACATCCTTAAGTGAGTTTTATGGAAAAAATAATTTTTTCTTACATAATAATTATTTTCCTTTTGATTTTGTATTAGATCAATCCTTATATATTTAGCACATCTTTATATGGATACATAATTTTCACTTTTTTTTCCTTAGGAGGTACGGGGGATTGAACCCAGGACCCCATACATGAGAGGCAGATGCTCAACCACTGAGCTACATCTGTACCTTATGGATACATAATTTTAATAATGCTTTATTAAACATTTACTGTATGATGTGTGAGGACAACAACTGTTTCTTCTGAGACTTTCAGACCAATTTAAAATGAAGAAAGACCTCCTGCATGGCTTTGTAAAACATCTTTTACCTCAAGAATCAACTAACTGGGAATAGCTAAAGCATAAACATATGTTCCATACACCTGTATCATATCTGCAAATGACTGCCAACCAACTTTAAACACATTATCAACATTAAACTACATTTTTCAAGGTTGACCTCACTGCAACCACAATAAGCATGATGTGTAATATAGGACACCATACAATTATAGTCATCATCAGACTAAACTAGATTGAGCACTTAACACATATTCTATTTATAGAATCATCTTCTGAGTTCAACTCATACCTTAGAAACATTAATTAAACTTTACAACGCTGCCAAATGAGGTGTAGTTATTATTGACCTTATTTTAACCAAGTAAATAAATAAGTCTGTAGCTATTTATAAAGGAAAATACATGCATAAAGGAAGAAATTGAAACAGACATAGGACTAATTTTTTCTAATTTCCATCCCCCTATTTCTGTACGAATCTCCATTAAAAAGGCAGAGTGTGACCTGTTTCCTTTTTTTGGTCGCAGGGATTCCCCAGGGTGCTTGGTTTTAGGTCCTCTCCAGACATCTCCTAGCAGGGATTTGCCAGTGGACAGACAATCCTGGAAGGCTTGTAATCCACTGACTGGGATTTTCCTTTTAAAAAGAAGATACTGCTTGCTCAGAATACCAAAGATGTTTCTGAAGCAAGCATTGCTTAAGAATGTATCAAGAAAAAAGAATCGCTGGGCAACAGGCGGTCCATTTTCTCTGTCTTCTTTTTTGAAAGACTGTCTTTGAAGCAGGGAAATAGAGACTGCAAGCCAAGCAGTGCTGAGATAGTAAAATAAAGCTTATATCATAATAAGGGCTTTGTTAGCTATCAACAGCAATAGGCTGCTATGGGACGACTGAGGAGGCCAAGGCTCAAGTAAAAGATACAACTACACAATGTGAATTCATCCTTTTCCCATCCTGGAGTTCATTTATAAAAGCAAGGAGCTTAATAGTAATAAATGCTTAACCTAAAGTGCTAAGTATAATGTAAATAAATAACATGGATCGTATATTTGTAACAAAATCATATACTATATAAAATTATAAACTGAAGATTTATGGATAGGTACATCAATTGTTTGAGGACTTCTTCCCTTAACTCAAAGTGGGAAACAGGGCCGGCCATAGATTATGTTGCCATAGCACTTGCCTAATATCAAGTTGTTTGACTTACTTTTAACCTTCTGTTTACTTTATCAATGACTCTCACATTCCCCCCACATCCATCCCTCCTTAATGTTTGATCTAATGTCATCAGCTTTTCTTTTTTTTCAGGAACAGGGCCAGTTTAAGTTTAAATCTTCAGTTCCTAACTTTGATTGCAGATTAGAATCTCCTACCTGAGCAGTTTTTAAAAGAACACTTTTGCCCTAGTCCAATTAAATCATAAGCTCTGTACCTCAGTTATTGGTATTTTTAAGAAACTCTCCAAGGTTACCAGACCGTAGTTGTAGATGAAGTGAGTATACACTGTGATTTGAATGGAGCCGATAAACCCTTCTATTCCCTTTAATGCCTGAAAATTCACAATTTTTTATTCACTCCTTTGGATAAAACAATTCTTCCTCTAGGAATCCTCTTTTCAAGTGCAAATCAGCCAGAGGACTTAGTTCTTAACCCTATACGGTGACTTCTTCTTGGGGAGAAAAGGACAATATGAAAGTTATAAATGTGTGGGGGTAAACAGAACTAGGAGAATGTACTGCAATGGGGGATAGGCAAAGGGAAGGCTAAGGTTACCAACAAGAGAGGAAAGATTTTTGAGTACAATTTGCTGACCTCACAGTATTGCCTAGGGCCAATTCTGCTTTGTGAAGATTGCATATTTAAGATCTATTCAAGTTTGACAGCTTATCCCAGCTGTCAAACTCATGTTAAAAAAATTTAAATATTTTTATAGGCAAAGTAAAGAGCAGACATTTAGGAATGTAGGTTTGGAACTATCCATAAATGCTTGCCTTCTGAATTACATGCCCAACTTCTGAATTATCACTTACCATATGGATTTTCTATTGCCAAGTCATCTATTTTTTCTGATTCTGTTCAAACGTCCTTTCTTCACACCAATAACATTATTTCTTTTCCCAATTCATTTGATCACTGAACAAAAATGTGTTGAGCAACTACTCTGGGCAATGCACTGTACTAGAGGATATGAGGGAATACAGAACTAATACAGACTTTCATTTCTGGTTGATTTTATAATTTTCAAAGCACTTTCCAACACAATATTATTTCATCCTCCTAACCACACTGTGAGGTGGATCAGGTGCCATTCTTATTTTGCAGATGAGAAACAGGCTCAGGGAAGGAGGTTAAAATATTTGCCAAAATCACAAAGCACACAGACTTAAATCCAGTTCTTATCTAGCAGTTTACAATTTAGTAAGGAGACAAGCCGTAAAATAGTATTAAGTAGCAGGCAAGTTAGGAAAAGAGGTTCTGAGTCTCACTCACCAGGAGAAAAAATGAAAAGGAATAATAAAATAATTCCCTTATTGAATTGAGCCAAATTGCAATGCCTAAAGGAGAACAAGCTTGGACGCAATTCAGGTCATCATCAAGCAGGTAGGACATAGTAGCAAATAATACACATCCATGGAGACAGTGGCAATTTGGTTATAGGTGATCAGTCCACTCCCAGGCTGGACCTTCAGGGGCTGATCTTCACAGAAGGTACAAACTAACTGCTTTTCCTGGCCAAAGCCAGGCAAACATTGAACAAACCTTGCCATAGAACCCCTTCAGATCCAGTCACTGAATATATAAAGACAATCCTTGCCCACAAATAGTTCTCAATTGGCTTAGTGGGTGAGGCAGACAATTACAGAACTGACAATGGCTGCTATGGGAACGTAGAGAAGGGAAACATGGCCCAGCCTACAAAGGTAGGGTGGGGTGGAGGAAAGATGGGGGTGGGGAGTTAAAAATAGCTTCCACAGAAAGTAATTCAATCTAAATCCCTAGGATGAGTGACAATTAGGGAGACTAGAGGAGTGGGAGGGAGCAAGGGGCACAAAGAAGGAAAACATTTTTAAGTCCTGAACGTGAGAGAGAATAAGGCATAGGCAATTACAGGAAGACTAGTTATCAGTGCTTAACTAGAGTCCTAAAAAGAAAGTGGAAAGTTAAGCAGAGAAATCAAGGCAGCATCCATGTCTTATATCTGGCACAGTAATTCCAAAGCCTGCTGTTGGAGCTGTGGCTACTCAATAATAGTTCTTGCCTTGAACCAGGCTGGTTCAGGAATTGGATCTACAGGTTGGACTAATCCTTGGAAATAAACTGAGAACAATAAAAGAGGTGGGGATGAGGCATAGGAAATAAGACATGGGCTTACAAGATAATACAGATGCACATACTACCACATACAGAAAGCGCAGAGGTCAAGAAATTACCGCTGGTGAACCAAATATGATCAATTGCCTGTTTCTGTAAATAAAGTTTTATTGGAACATAGCCATGCCCACTTGTTTACATATTTTCTAAGGCTGCTTTTTGTCTTAAAACAACAGAGTTCATTAGTTGTGACAGAGACCATATGGCCCATGAAGGAAGCCATTACAGAAAAAAAAAAAAGTTGCTGATACTTGCGCCATAATATACTAAATGATACAAACAGAGATATGGAGACTGTTTAGTGGTGGCACAGAGGAGAAAGTAATTTAAAACAGTCTGCATTGCCTTTGATGAGGATTTCAAAGGATGGCAAGAGAATATGCTTTGATAGGAGACTGGCTAAATAAATTGTGATATATTCATACAATGTAAAACTATACAGAATTGAAAAAAAAACGAGTGAATTACAGCTATCTGGATAAATCTCAAAAACCTTGTTACATGAAAAAAGCAAATCATAGGCACACACATACATTTTGATAATAATTTTGCAAAGCTCAAAAAATAAGGAAAACTTAGGGATGTATAATGTGGTTAAGCTATTAAAATATAAAATGGAAATAATAAACACAAAATTCAGGATAGTCGATTGCTCCGGGGGATAGAAGGGATGAGGCTGGGGAAGGAGAATTTAGGTAGATTCAAAAATATTGGTAGTATTTTATTTCTTAAGCTGGATGACAGGTTCATGGTTGTTTGTGCTATTGTTATGCTCCACAAATTACAGGTCACAAATATTCTTTTTTATGTATTAAATATTACATAATAGAAAGTTTTTAGCAGTTTAAAGGCAGCAAGCAATAACCTGTAGAACACCACAGCACAGCAGTTTGGAAAGAATAACTGCCAGAGATTGCAAAGGACATCTAGGACTGAATTTTGTAACATTTAAGCATGTCTTGTGGATACCCTGAAATTACTTGGTGAGGGGACGAGGGAAGCACCTTCCAACATGGAAGAAAATGGACTTTCCATGGTCCACAAGATGGGAGCTTGGAGTTATAATTTGCAGATTAGAAGAAATCTGAAATTAATTTGTAGTATCAGGATGGTGAGACCTGGAGACCTCCTGTGGTGGTTTGAGGCTGTATGTACCCCGGAAAAACATGTTCTTAAATTCAATCCATTCCTGTGGATATGAAACCATTTTAAGCAGGATATTTTAAATGAGGTTACTTCAGTTAAGGCCCACCTCATTCAAAATGGTTCTTAATTCTATTACTGGAGTCCTTTATAAGTGGAGAGAAAGTCAGAGAGAGAGAGAGAAAGCCAAAGGAAGTAAGAAGGTGATATCAAGGAAACCCAGAAGAGAATGGAGAGGCCAGGAGAGGCCACCATGTGCATTGCCATGTGACAAGCTACGGACCAAATATCAACAGCAGCCAGCCCTAGAATGCCGTTGCCTCCAGGGAGAAAGCATTGCCTTGATGATGCCTTGATTTGGACTTTCTTTTAGCCTCAAAATGATAAGCAAATAAATCCCCATTGTTCAAACTGACCAATCTCATGGAATTTGCCAGAGCAGCCTAGGAAACTAAAACACCTCCCAGTTACTTGGGAAAGGAAACATATGTAAAGACATGGAAGTATAAGAAAGATCATGGCCCATTTAAGCAAATGCAAGTATTACCATGCTGTATGACTGATGTGCAGTAGGCCTGAGGGGGGATCTGTTAGAGATGAAGACAGAGAGGCAGGCAGGGTTCAGATCATGACAAACACTGTATGCAGTGCACCAGAGTTTGGATTTCATCCAGTAGATCATGGGAAATTACTGGAGGGCTTTAAGTAGGCAATGGATGCCTAAATGCCTATGGTCAGATAAGCATTTAGAAAGACCACTCAAATGTGATTCAAATGTCCAGGCCTCAACAATTTTTGAGTAAGACATAAGGTGACATCTCCCCTCCCTGCTCCCCAACTACACCATTCCCCAAAGGCAACCTCAGTTAACAGTTTGCCGATTAAAGATCTTTTTCCACATATTTACCTACACATAGTTTTTCTTTATTTTAAAAACATGGATCATACTACTGTGACTTTGACTTATTTTTTCCTTAATATTATATTATGGGCATTTTTCCTTGTCAGTATGCATAGTTCTACCTCACTCTTTTTAAAGGCGCTATAGTATACTGTATATTATTTTACATGTTCTTGTCACTTTTTAAAAATTCTAAGTACTTTATTGTTTTTAGTTTCCCCTTTCCTTATTTTTGCTGGACTGACTGAATTTCCTTTCTTCCTTTTTCTACTATTAGTGATAGGAAAGCTCAACACAATATTTCCATTCTAGTAACCTTTCAGTTTTATTTACAAATAACACACAGTCTTCTTAAAAATATATATAGAAAAATATAGGATAAAAGTGGAAATGTCCCTTCATTGTTAGGTTGGGTGCCTAGACTTCCTCAGCATTTATGTGCATATACAAATAGGAAGCTTTGGTATTTTTAAGCATAAATGGTATCACAGCGTACATACACATCTACAACTTGCTTTTTTTCACTTAATGTGTATTGGAGATTTTTCCATGGCAGTAGAGAGGTTCTTTTTAAGATCTGCATACTATTTCACAGTAAATACATACCACATTTCATTTAACTATTCTATTTTTTGACATTTGGTTATTTCCACTTTTTGCTACTACCAGCATGCTGCAATAAACATACTATAAAATAAATATTTGTACATGTGTGGAAGTATTACTGAGGATTTATTGGAAGAAGTGAAATTGGGTGAAGGGGAAGGTATATTTAAAATCTTGATAGACTGCCATTATTATCCTTCAGAAATGATGTATTAATATACACTCCCAACTTCAGAATGACCGTTGATTGCCCCACATCCTTAGCAACACTAAATATTATCAAACTTTACAAGTTTTGCCAAAATAATATATGAATTCATTCTTATTGTAAAACAACAACGACAAAGCAAAAGCAGAAGAGCCTTCTTGACTTCCATTCTTTAATCCCAATTCTCTCTGGGGGAATTTATTTCCACCTTATTATTAATTTTTTATTGTTTTATTATTTCTTTATATTCTTTGGAATAATTTCCTAATAATTTCCTCAAGCATCCTAGACATAGTACTAACAATTATTTAGACTCAACTCTAGGTTTTACTAGTTTATTTACTCACCATTGTCTTCTGCCACCCCTCCATCATCACTCACATTCCCTGATCCAGACGACTGTGACATCCTCTGTCTTCTGGTCTGTATTATAAAACAGAGAATTCGCTTTTTTTTCCCCCTTCATTCTTTTTTGTTTTTAAAGTAAACTTTATTTCAATTTCAAATAAAAGAATAACAGGCAAAAGACAGCTTAACAAATTATGAAAGCATTACTTTAAAATTTTCTGTCCAGGCACATTTATCTCATTTAATCCTAAAAACACTCATTCTTCTTGAACAAATATATTTATATGTTTATTATATATGTGAGACATTTTTTAGGTTCTATAAAAATACAATTCCTTCATTCTCTTTTAAGGCAGACTACAAAAGTATGTAAAATGGTGATAAGTGTTACATAGTAAAATAAAACACAGAAGAGTAAAATTTTAAATGGTTGGTTAGGAAAGGATATCATTTGAGTGATGACTGACTTGCTTTTCATTTTCTGAGGACCATCTCCATCTCCACCCAGAGGTTTACTATCCGCACAAAAGAATGAAACGTACATGATTCTATTATATGGCATCAGACACCAACTATGTGTAAACTACATTAATGGTGCACCACCAGCTCCACTGCTAGGATGGCTTCTGCAGATCCTCTCTGCTTCTCTCACTAAAGCACATTTTCTGGATCTTGCTCAAGACTCTCTTAAACCTCCCCATGTTGCTCCAGTCCCAAAACATCCCCAGACTCTTATCATACCAACACTGGATTTGTTTCCTATGCCCCAAGAGTTACATACATTTCAACGCAAAGATCATGAAGTTAACTTATTTTGTCTCCCTAAATTCATGGAACAGGGATTCCATAGAAAGTCATCCATAGCTAGCAAAGAAGCTTACATTTTATGAGAAGCCTACATGGTTAGGAAAGAAGCCAACATGGGCTAATTGCTGAATTTCCTGTGTTCCAGGGAGAGGAGTTTGTACAGGGACTTGTGTAGGATCATGACACTTAAAGCCATGGAAATCACAGGTCAAAGTATCACCGAGGTCTATCATACTCGATGCTCTCTATTATTATGTCTACTTGGGAATGGCAATGGCGGTATCAAGGGGCTTATAGTCATCCTTGGTATCAGAAGTACCCAAGTAATGGAATAATTCACTCCGTTGCCAAGAGTATGGTCTGTGTGTGTGTTTGGGGGCAGGAGGGTAAAGTCTGTCTCAAACAGGTTCTGATTTGCCTACACTGACTTCCATCACAATGTAAATATTTAAACATACAAATATTAATGCATGACAATAATGACACAAAGGACAGGAGAAGAAAAGGAGCTACTTATATCAATTTTTCTATATATTACTAGAATGAAATTAGGACTTTGGCAATTTTTGAGCTGTAATTACCCCCCAGAAAAACATGTTCTTAAATCTAATCCATTCAGTCCTCTCACATATCTGTGTGGTGTTATATGGGCTCAGTGACAGTGGTTTCTCAACCAATTTTATCCTATTCATTTCATATCTTCAAGACAATCCTCTACATTTTAGTCTGCTAATCCTACCCATCTCCGTTATTACTTGCAGTTAAGGTTCTATCCTCATATTTATTTTATCGTGTTTGACTTAAATATAATTTGAAGATAAAAACACGTTGGTTCAAACTAACATCTTAAACTGGACAATCTAACATTTTCTTTTAAATCCCCGTATTAGAGTGATTAGAGCTCCCACAGGCTTGAATGCCAAAAATTAGACTCCCCTCAAAGTTATTTCTGAGGGTTCTCCAAAGCATGATCTCGCATGTGTTGGTACATTACTAGTTTACTTCCATTTTGGCCTCCTCCTCAGGCTACTGTGCTGTTGTTTCTGCTCTTGAGGGTCACTTGTGTGATCACCACTTTGATAAACAGACTTTCTCCACAAATGACCATGACTACAATGGGCTTTTCCCCTAAATTCTCCATATCATAGATGAATATAGACTGTATCTTTTAACGTATTTCTACCAAATGTTTGGGATTATCATAGGAAGTACAACATAGAGAATAACTTAAAACTACCTCAAGATGTGGCTTCACTTAGCGTTGCTAGGCCCAAGTCCAGACCCACCTTTGATTAGTTCCTAATGGATACCCTCCCCACCTCTCACAATCTCAAAGGGGCCACTTAGCTCACCGTCACAGAAGGGCAATAGAACTTTTGTTGCGATTGTTCTATCAAAAGTCCGATCTCCAAAACCTGAGGGATCGGCAGAGGAAACAGGCAAAAAAAACTCGCTCCTACTCTTCAAGATAAGCTCTGCCCACTTAAGCACGCATTCCTGTGCATTTAACGGTTTTTTTAGATGATTGACAGTGGATCTGACCAATCCTTTTGGGGAAATCCCACTAGACTAACAGGGACCTATTTGACTCCAAACACAAAAACAAAACCACAAAACTATCTAATACCGGTACATTTCCGAAAGTCTGGATTATTCTATCTTTAATAATACCATTTATAGGTAATCCACAGCCTCGCCAAGATTGTTCTGTGCCAAGACTAGTCTAATTTCTTCTCAAGCTCTCCCATGAGTCGAGAATGAGATCTGCGTATGTTTCCCACAATCCTCTGTCTCAAAGCCTCATCTTATGCTACCAATTGCTTGAACAGTAACATACTTAACTCCATTAGACAAACAGTAATATGTAATACATATCAGGGAAAATAATAATCATTTCACCCTCGAAATCCACAAAATCATCAAAGACAAAGTTTTCCATCTGATCACTTAAATTCTAAGTCCACAATATTTACAAAGTTACTTCATTCAACTAGGTTGGATCTCATAGTGTGCTGAATTTGCATTATCAAATGGCTTGTAGAGAATTCATTTTTTCCAGAACAAAGAGATAGGTTGCTCAAAATTTAAATAGCAGTCTCACTTCGGAGGCAGAAACATTAAAAAATTTATATTTAGTTCCATATAGGAATGTGATACACAAATAATCATAATAAAGCGCAATGACATTCATAAAGACTAAACAAGGTGCTAGCAATCTTTTTGTAAATATCTTAGTAGACAAAAGAAAAAACAACTTGCAATTAATAAGATAATAGATGTCCCTGGTCCATCTGTAAAGAGGCAAATTCAATTTTTCATTGCAACTAATGAGCCAAAGGTAATAGAGTTTTATGAATGGACTTGTACTGACTTGCAACTTTTAATTTTTATTTAGTTTTTTAAAAATTTAATTAACATTTTTATTTTGAGATAATTTTTAAATCACATGATATTGTAAGAAATAATATAAGGAGATCTCTTGTACCCTCTAGCCAGTTTCCCACAATGATAACATCTTGGCAAAGCTATAATACAATATCACAATCAGGATATTGGCATTAATACCATTAAGACACAGGATAGTTCCATCACCACAAGGATCTCTTTTTCTTTTTTTTGCTTTATGTTGTTTAATTTCATATAGTATTTACTGTTCATAAAATTTGCTTTGGTGGTGTGTTCTCTCCTTACAATAATAGATTCTATAAAAATAGGCATACAATATTTTTCATGAAGAGCATAGTCCAATATAATGCTTTGTGTGCTCTTTATGGGGGTTCATGGAGGAAGTTTCTCTCAGACCTCTCTCCTATACAAGAAGTATGTTTATTTCATATAAAAAATACTACTGTAACTAATTATGTTTCCTTTGTTGCTTTGGCCACTAAGACTCTGAATCGCATATGCATCTCTTCTTCTGTACTGAATAGATTCTTTTTTATTTATTTTTTTAAGTTAGAGAAGTTGTAGGTTTAAAGAAAAATTATGTAAAAAATACAGCATTCCCATATACCCTCCCCTTATTATTAACATTTTGCATTAGTGTGATACCTTTGTTACAATTGATGAAAGAATAATATAAGTGTACTATTAGCTGTCGTCCATAGCTTACATTAGGGTGTATTTTCCCCCATATATCACCCTATTATTAACACCTTGCATAGTGTGGTACATTTGTTATAATTCATGAAAGAACGTTTTCATAATTGTACTATTAACCACAGTCCATCATTTACAATAGGGTTCACTGTGTTGTACAGGCCTATGCTTTATCTTTAATTTTTATTCTAGTAACATATATATGATCTAAAATTTCCCCTTTTAACTACATTCACTTATACAATTCAGTGCTGTTAATTACATTCACGATGTTGTGCTACCTTTTCCACCAACCTTTTCCAAAACTTTATAATCAACCTGTGGTAGTTTGAAACTGTATGGACCCTCAGACAATCATGGTCTTAAAGCTGACCCATTCCTGGGGGTGTGAACTTATTTTGGGTGGGACCTTTTGATAAGGTTACTTCAGTTAAGGCATCGCCCAGGGTGGGTATTAATCCTCTTACTAGAGTCTTTTATAAACAGGATAATTAGAGAGAGAAAGCCACAGAAACAGGAAGCTGCAATAAAGGAAGCCAGGAGGTGAAGGGAGAGTCCAGCAGATAATACAATGTGCTTTGCCATGTGACAGAGGTGTCTAGGAAAACTGGCAACTGGTTTGGGGGAAGAAAGCATTGCCTGATGATACCTCAATTTGGACATTTTTCTCAGTCTCATAACTGTAAACTTCTAAGCCGAAAAATCACCACTGTAAAAGCCAACCCATTTCTGGTATATTGCTTTTGGCATCCTAGCAGACAAAAACACAACCCAAATAGAAACTATGTACAAATATGTATTATAGCCACATCCACCTTCCTCCTACCCCCTCCTTCTTGAACCTCTAGCAACCATTTCTCTGTTCTTTATTTTTAAAATTTTGTTATTTCAAGACTGTCATTTAAATGTGTAACCTTTGGGATTGCCTTTTTCACTCAGCATAACTCCTTAGAGATTCGTTCAAGACTTTGTGTGTATCAATAGTTTGTCCCTTTTTATTGCTGAGTAATATTCCTTGGTATGTATGCTCAGTTTGTTTATCCAATCACTTGTTGAAGGACATCTAAGCTAATTTCCATTTTTGGCTATAACGAATAAAGTTACTATGAGCCTTCAGGAATAGATTTTTTGTGAGCTTAGTTTTCATTTCTTTGGGATAAATGCCCAACAGAGAAATTGCTGGGCTGTATGGTAAAGGCATGTTTACTTTTAAAAGAAACTGCCATATTCTTTTCCAGAGGCTGTACCACTTTTATGTTCCCACTATCAGTGTATGAACTGATAGTTTTTCCACACTCTATCCAGCATTTGGTGTTTGAGCCACTATTTTTTATTTCAGCCATTCTGATAGGAGTAGTGCCAAATTTTGGAAATTTTCAGTGAAATTCAAGTACCCTTTTTGCCCTTCCTTCTCTTTCCTGGGCTTCTCTGAAACAATTGTTAGATCTTTTGTTATACTCCAATGGGTCCCAGAGGTTCTTTCCATGGTTTTGTTTTGTTTTGTTTTTTAGTCTCTTTTCTTTCTATTGTTCAGACAGGGTAACTTTTATTTTTTTTATTTCAAGTTCAAAGATTCTTTTTTCTGACTCTTCCATTCTGATCTTGAGCTCAGTCTGTTGAGTTTTTTTTCAGTTATTATATTTTTAATTTCTAAAATGTCCATTTCATCTTCATTATATCTTTTATTTCTTTGCTGAGATTTTCTATTTTTTCCCTGTTTCAAGAGTGTTTGCTCATTAAAGTGGTTCCTTGTTACTTTGGGTGGAGTAGGAATTCTGACTTCCCACTATGTCTGCATTAATACCTCCCTGGTGGGAGGGGTAGGAGTGCTTCATTACTGCTTGCCATGTGGTTCATGCTGCACCCCTGGGGAGGGGTGGCCTCATTACTGGTGGATGGTACTGAAAATCTTAACTAACTCTCCTCTGACACCATCCCAGCAGGGAGGCAGAGGGGCACCTTGTTACTGCCACGCATCTTATATGATCTCCACTGCCACTGCAGAGTGAAGGAGTTCACGCATAGCTTGGCAAGAGTAGAAGTCTGGGCTCCCCACTAGGCCTTTACTGGTGCGGTTGAGGGTAGGGTCACTAATGTTTCTGTGGTTTCTTGCTAGATTGTTCTTTTCCTGGTTCTTTGTCTAGAGAGCAGGATTTTGTCAGGGTTTTTTGTTTTTTTTTTATCCCCCCTTGCTTTTTGCATGCTGCCTGCTCTCTGTGTCCATTTGCTCTGTGTTCTTCTGTGTCTGTACTTATTTTTTATTTATTTCCCCTCCTCCCTTGCGGCTTGCTTGCTGTCTGCTCTCTGTGTCTGTCGTTGCACTCTCTGCATTTTGGGGGTTTTTTTTTTTTTTGCTTGTCTCCTTTTTTTGTCACCTTGCTGACTCGGCTCTCTGCAGCGCTTGCAGGACGGGTGGCTCTCCACAGTTTGCGGGCAAGCCTGCCTTTACAAGGAGGCCCTGGGGACGCAAACCCTGGGCCTCCCATATGGTAGACAAGAGCCCAACTGATTGATCCACAGCTGCTTCCCTTGTCAGGGCTTTTTAAAAAATCTGCACCCACTGATGTTTCCTGGTTGCTGGCCTCTTCAGCTCCAAGTCTGGAATATATGAGGCAAAAAGAAAACCAAAGAAATTTACTACCGTGTCTGTCATCCCTTACATTCCAAGGTCTCTATCTTGTCTGCCTTCTTGTCTACACCTTTCAGGGTCTTTTTATGTTTATTTTATATAGAATGTCTGGGGTTTTTAGCAGTATGGCATTTTTAGCTGTTTTTAGCTGTAAACAGGGAAATTATGCCTATCCTATTTTCCTGGAAGCACAAGTCCAGCTTTCGACTTTAAATGGCAGTTTTCCAAGCTTCTGACCTCATTAAGATTTCAGAAACATCTTATTTCACTACATTATGTTATATCAGAGCATCCAATAGATACAGTTGACAGGAGGCAGGGAGACTAGATGGGAGGCTCAGTGAATTTTTGTTGACTAAATATAGACAAGAAATCCTAAGGACCTGAACCAAGGCAGTGGCAGCTTGAACTGAAAAAGAATGAACTTAAAAGTTAGAAGATAGAATCTATATGAGTTATTGACTCTCAGATTTCTGGTTTGGCCAACTGTATACATTTTGGGCATGCTCATAAACTGGAAAAAAATTCAATAGAGGTGGAAAGGTTGGATATAGAAGAGGAAGTCATTGGTAATGCCAAGTGAAAAAAGATGGTGGGGGTGGCCACTAGAGAGCAGGTGGAACAATTAGCCTTGGACAGAAAGGAGTAATGAATGATATAGATATAGCCAAGTTTATAGGAAGAAAGGAGAGTTGAGAAGTTGTAAACTCAATTTTCTTCATAAAAGGAAGGAGGCATGGTAATCTAAGAGAAGAGCGGGCAAAGGAAAGAGTAGGAGATTTGCAGAGAAATTTGGAATGGCTACCCTGAGAAGAGCTGACCAGGTCTCATATGAGGTTTAATTTATAGCATGAGATTGGAGATCATACAGGTGGGTGGCTCTAGTTCATCTATTTTTAGCCTCAGCTAGTTTCTGTGTAGGAGCAGAGAAGAAAAATGATTGGACTGATTCAGTGTTAGGGCTTTGCAAGGCAGATGCAGTCAAGACAGTGAAGAATCCAAGGAGTAAGGAACCAAGTATGGCAATGATCCGTTATTCATGACTTTAGTGAACAAATATTTATTGAGCATCTACTATATGCGAAGCACTGCACTGGTCTAGATGCAATAGATAGACAATGAAATAAAACAAACATGGCTCCAGGGAAGACAGTTAACTAAACAAGTAATTATAATACAATTAAGTCTGATGAATATTATGATAGGGGAAGTATAGGATGCTATGATTATATACAGAAGAGAAAGCTAATAAAATCTAGGGAATCAGAGAAGGCCTCCCTGAGGAATTAAATATTAAATTAAGATATTAAACATAAATAGGAGGGAAACGGATGTGGTTCAAGCTGTTGGGCTCCCATTTACCATGTGGGAGGTCCAGTGTTTGGTGCCCTGGGCCTCCTGGTGAAGGCAGGCTGGCCTATGCAATGAGCCGGCCGACATGGAGAGCTAGTGCAGCAAGATGACACAACAAGAGACACAGAAGAGAGACGATGGAAGAAGTATTGGAACAGGGAGCTGAGGTGGTGAAAGAAAGTGATCACCTCTGTCACACTCCAGAATGTCCCAGGATCAGTTCCCAGAGCTGCCTGGTGAAAATACAAGCAGACACAGAAGAACACACAATGAATGGACACAGAGAGCAGACACAGGGGGTGAGGGGAAGGGGAGAGAAATAAAATAAATCTCTTTTTTAAAAAAGTAGGAGTTAGCTAGTCCAAGAGAGATGTATGTACGTATGTGGGCTAAGACTGGGATTGTAGCAGTAGAGGTGGTGCAAGGCAGACAGATTCTAAATCTATTTAAGAATTAGAATAGTCATAACTCGATAATTGGTTGGATATAGAAGATACGGGAGAGTGAGGAATCAAAAATGATTTCCAGGTTTATGGCCTGAGCAATGGTTGGATGAGAAGATAAGTTCAGGTTAGCCATGCTCAGTTTGGGTATGTATGAAATGTCCAAGTAAAGCTGTTCAGTAAGCAGCTGGAAATACATCTAGAGTTCAGAAGATAGATCTGAGCTGGAGACGGTGTGGAGAATGAGAAAGACAGACCTGACAAAATGATTGGATTCCTAGAGGAATTATTTTGGTCTAGTAATGGTAAAATATGTTTTTAAAAAACCTATTTAATATTTCTAGATAAATACCTAAAACAAATAACAAAAAGTTAGACAAAAGGGAAAGATAAAAATGCATTATATAAATGTAATGTTAAAATGGAATTTAAAGACTACCATAGTAAAAAGTTCAAAGAAGGATATTTTCAAATGACAAAAGGGATAATCCATGGAACAAAAATGTAACAGTCATGAAGTTTTATGATCAAAATATCTACATGGCCTAGAACTGTACCTGAAAAGTGAAGGGCAATAAAAATTGCTTTTCATGAAATAACAGCACAAAATAAGTTAATCAGTTGAGTGAAACAAGCTAGACACAAAAAGACAAAAATTGTATGATCTCACTTATACCATGTAATTAGAATGGATACATTCATAGAGACAGAAAGTAGATTACAGGTTACCAGGGGCCAGGAAGACAGGGGAATTAGGAGGTATTGCTTAATGGGTGAAGAATTTCTGTTTAAAGTGATGGAAAGTTTTGGTAGTGAATGTTGGTGATGGTAGCACAATATTGGGAATGTAATAATACCAATAAATTGTACAATTTAAAGTGGTTAAAATGGGAAAATTTGAGTTGTAGAAATGTTACTACAACACAGGATGGAGGAATAAAATATGGATTGGAGTGGACTTGCTGGTATTCTGCTATAGAACTATTGTGACTAGTAATGGAAGAAACTGTAGCATTGATCTGGAGAAAGTGGCCACGGCAGTTGCTGAGGGCAGGGAAAGAGAAGAGATGTGATGTGGGGGCATTTTCGGGACTTGGAGTTGTCCTAAATAATATTGCAGGGACAGATGCAGGACATTATATATCCTGCCATAACCCACTGAATGTACTGGGGGAGAGCGTAAACTACAACGTAAACTATAATCCATGTGGTTGAGCAGTGCTCCAAAATGTATTCAACAAATGCAATGAATGCGCCACAATGATGAAAGAGGTTGTTGATGTGGGAGGAATGTGAGGTCATGGGGTGTGGGGTATAAGGGAACCTCTTATATTTTTTAACGTAACACCTTTTGTGATCTATTTATCTTCAAAAATATATAATAAATAAGTTTTTAAAAAATAAGTAAAGCAAAAGCTCTTAAAAATAACAGAAGAATTTTAATAAATCTCTCAGAATTAAGCAGATCAAGTAGACAAAATGATAAGGATATAATGGATTTGCATAATATAATCAATAAGTTTTACCTAATAAATATACAAATTCATATTACATAAAACTACACATTTCTCTAACATGCTCATAAAGCATTTACAAATATTTACATGTGTTTGGACATACCCACTCATATATATACACACATGCAACCTTCATTAATTCCAAAAAAATAGAGATCTTGAAAGACCATAAATTCTGACTACAATGCAGAAAAACTAGAAATCATCACCAACAATATGAAATCCTTAATCATTTAGAAATCGTAAAAAAAACAAACTTTCTTCCAAATAGCTGTTAGATCAATGAGGACACCAAAACTGAAATTACAAATTATTTAAAAATTAACAAAAATGGCAAAAATGAGAAAATTTCATATCAATGCCTATGGGACATGTCCACAGCCATAAAATATGTTGTATTATTTACATTCTTAAGCGTTTGATTTACAAACCATAAAAAGAACTACAAAATGAAGCAAAAACGGAAGCTGAATTTAAGGAAACATTTTGAGGAATGTATGTTTGATCAATAAAAAAACTGATTGTTCAAAAAGATAAATCAAATAAGCAAGTCTTTGACAAGACTAAGTAAGGAAAAAATCCAGGGGGTAGATGAATTCAGATACAGGGAAAGGTAAATAATCCAAATAAGAGTATTGAGTGTGACTTTATGCCAATTAAACTTGAATATATAGATGGGATCGTTGATTTTCTTTCAAAATATAAATTCTCAAAATGTACTCTATAGCAGAAAACAAAAGCAGACCAATAGACCTCAAATAAACTTTAAAATGTTGTTTAAAAGTTATTACAAAGAAAGACATCAGGTCCAGATGGTTTTCCTGCCAAATTATGTTTATTTTCAGACATAGTGAATTCCTATGTCTATCAAGTCATATTATAATTTTTTCATGTTTGTTATATATTTTTTATTAAATTTATTATTGTATATTTCATAGCCCCTGTTGTGAATAAGATAGTTTTTACATTTTTATTATTGTCATTGTTAAGAGACCACATATTCTGACTACAGTGCAGAAAAACTAGAAATTATCACCAACAGTATGAAATCCTTAATCATTTAGCAATTATAAAAAAAATCCTCTGAACAGCTGTTAGATCAATGTAGAAACCAAAATTGAAATTAAAAATTATTTAGAAATTAACAAAAATGGCAAAAATGAGAAAACTTCATTTCAGTGCCTATGGGAGGTGTCCATAACCATTAATAAATGTACTATTTACATTCTTTTCTTTTTTTAGGAGGTACCAGGGAATGAATCTAGGACCTTGTTCATGTGAAGCAGGGGCTCAATCACTGAGCTACAACCATTCCCCAAATTCTTTTTTTAATGCGGTTTTATTGAGATATATTCACATACCATGCATTCCATCCAAAGTGTACAATCAATGGCTTTTAATATAATCACAGTTTTTTTAAACAAATCAATTTTATTGATACATATTAATAAAGCATACAATTCATCCAAAGTGTATAATCAATGGTATTTGGTATAATCACATGGTTGTGCATTCATCGCTTCAATCATTATTAAAGCATTTCATTACTTCAATAATAATAATACAGAAAATATTATTCGATAATATTATTTCAATGATAATTAGACACACGAAAAGAAAATTCTTCACCTCTCAATCTCTCTATGCCTTCCCTGCTGTACATAGCTTCTGTTTCTGGCTATTCTTGCACAAGAATTTATTATGCTGTTTTATTGAGATATATTCACATCTATTCTAAGTGTATAATCAATGCCTTTTAGTATAATCACAATATTGTGCACTCATCACCTTAAAAAATTTTTAGAACAATTTTATTACTCCAAAAAGAAAAATTCTACACCCCTTAGCAGTCACCTCCCAATCCCTCTATCCTTCCACAGCCTTACATAACCAGTAATCTAATTCCATCTATATAACTTGATTTATATTTACAGTTTATATAATGGCAATGCCAAGGCCAGAGGGTGCATCATGGATTTTAAGAAAATACAGTATGGCCATCACCACGTTAACCCTATATATGGGGCTTCATACATCCTGGACCTGCTGCTCCTCTATAAAAAGTACAAAGGCAAGAAGATGACAGTTCCTGTGAGGAGGCATGTACATCTAAGCAGACCTACAGCAAGATCCAGTTAGTGGAGCATGAGGAACTGGATGCCGAGGAACTGGTCAACAAAATCAACCAAGAATTTGGATCCTTATCCTTTTTCAAATTCCTTGAAGAAGCTTATTTCATTTCAGCTCCCTGGGTCAAAAAAAGGAGCACAAAGAACCCAAAGACAAATATTTTGATTCTTCTGTCTGGACGTTTTGATATGTTTCTGAGTTTCATAGTAAACTTTGAAAAGTCATGTCTTATCCCAAATCA